>NW_004443986.1:6111361-6150665 GCF_000243295.1 Trichechus manatus latirostris
AAAAAAAAAAAAAAAGATTGAGAAGTTAGAGGGTTGATATGTTGTGGGGTTGTTAACCAATGTTAAAACAACATGTGTACTACTGTTTCATGAGAAACTATTTATTCTGTAAGCCTTCACCTGAAGTACAATAAAAAAAAAGATTATTGTATATATGAGAAAATAATACAACCTGGGAGAGAGAAACAAAAATAATAGATTTCAATTCCCAAGCATTATAGGAATATATATATGTGTATCTCTATCTATATATATGCATACATATAACCATTGAAAAATATGGAATTGCAAAAAAAAAAAGCAAGAAAAGACTTTCTATCAAAAATGGACTTGAGTATCTGAAATAGAGTCTTTACATATATATATATAGGACTAATAAGGAACAACATGATAAGGGGAGAAAAGACTGAAGCTGTCAAGGATTTCACTTTACTTGGATCCACAATCAACACTTATGGGAACAGCAGTCAAGAAATCAAAAGACACATTGCATTTGGCAAATCAGCTGCAAAAGACCTCTTTAAAGTGTTGAAAAGCAAAGATGTCACCTTGAAGACTAAGCTGCGCCTGACCCAAGTCATAGTATTTTCAATTGCATCATATGCATGCGGAAGTTGGACAATGAATAAGGAAGACCAAAGAACAATTGAAGCCTTTAAATTGTGGTGTTGGCGAAGAATATTGAATATACAATGTACTGCCAAAAGAACGAACAAATCTCCTTGGAAGAAGTACAACCAGAATGCTCCTTAGAAGCAAGGATGGCAAAACTATGTCTTACATACTTTGGACATATTATCAGGAGGGATCAGTCTCTGGAGAAGAACATCATGCTTGGTAAGGTACAGGGTCAGGGAAAAAGAGGAAGACTCTCAATGAGATGGATTGACACAGTGGCTGTAACAATGGGCTCAAGCATAATGACGGTGAGCATGGTGCAGGACCTAGCAGAGCTTCTTTCTGTAGTACATAGGGTCCCTATGAGTCGGAAACAACTCGACGGCACCTAACAGTAACAACATATGTATACATATATATATAATTGATATTTAAAACTCAAAAAGATAAGCCTTGAAAGTTTAAGAGACATAGAGGAGAGACTGAAATGGATTAAGCCACATGTACCAATAGTACCCGAAGAATAGGAAAAATGAAGAAGAGGCAATATTTGAAAAGATGATAACTATGAATTATCCAGGATTGATATAAGACATGATTTTTTTTACTCCCTGCTGATAGCTGTGAAGCAGAGAGTTCATTCTACTTTTCACACACTGTCCCCATCATCTTCCAATTTTTTTTTATGTTGAAGAATCTGTACATTGTCAAAGCATATAATATTGGCATACTAGTACCCTTAATTCTCATCATTTGAACCTAGTTCTATGGTAAGGTATGCTCATTGGAATTCCACCAGACTTTATGCTGAAGCTTTTCCAATCAATTTTCAGTTGTTTGGTGCTTAATTGTCTTAGATTACTCAGGAATGGCTCATGAGAGCACTATGTCTTGAGTTCTTGTCTGTTCACAGTAGTTAATGGCTTTTATAGTTGAAGAACAATTTGACTGGATATAAAATCTTCAGCTCATATTTTCTTTCCTTGAGTATATTAAAAATGTTATTGTATTTTCATCTTTCATCTCCTATAAAATATTGTGGGGACACCAATGTGACTTTTTACCCTCTTACAAGGGCTGGCAGACCAAAGACCAAACTTTTCTTTTTTCTTTTTCCTTGAAATTCAATAGGTATATAGTGTGCCCTTCTGGTATTTATATTCAAATATTTTACTTTGTGTAGATGAAAAGTTTTCTTGATCAATAATTTTAGATATCTGTTCTGCTCCACTATTTTTCCAGAAATATATCTCTACCTCTACGTCTGTATCTATAATCTCCTTTGCCTATTGTTACTGTATCTATCACTTTCTTCTGAATCTTTTAAAACTCTGTTTAAAATTTGTTTCATTATTTTTGCTTCTTGTACTCTATCTTCTTTTTCCTTTTCTGTGCTTTCAATGATGCCATTTGATAATGTCTTCCTTTAATATGGCCTTCATCACATAATTTTTTTTCTCTTTTTTCATCCTAATGTTTACCTAAGTTGTCATCACTTTTATATCATCCACTCATTGCCTAACCATATCATTTTGGTGTATTATAATTCTGATTTATACTTTTCTCACAAAGCTTTGATTATTTTTTAATTTTTTTTTTACCTTATTTGAAAATATTACCCTGTAAATTTCATCTTTTTGTAGCTACATTTTTCCGGCATGTTTTCGTTATGTGTTAGAAATTAATTCAATTTATTTTCACTTTTGTTCTTGCAAGATCTTTATTTGATGTTCAGTCATATCCATTTCTTGTTGATCAAATTTAAATAAAAGAGACTTTCCTGTACTATTAGAGTTATGCTCCTATTGGAATGAGCCAGGTTAGCTTTTACACGGTTCCTAGTGTTGTTACTCTGAAGTATTGAAAGAAAGAAAAAAAAAAGTGATATCTGTGTAGCTACTTCTGTGTCACACAGAGCTAAGCCTGATTCTAGTCTATATATTCCAGAGTTTTTGCCTTCAAATGTTGTATTTAGATATTATATTTTCTTTCTGTGATCTACTCCTTTGGGCTTCTCCTCTTCCCACTGTAGATGAACCTTCTGTCCTGAATTTCACGTGCCTCTGCCCTGGTGAAAGTGATCCACACAGATCAGCCAGGTTCTGTCCCTGCATTTATGCAGTACTGGGCTCTTCTACCATGCCTGTTATAGCGAAGCCAGTTAGATTAAGTGGATCATGATACTTTTCAACTTTCACTTCAGAGTTGTGTGTTTTGGGGAAGGAGAAGTGTTTCATGACAAGTTTAGTCAGAGTCTAGACATCTCATCGCCAATCCCACATCCCCTCCTGACGCTCTCCACCACCACCACCCAAGGCCATACTGCCGTCTCAAAACTTTTTCACAGCATGGATCTCTCTAGGGAGCACAGTCTAACCCCTCTACTCAACTGGCTTGACAACCACTTAGTGAATAAAAATTCTTCCATATCTTTGTATACATACATATACATATATCAAAAGGTGTGCTTGTATATACTTTGTGATAGTACCATGGACTTGTTAAAAAACAAAATGGTCACAGGCTTCTTTAAAAATGGAGCCCTGTGGCACAGTGGTTAAGAGCTATGACTGCTAACCAAAAGGTCGGCAGCTCAAATCCACCAGCTGCTCCTTGGAAACCCTATGGGGCAGTTCCACTCTGTCCTATAGTGTTACTGTAAGCCGGAATCGACTCAACAGCAATGGTTTTAAGAAACTTTCACCTGAAATTTCATGATACCTTTGACTTCCAGCAGATGGGGCAGCTATTTTCATCATGAACACAATCTGGAACCAAGTCTCACTTTATAGAATTTGTACTTTGCTTTATGTATGCTATATACATATTGAATGCATACACCTGTAAGTTTATACCTTAGTTAACTCTTGCAGTTAATTATAAATGACCATCAGAAAAAAGTTCTTTCTGTATGTTTCTCTTCTTTATCAAGGAAGAGAAAAACATTTAACAGAATCTCCCCAGCAGAGTTCCTTTCATATCTTATTGGCCAGAATTGAGCTTCATGAATTCCCTAGCTACAGGGTATGCTGGTAAAGAATATAAAATTATTTTAGCTTGCATAGTAAATGACAGGCAGGAAAAAGGGAGTGGGTATGGTTATTGAGTTTGCCTAGTCCCCGTTTCCCACAATTGAAGAAAGGGATCTACCATTTCTTCTAGAAAATTTCCATTCTCTCCCCTTCTGGAACACTACTCTTCCCACTTCAGTCAAATCCCTGCTTTATTCCCCACCCTGCTGATCCCTGGGCTGGGAAACAGCCCCTTAATGAATGAGTTAAGGAAATACAGGCAGGTGAATCAGCAAGAGACTGGCTGAGGGTAAACGATGAGTAGAGGAAGTCACCTCTTTTATTTCTGAAACAAGAGATAACATTTTCCATCCCAAACATGAATGTTAGATGAATTTTTTTCACTGAAACAACATTGCATTTCATAAGATTCTGAGGTAGCGTATTACTTAAATTATAACATTCCTTAAGTACAGTATTTCTGCTGTAGAATCTCACTTCTTACAGGCAACGATGTTATGAATTATAATTTATTTACTTTTTTGAAGTCCTTTCAAGTAAAAATTATTGAAAATTTAGGGAGTGCCTCTCAGATATAAAAACTACTCAAAACTTAATAAAAGTGATTTGATAAAACTGGATTTGAACCCCAACAGCTACTTCTCAGCTGAGTAAACTTTGGCAAATTAAGGAGTTTGAGCATTAGTTTTCTTATCTGTAAAATGGGGGAAATTATTATCTACTTTATATGATTAGTATGAAAATTAAATTATTTTTTTATTTTGTAATTTTATTATTTTCCTAAATATAACTGATTATTGTTTTAGGGGTATAATTAGAGGCTTATGTAACTAGACCTGTGCTTGCAAATATTTTTGTTGTTATTAAATCTTAAGGTTTGATTTGACAGAAAAAATTCTCAATTCCAAAAATCCCATTTTAACAAATCTAAAATTGGTTATATTATGTTACGTATTTATGGCAGGAAGGAAGAGGAGAGGGGGGTTAATGGTGATGGAAAAATTGCATTGATTAAGGGTAGGTTTGTATAGCTGATTGTTGTAATTGTTGTCAATAAGTTGTACACCTGTAAAAAGGTGAGCTGGCAAAAGTTGTGTGATAGGTATACACAACAATGACAGTAAGAGTAGATGCTGAAGCTGTTTATGTACAACCGAAAAATCATGGGATTTGGTTTCTTGGTTTGAAGATTTAGGGACATGGTTTCATGGGACATCTCTGTTAAATGGCCTAATAACGTGTTTAGTACTTCTGTTCTACCTCGTAGTTCCTTGTGTAGTGTGTGGGGTCTTAAAACCTTCTAAACAGCCATCCAAGACACAATAGTTAGTCTCTATTTTCCTGGATCAACAGAGGAAGAAGCAGAGTCAAGAATAGGAGGAGGATATGGAAAGTGTGACTAATTGCCTCTGTGAATAACTGCCACCCTTGCTATGAGACCAGAAGATCTGGATGATGCCTGGCTACCATTACTGAACATTTGGATCAAAGATTCTATAGAAGAATTCTGATTAAAAGGGAAATGCAGAATAGAATTTCAAATTCTCATGGACTCCAGACTTTCTGGAGCCATGCGGGCTAGATGAACCCCTGAAACTATTGCCTGAGATAATCTTTAAAATTAAAACCAAAAGTATTCCCTAAAGTCTTCTTAAAACAATAGTTTAGCTTAACTTGTAAAAAATGTCTGCCTTGAGCATTATGTTTTTTTAAGAACTATCCATATGGGATCAAAGTGACCACAGCAACTCAAAAGATTAGATAGGAACCTTAGGGGGCAGTGAGTTAATGGGGGAGGAAATAATCAGAAAAGAGGGTGAGAATGGTTGTAAAACTTGAATAATGTAATCCATGTCACTGAATTGTTCATGTAGAAACTGTTGAATTGGTGTATGTTTTGTTGTGTATATTCTCAACAACAAAATAAAATTTAAAAAAGAGAGAGCAGAAACAGCAATAATTAATATCTAAAACTGCTGGATATTTATTATTCACCAGGCACCATGCTCAGAATGTAAGGAATCATCTCCTTTAATCATCAGAATGACATTTGAAGAAGCTATTACTCATATCTGGAGAATTTACTTCTCTTAGACCAGAGTCACAGTGCTAGGAATTCGCAGAGCTAGAATTCAAACCTAGATCTTTCTGATTCCAGAGGCCGAGACTGTAACCACTTTCATTTACTGCCTCTGTGATTAATTAGACAGATAGATGAACAGGCAGATTGAAAAGATTGTGCTTGTTTAGGAGTAAATTGAAAGTTTTAGACCTACTGTCGAGGTCTGGTAAGAATATTTCAGTGGGTGGTCTGGCCAAGTTAGAACTGAAACTGCGTTATAAATAACCTGGGTTAACAGAGTTAAGATGTATCCTCTATTACCTCTTCCCCAATATTAACTAGATCTCCTGATTTTCATAGGCTCAGAAGCCTAGCTAGAAAGAATTGGAGCTCAATCCTCATGTAGGGAAGCAAGCCCACAAGTATATAATCACGCTCAATGGACAAGAAAATGTAGATGGGAAAAAGAAAAGTCTCATGAAAGAAATCACTATTTGAGAAAACGAAGAGACTCAGAAACAAGATCTGAGTGGGAAACAAAAGCAAACAAGCACAATAACAACAACCATCACAAATCTGAGGTTCTAGTTTCTAGGTGTGGTGTGACCCAGCTCGCAGGATGGCACTCACATTTAACATGGAGGAACACTTGTGTGATGAAACAAAGTATTGTTTTGCCAAGGTATTCAGCAATTTGTCTGGAGACTCCTTCCCCTGAAGACTCATTAGTAAAGTTGAAAGAATGGTATCCGGAGGACTTAAGAGCTGTTTGTGAGACCCACACCTTCAATGAATGCAGTGAGTGAGGGTTCCTTGTTATCTAGGAAAAAGAGGTGAGGCCAAAGGATGTCAATGTCACTGCTGTAAATAAATATTTAGTGATTTCACAAAAATAAATCAGTATTGAATCTTATTCTAAATTGCAAACTAAATTAGAAATTTATCAAATAATTAAATGCAAAAAAAAAATCCATAAACAGATTAGAGAATATGGGATAGAGCAGTTGGGAAGAATAATTTAAGATAACAGAAGAAATAAGAAAGTTAGGACTACATAGATAACTAAACTTCTATAAATGAAAATGTTATTAAAATAAAAAGACACAAAGTCTGCAACAAATTTGGGCAAAAATTAAAGTTAATATTTTAAAGAGGGCTCTTAAAATAGATGATAAAATAGTAAAATCTCAGTAGATAAACAGACAAATAGCATGGACAGATAATTGATAAAAGAAGAAATACAGCTAATAAACATATAACGAGTCCTGCAACAGTTAAGCCCTGGGCAGCTAATTGAAAGGTTGGTGAAAGAAAGACCTGATAATCCGCTTCCAAAAAGGTTACTGCCAAGAATCCTTATGGGGCAGTTCTACCCCATCACATGGGGTCACCATGAGTCAAAATCGACTCAACAGCAACAACAACCACCAACGTATGGACAAGTAAACATTAAGCATTGGGGTAATTAAAGGAGTGTAAAACAAAATAATCAAGCCACTTTTTTCTTATTAAACTAGTAGACATTGAAAAATGATAATTAGTGCTAAAAAGTACCAAGTGAAATGGATATTTACTGCTGATGGCAATGCAAATTGCTCTAACCGATTTTTGAAAGGTAATCAGCAGTATCTACAAAGTTTCTAAGTTTATAGTGTTTGACCCATTATTTCCAATTTCCTAACCTAAATAAGTAAAACTATATAAAGACAAAATTTTACATATAAGGATAAATATGAATATTACATACAAATTAAATGTAGCAAATTTGGAAAAAATGGAAGCCACTTTAGGGAAATGGTTCAGTGACATGAAAATGATAGTTACGAATACCATGTAATCACATGGGTGAATGCTCGTATAATAAGTCCATATAGTAGGATGTGAAATTGTATATATACAAAATATATTAAAAACTGCTTACAATAAAAAAGGAAAAATTTAGCCCAAAATGTGTGCATTAATTATGATATAAGGGTGAGAATATGAATGTTTTCTTCTGAATTTACTTTAACTTTATAAAAACTTTTAAAAACCTTAATAAATAATACACAATAGAGCACGAAGAAACACATTGGAAAATCATAATAGTGTTTCTATTAGGGTAGTATAATTACTTTTTCCTTTTGCAATATAATAAGAAATCTAAAGAACTAAATGTATTATTACAAAATAGGTTCATTAGTACTTAGAAGGAAGAGGGTACAGTGAGCTCATGAAGAAAAAATAAAGCCAAACTTCCTTCATTTCATCATTAGTAGTTTCTAAAATGATAAACCTGGAGCTAGTCAAATGTTCTAGAGAGCTGGGTTTATATCTTAGGAGTAATATTCCCAGGCTGGAACATTTCCAGAAGTGAGCTACCAGCTGAGCAAGGTTCTCAAAGCCTTTTTATGTGGGAAAATGGAAAAGACTGAGCATATTTAGTTCAGAAAAGACAGAGAGCTTCCTTTAAAAGCGTGCACTCTTGTATGACAGGAGTTTAGGCTTGTTTTGTGTGTACTTCATAAAATGAACTAAAGGAGCAGAAAAAAAAAGGTTTCAGCTCCACACAATGAAGACCATTTCAGCAAAGTCCCTAAATGATGGAATGGGTTAACTATGGAAATGATATGAGCCCAAGTCCTTAGGAAGAACCCTGGTGGCGCAGTAGTTAATTGGTATGCTGCTAACCGAAAGGTTGATAGTTCAAACCTACCAGCCACTCTGAGAGAGAAAGATATGGTAGTCTGCTTCCATAAAGATTACAGCCTTGGAAACTCTATGGGACAGTTCTACTCTGTCCTATAGGGTGCTATGAGTCGGAATCGACTAGAAGGCCATGGTTTTGGTTTTAAGCCCTGAGGTATTTAAGTAGAAACTTGGTGGGTTACTGTGGTGGTGATATAAGCAACAACCAAGTACTGAACCAACATATTAAAGATTCTCTTCCATTCTCTGAGGATTGGAAGTTACTTTGGAGCACCTGTCATGTGTTGCAGAAGTAGAGCTTGAAATGTGACTATGTTACAGTTGGGGGTGGGGAGGGGAGGCAGAGATAACATTAGTCACCAGGAAGAAAAACGGGTCTGAGGAATAACTGTTTTTGAAAAACAAGAAAATCTTACCTAAACTAAAGGAATTAAGGTACTATCAGTTTTGTTGGATTCTTAGGCTTATTGGACAAATATCCTATCAAGTTTGCTGGGCTAAACACAGAAATTTTTGATTTCTTAGTAATCAGCAATTGTAAAAACAAAAATTAAAGAGCTCTTTGGTTCTGAAAATAATGGGCTTAAATGTCATCATCTTTTCTTCTCAAATTTGAATCTGTCTTCCATTACAGTGGTTAAGAGCTCGGCTGCTAACCAAAGGGTCAGCTGTTCGAATCCACCAGCCACTCCTTGGAAACCATATGGGACAGTTCTCCTCTGTTCTATAGGGTCACGATGAGTTAGAATTGACTCCACGGCAATGGGTTTGGTTTTTGGTTTGGTACTCTCTTTATCTTAGCTCCACATATATGCTGGGGTAACATGGGAAGTTAGGAAAAAATTTTTTTTTCTCGCTTAGTCCAATGCTCAAATGTTGAAATATTTTCAGAAGATAGATATCTGGATGGGGTTCTGATGCATTTTGGTGTAAATTATGCACACCATTTAGAAGACTTCAGTGCCCCCTCCTAGAGCTCTTAAACTGAGCCACTGAGTAATATTGAAGCATTCATTCTTTATTTTCCTGCATAATTGACCATCCTGTTTGTATTCTATTTGTGTTGCTGCCCAGTTACAGCTCCTGCCATTAGCCTATCAAGTAGCAAACACGGGTGCTCAGGCAGAGATGTCATAGAGATGTAATTTCAAGACCCCAAGTCTATCAAAATCTCCCAAGTGGTCTTAGCTTCCAGGGAGCTAATTTGTGCCTATTGTACGCTAAAAGCAACAAGAATGATTGAAAAGAGTCAACTTTTGACTTTATGCCTTGGTTAGGAATTCTTCAACTCTTGGATAATACTGAGTATTAGAGATTTGAATTCCCTAGTAGGTAGTTCTAGTGCCTTTTCTTCCACTGGAAAGTCATCTGGTGTTTTATTTTGGATGCCTACTGGAACCATCCTGTCCTGTTTTTGTAAATGTTTTGATATTGTCTGCTGTCTTCGGGGGCATTCAGTAGTTATTTTTCTCATTTATTGATTGTATATTTGTTTTGTCCTTTTTTTATTATTTGGCTATGTCTGAGCAGGCGGGCTGTGTGTACTTGGTTGTTTGCTTGTCTGTGGGCATGATACTTTTTGCCTCTTTCTCCAATTGGCAGGGTTAGTCGCTCAGATATGGTACAGCAGGGCAGGTCTAGCTGAAGAGGAGTTGCTGGGATGGGTTGTTTGTGGCACTGACTACAGCCACCAGGGCGGGTCGGTAATCAGTGCAGAGCAGGTTCTAGTAGGCCGTGCCTGTGCTGCTTGGTGGTGTGATGTTAAGCGCATGGTGCATGTAGGCAGGATGGAGGGGGGGACTGTGATGTGTGGAGCTAAGATGGATATGGGAGTGAGGAGAGAGGAACAGGAGCCAAAAACATACAAACAAACAAAAAAGAGTGCTAGGGGAGCTTGCCATTGGAGTGGAGAGATGAGAGACTATGAAATGGAGGAAAACAAAAGGGGAAGAAGAAGAAGAAAATATAAAAGCATGAATAAATAAAAATTAGAAAGAAAAAAGAACAGCAAAGCTCCCAGGGATCCCACAGGTGTGGCTACAAGGTCTGGGGAAGTTGTTTCCAGGTGTTGCAGTACAGCCTGGCTAGAAGATGTAGAGGTATTCAGCACCAGGTATTCAGGGGACAGGAAGAGAAGGAAGGTATAGAGAGATGAGAAACTGAGTAATGAAGAAAGACAAAAAGGAAAAAAGAGGGAAAAGAAAAGAAAATAAATTAGGAAAAAAAAACAAAAGAACAAGAAGAGCCCCCAAAAACACAGGAAAAAAAAAACCCCATGAGAAAAGAAATGCCCTCAGGTATACCTCAGCTCATTTGCATAAGCTGAGGGGGTAGGTCCCAAGCCGCGTAGCACTACCCGGCCAGAACGGGCTCCCATCTTGAGAAAAGGAAAAGAAAACAAACAAACAATTCAAAATAAACAAACAAAAGCCCCAGGATCCCACCAGCGTGGCAGCCCAGACTGGGAAGCAGTTCCACACTCAGATGGGGCTCCGCAGCCCCTTAGGAAGAAGCAAAGATGGCGCACGGAGCCAGGTATTTAAGCGAAAGGAGGAAGAGGTGGTGAGAGGTAAGGAAGAAATCAAAAGAAGGGAAAAAAGCAACACTAGCAGCCAACAAATCGCACTCAGGGAGTCGGCCAGTGCTGGCTGGTGGAATCCAAGCAGCCGGTACTCCCAGGCCAAGAGACTGTGCCCGTGGGAAGCAGAGGAGGCCGAGTAGCGGTGAAAGAGGGTGGGGGGTGGGAAAGCATATATCGCCAATTACCAGTTGTTCTGTCTCCTGCTGGAAGCTCCGTGAAGCTGCTTTCTCGTACCCCCATTTGCTGGTCTCTGATAGGAGTCCAAGATGGCGGATCTGTGCTGTGTTAGCTGATAGGGGACCTCTGCATGAACCTCTCCTCGCTCTCTGTTCTCTGTCAGTTTTCTCACTCCATTTGGTGCTTGGCTGAGTTCTTTATCTCTTCATTTGATGTTTTAGGGTTTCAGGATTGCTGTTTTCTCTGTTTGGCTTAGTTTTTCGGATCTTTGCTGTGGAGGGACAGTGTGGTGCTTCTGCTAGAAGTTGCCAGAAGTCTCTTGGTTAGGAATTCTCTAGTGTCAATAAACACTCTTTTTAGTAAGTTGAGTCTTTAGCATGATATTCTAAAGAAAATCAGTAGCACAGCCTTATTTTCAAAATAACGCAATAAAATTCAATAAGTATTTTTCAAGCACAGATTGTACTGTTACCACAAAATTTTATATATATATATTTGAAACGGTACACAATGACAACACTCCTGCCTTTGAGGAAAAAAGGAAAAACACAATTGCATGAAAGTTAAATAACATTTCAAAAATCTATCATGAAGTCTTCATATGACTGGAATAAACTGCTTTCTCTTGTTGGGGCCATTGAATGAAATATTTATTTTTAATATTTGTTCTTAATCATATATGAACAATAATTCAGATGGGTCCTATAGTGCTCAAAACTTTAGTACCCAAAATTTTTCAACATTCACCAAAACTTTATTTCACTATTTACTTATGCAACAGAGCTAATCTCATTATGAACGCAGTTGGTGAAAAGGTCCCATATTTAAAGCAATACTCCACCCTGTGGCAGAGTGTGAAAAATGCACAGAAATTTCTTCAGCAACAAAGAAATAACTACAAATTCATTGACTCTGAGATAGTTTTTTTCCTTTACTTTTCTCTCTGAAGAATATGCTAGAAAATGTGTCAATTTATAACAAAGACTTTCCAAGTAATCATCACGCAAAAGCAATTTTTTATTTAATTTGGCGAAAACAGGTCTACGAGAAGAATAAAACACATCCTCACATCTTCACTATGGGACATTATTGACTAATTTTAATACGCATAGATTGATTAAAAATGCGTTTTAAATTTAGAATAGAGGTGCTGGATTCTATTTCTCTAATAAAAAACAAGTCAGAGACTAGCTAAAATTTTACAAAAGTCAAAATTAAGAACTAAAGTTAATATAATATATATGTGCATACATATATGTGTGAAGCCCTGGTGGTGCAGTGGTTAAGAGCTCAGGTGCCAACCAAAGGTTTACAGTTTGAATCCACTAGCTGCTCCTTGGAAACCCTATGGGGCAGTTCTACTCTGCCCTATAAGATTGCTATGAGTCGAAATCAACTTGATGGCAATGAGGTTTTTTATACGTGTGTGTGTGTGTGTGTGTGTGTGTGTGTATGGCACAAATGGTTAAGCAGTTGATGATTACTAGCTGAAAGGTTAGTAGTTCAGACTAAGCCAGATTTTCCTCAGAAGACAGGCCTGACAATTTGCTACTGAAAGGTCACAATTTTGAAAGCCCTATAGAGCAGTTCTATTCTGTACACATGGGGTCGCCGTGAGTCAGAATTGACTCAACAGCAACTTATATATAAATAATTTTAAATAATGGATATACCATAAGGAAAAGAATACTTGCTAACAAAAGTATTGTGTTTATGAAGAAAGGAAACCCAATGTTTAAACAAAGAATTGCAAACAAACAAATAAAAATTATCCTTGAAATATCTTCAGCCATTATAATTTTTAATTTAAAGTTCTGTTGGTAATCATTTGAAGTTTAATAGTAAAAATATTATATCTTGAGATTTTTATTTTTGTTTTCAATATAGCAATTGTTAAGATTATTTTTGTTTTCAAAGAAAATCTCTAAAGTATGCAAATATATATTGAAAGGAGAAAGTTTTCTTAGATGCTAGACCAAAGAACATCTGTTAAGAAGCTGAATTCCATTTTGACAGAATAGGAAAATGATCTATATCTATGGGTTGCAGAAGTTACTGATGTTTCAAATGCTTGCCATTAACTGTGGGCCAACCATTGCCAGCCACGGGGCCAAACCTTTTTCCTATACTGTCTGTAAACCTTTTAACACCCCATTAGATAGATGTTATTGTCCTCACTTGGGCGATGAGAAATAAAGAGGTTCAGAGTTAAGTAATCTTCACGAAGATTTGAGCCAAATTTGGCCCAAAGCCAAACCCATGTACACTGTTAGAAACATTACTGTTTGCATGGCAAGGGAAAAGTGAATCAGTTACGAAGAAAGCAAATTTTACAAATTGCTTAAGAAGGACTTACCTAAAAAATGATAAATAGTATTAACTTTAAATAAAATGAGCAGTTAAGAATATATTGCTATTGTCAAAAAAGTTTAAGAAATCCTGGGAGATATATATATGCATATATGTAGTATAAACTGTCATGAGTTAGAATATAGATTTCACCTTAGGTAAGAATAAATTAGACTTTGCTTAAAATGTTAGGTAGGATTTTAAGTAATTTGATGAAAATCAAGGTGAACAAATTGGAGAAGATCCAACAGGAGTTATTCATGGACCAAAAATACTTTGTTATTACATCCTAAGGTACCTAGTGAGTGCTTAGTTAATCTATGTATAATATCTTGAAAACACCTAAGAGGAAAAGCTGAAGGGTGGGAATAACTTTGCTTAGGGAGTAGGCTAGCATCATATTTATCAAAATCGTCAAGTATATAGAAAATACGATATGAGGTAATGGATGCCTCCTCTGGAGAAAGCATCACAATTTCTTGATTTCCTTGAGGTGGTTACTTCTAGGGAAAATGAAAGAGAAATGCTTTGGAGATGTTCTAAACATTTTGCAGAAACCATCAAAACTTACTGGCCATCTCTGCTTCAGAGGGGATTTTTCAGGCAGAAAGAATTCTATTAAAAATCAGGAAAGCTACAATCAGCAACCTTGGGGTTTTCTGGGTCCCCACTCAAAGACGTGGTATATATTTATTAACAATGCATTCATATAGCAGATACTAGGGATAACGTGTTATCAGGGAAACTATCCATACAAACAGGCCACTTGGATTAATATCATAAAAAGCAACCTTTAAAATTCAAACTGAAAGAAAATACAAATGCCATTATGAAAGAGTTCAGATTATACATAAGGAAAGAAATATTGATTGAATTGTTTTGAAAAACTGGTGGTTTAACTCAGAAAAATGAAGATGCTCCTATTCTGGATAAGTTTAACAGTAAATTGGACTATTTGAGAAGTGTTTTCAGAGCTTGAAAGAAGTAAATTTGAACCCGTAAAATTAGGCGGATGTTTTTGTAGCACAAGTACTTTAACTGTATTTCTTTGAGCACACGATGGTGCAGAAAAAGGTCCCCAAAACTAGGAGAAGTTGTCAAAATTTTATGTCTTATACACAAACACATATTCCTATTTCTCTCACTGATGGACACTTTGGTGTTAAAACACTCTGCATATGTTTAGTTTTTTTTTTTTTTAAGAGAGTGCATGCAGAAAGGGGAAAAAGAATAAAACACAAGATGTATTGACTTTTAATGTTAACAACAAAAGAATTTTTATCAGCCTAATTTTTTTTAACTAAATACAGTAAAATTTATTTTTTGGGTGTACAGCTGAGTTTTAATGCATGTATAGATTTGTCTAACTAATACCACAATCTGGAAACAGAACAGTTCCATCACGCCAACAAATTTTGCCTTGCTGCGCTTGTGTAGTCAAACCTCCCCCTATGGCTAACCACTGGCGACCACAGATCTTTTCCCCATATTGATAGTTTTGTCTTTTCCAGTACACCATGTGAATAAAATCATACAGTATGTTACTGTTTGAGATTGGTTTCTCTCACTTAGCATACTGCCTTTGAGATTCAAATATATTGTCATATGTATCAATGATTTTTTTTTTTTTTAATGGCTGAACAGTATCCCATTGTTTGGCTGTTCATTTGATCCGTTTGATCCACTGAAGTATATTTGCACTGTTTCAAGTTTTTGGCTATTATGAACAGAGCTGCTGTAAATATTTGGGTATTTTTTTTAAATATAAGTTTTAATATCTCCAGGGTCAATGCTAGGAGTAGGATTACCATATATACTTATATGATAAGTGTATTTTTAAGTTTATAGAAAACTGCAAAACTGTTTTAACAGTGGCTGTATATTTTTCATTTCCATCAGCAGTGCCTAAGAGACCTAGCTGTTTTTCACCCTTGCCAGTACTTCATAGTTTGATATTGTCAGGTTGTTTTGTTTTGTTTTGTTTTATTTGTAGCTATAAAACTAGTCAAATTGCTGTAGTAGCTCATTTTGTTAAAATTAGCATTACTCTAATACTAATACAATGTTGAGCATTTTTTTCATGTGCATACTTGCCATTCTTGTATCTTCTTTGGTGAAGTGTCTGTTCAAAACTTTTATGCACTATTTTATTGAACCTTTAATTTTTTTATTACTGAGTTTGAGACGTCTTATATATTCGGTATATAAGTTCTCCGCTGGATATGTGATTTGTAAATATTTTCTCAGTCTGTAGCTTGTCTTTTCATTCTCCAAACAGTGACTTTCACAAAGCAATAGTTTTTAATTTTATGAAATCCAATTTGTAATTTTTTTAATGAACAGGAAATTCTTAGGTGTTGTATACAAGTACCCTTTTGCCTCAATCAATGTCAGAAATATTTCCACCTATGTTTTGTTCAAAAAGTTATATAGTTTTACATTTAAGTTTATGATCCATTTTGAGTTAATATTTTGTATCAAGAGTGAGATTTATCTTGAGGTGCATCAATTGCATATGATCTGCAATTGTTTCAGCGTCATTTATTCAAAAGACAGTCTTTATTCTAGTGAATTGACCTTGCAACTTTTTCAAAAATAAATTGGTATACTTTCTGTTTCAGCTCTGATATATTAAGAGCTTAGAATTTGTTACTCCCTCCTGACAGCAAGAAAAACTGGGTAAGCTGAAAACTAATGACTTTTCTTGGACCTAATAGAGAATTGAAGCTGTAGAGCAAACAACCACCTTGAAATCTGGAGAGATAATCACATCCAGAGAGACACAGCTGAGATCTGCTGCTTACCTGGATCAGAAGCCAGTGGAGCCATAAACAAGTTAAAAAAAAAAAAAAAAAGTTGCCCTTGAGTTGACTCTGACTCATGGGTAACCCGTGTGTGAGAATAGAACTGTGCTCCATAGGATTTTCAATGGTTGATTTTTTCAGGAGTAGGTTGCCAGGCCTTTCTTCCGAGGCACCTGTGGGTGGACTCGAACAATCAACATTTGCTTCGCAGTCAAATGTCTTGTTTTCACCACACTGGGGTTCCCATAAACTAATATGAACATTTAAACGGTCACTTTGATGAATTACTGGAGACCGAGTACATACACTAGCATGAGAGAGAGAGAAACGATCCTTGCAATGGTTAAAATTCAAAAAAAAAAAAAATTGACAATACTATTTGATGGTTTAGGATGCAGATTGTGATAGTTAATTTTATGTGTCAACATGGCTAAGCTATAGTGCCCAGTTGTCTGGTCAAACATCGGTTTAGGTGTTGCTGTGAAATATTTATATGTGATAGCATTTAAATCAGTTACTTTAAATAAGGCAGATTACTCTCCATAATGTGGGTGGGTCTACAGACTAAATAGACAGTCTGTTGGAGTTCTTTGTTCTCCCCACCACCTGACCTATAGATTTTGTACTTATCAGCCCCCACATGTGAACCAATTCTCAAAATAAATCTCTCTCTGTCTCTGACTTTCTCTCTCATTAAACTATGATTTGCAAAATGGAAAGACTAATTCAAATGACCTGGCATCTAATGAATAAAGGAATGAAGAATTGATTTGTACTTCAAGTCTCCAAGTGAGAACCCAGAGGGTAGGGCATCTCTCATCAAATATATTACTGTTTGTGTTTATTGATTTTTAAAGTTCTTTGATTATTTAAGTTGCTCATAATTTCAGTAAATTTGTGAGAAGCGGTAAATTAATAGGTAAGGTAATGAAAGGAATAATTAAATTGTAGATTCAGTAACTGGAGATGATCAAGAGATCGTCTGCTCTAGCAGTGATTTCTAATACAAAATAGATGCAAGCAAGAAGTGAGGGAAAAATGTGTGTGGGGGAGAGTATAGGAGCTAAGATAAGAGAGTATCACTGGAAGGATCTGAGAAATTGAGGATTTAATGGACCAGAACAATGAGAAAAGGTGGAATTATTCTACCCTGGAAATTCTAAAATTGGAATGTCTTTTGAAATTCTTTAGAGATACTAAAATTAAAAAAAAAAAAAATTGTCTCAGTTATCTAGTGCTACTGTAACAGAACTACCACATGGGTAGCTTTAACAAACAGAATTTATTTTCTCAGAGTTTGTTGTTGTTAGGTGCCATCGAGTCGGTTCCGACTCATAGAGACCCTATGTACAACGGAATGAAACACTGTCCAGTCCTGCACCACCCTCACAATCATTGCTATGTTTGAGCCTATTGTTGCAGCCACTGTGTCAATTCACGTCGTCGAGGGTCTTCCTCTTTTTTGCTGACCCTCTACCTTACCAAGCATGACGTCCTTCTCCAAGGACTGGCCTCTCCTGATAACATGTCTAAAGTACGTGAGACAAAGTCTCACCATCCCCCTTTCCAGGGAGCAGTCTGGCTGTATTTCTTCTAAGACAGACTTGTTCGTTCTTCTGGCAGTTCATGGTATATTCAATACTCTTCACCAACACCGTAATTCAAATGCGTCAATTCTTTTTTGGTCTTCTCTTTTGCTTTCAGCAAGCAAGGTTGTGCCATATGCATATTACAGGTTGTTAATGAGTCTTCCTCCAATCCTGATGCCATGTACTTCTTCACATAGTCCAGCTTCTTAGATTATTTGCTCAGCATACAGATTGAACAAGTATGGTGAAAGAATGCAACTTTGACGCACACCTTTCCTGATTTTAAACCATACAGTATCCCCTTGTTCTGTTCCAACGACTGCCTTTTGGTCTATGTACAGGTTCCACATGAGCACAATTAAGTGTTCTGTAACTCCCACTCTTCGCAATGCTATCCATAATTTGTTATGATCCACACGGTAAAATGCCTTTGCATAATCAATAAAACACAAGTAAACATCTTTCTGGTGTTCTCTGCTCTCAGCCAGGCTCCATCTGATATCAGCAATGATATCCCTCACTCCACATCCTCTTCTGAATCTGGCTTGGATTTCTGGCAGTTGATATCCTGCTGAAACCGTTTTTGAATTATTTTCAGCAAAATTTTATTTGCTTGTGATATCAATGATATTGTTGGATAATTTGCACATTCTGTCGGATCACCGTTCTTGGGAACAGGCACAGTCAGCTGGCCAGGTAGCTGTCTCCTAAATTTCTTGGCATAGAAGAGTGTTCAACACTTCTATGGCTGCAACCCTTTGTTGAAACATCTCAGTTGGTATTCTGTCAATTCCTGGAGCCTTATTTTTCACCAATGCCTTCAGTGCAGCTTGGACATCTTCCTTCATACTGTCAGTTTTTGATGTTTAGAAGGCTAGACATTTGAATTTCAGGGTGCTGGCTCTAAGGAAGGCTTTCTCTCTCTGTCAGCTCTGGAGGAAAGTCCTTGTCTCTTCTGAGTTTCTTCTCTTGAGCGATCTTCATGTGACTTGGCATGTGTCTTTTCCCACCTTTGCTCTGCTTGCTTGTTTATTCTCTTTTGTATCTCAAAAGAGATTGACTCAAGATATTCAAACTGCGACTATTTGGTTAGCAGCCATAGCTCTTAACCACTATATCACGAGAGTTTCCAACTCAAGATACACCCTACATTAATCCTGCCTCGTTAATGTAACAAAGACAACCCATTCCCAAATGGGATTATAATTACAGGCATAGAGGTTAGGATTTACAACACGTATTGTTGGGGGACATAATTCATTCCATAACACCAGTGATGAATGCATTCTCTCAAGCGGAAATATGAGAGACGTAAAGGTCCCTATTAATGTTCTTTTATCTCCACTCACTATTAGTGTTAGGAGAACCCCAACACGCTTCCCCTTCCTTGGCCTCATTCTATTCACAGCTCGTTAAGACTTGTTTCCTCCAGGAAAATGATATAATGCCTAATTAAATTTATTTCAGATCTTAACAATGATAAAAATCCAGTTGCCTTGATATAAATAAAATTATTTCTTCTGGAGATGATTTTAGTTCTATTAAATTTGTCATTCTATTTCTACCTAATGTTCCATGTAAATTTTTGTCCAATTTTATACCATTATAATCAATTTTATTTCTGCTTTAATTTTACATGTTCAAGTTATTTTAGTGATTATTTTGTCATCTACTTAACTGTAATTAAGTCTTATTATTGAGCTATTAAATTATTTTAATCTTGATTAAATCTCTCTGGTCCTTGATCATTTTTATCCTGTCAATATAGTCTTTCATTTGTCAGCTGAATCTTTATCTTTGATGTATAACATTTTAATTTTTACCACAATAGCATGGCTTTTACTTTAAATTATAATAATTATTTGGAAGTTTTTAAGATCTTTTTCTTAATGGCTTTTAGGACAAGGCATAGTTTTCATTAG
Source organism: Trichechus manatus latirostris (assembly GCF_000243295.1). NCBI lineage: Eukaryota > Metazoa > Chordata > Mammalia > Sirenia > Trichechidae > Trichechus > Trichechus manatus. Next base: position 6,131,184 of record NW_004443986.1, read on the forward strand.
AAAAACCATATACAGGAATATGATTGCTAAAAAGTAGGTCAAAGTATCTCCACATTCATCATGTCATATATTTGAAATCTAAACAACAAAAACTCAGGACTGAAATTTAATAGTGTTACTCAGCATTTGTAATAGAAAGCAAGAATGAATATAACTATATACCTTTTTGCTTCTTGAAAAATATTCATAAAATATTCAGAAAGCATGAAATATTTCAATAAAGTCATTTACTGACCCAGTGGTTGACCAACTGATGATAAAACGCATTACTCACCCACTTTCCGTATACACATATTTTATCTGTTTTTTGGTTGGTTTTTAACAGACCAATCTAAATCTTGTTACTGGGTGAAGAGTTCCTTAGGTTCTTGAAAATTTTATTAAATATTTCATGAAAATAATGTCAGAGTGAATTCCAGATTTACCCTACAAACAGCATATTTTGCCCATTTTCAAGGAATATGGCATTTTCAGCTGTCTAAAGATGGTCTTGTCTTAGTCATCTAGTGCCGCTGTAACAGAAATATCACAAGTAGATGGCTGTAACAAGCAGAAGTTTGTTCTCTCACAGTCTAGGAGGCTGGAAGTCCAAATTCAGGGTGTCAGCTCCAGGGGAAGGCTTTCTCTGTCTACTCTGGAGGAAGGTCCTTGTCATTAATCTTCCTCTGGACCAGGAGCTTCTCTGCACAGGAACCCCAGGTCCAAAGGATGCACACTGCTCCCGGCACTGCTTTCTTGGTGGCACAAGGTCCCCATGTCTCTCTGCTTGCTTCTCTCTCTTATATTTCAAAAGAGATTGGCTTAAAACACAATCTGATCTTGGAGATCCCATCAGCATAACTGCTGCTAATCCATCTCGTTAACATCATAATGATAGACTTTACAACACATAGAAAAATCACATGCAATGACAAAATGGTGGACAATCTCACAATACTGGGAATCATGGCCCAGCCAAGTTGAGATATATTTTGGGGTAACACAATTCAATCCATGACAGTTCTCTACCATATGAGCAGGTTTGCCAATCACGGTATTATCTGGCTATCAAGGTGAGTAAAATGAGTTATAGTCAGACAATCTAAAACACTGGCCATTGCTTTCCAAAAGATTTTCTTGAGTTCAAAAGTTTCTCCTTCAACCCAGAACTAACACCAGTCCCAAGGCCAACTCTTCAGACAAAAATTAGACTGGACTATGGGATGTAATATGATACTCATGAAGAGTATGCTTCTTAGCTCTAGCAGATACATGAGACTAAACGGCCAGCTCCTGCCAGAGGTGAGATGAGAAGGCAGAGAGGGTCAGGAGCTGGTTGAATGGACACGGGTAATCAGGGGTGGAAAGGAGGAGTGTGCTGTCACAGTATAGGGAGAGCAATTAGGGTCACATAACAATGTGTGTATAAATATTTGTATGAGAGACTAACTTGAATTGTAAATTTTCACTTAAAGTATAACAATAAAATAAAAGTTTCTCTGCAGGGGAAGGGACAATGTTGATTCCACCTATTAATCATATTTTTAGCCTTTTTTGCATTTAACAGAAAACCTGCAAATAGTAAGCATTTAATGTACTTTTTTATATTTTCAAAAATAATATGTGCTACAAAGGTTTTCCCTCATCAATTCTATCCCTTTGCCTTGGTCACTCTTATGATAAAGAGGGGGAAAGAGGGGGAAAGAGAGGGAAAAGGAGGTAGTTAGAAGGAAGGTTGTAATATTTTCAGATCACTGATCAAATAAAATCCATTCACATCTACATGAAAATAGGTAAATGTCTAGATGTTTCCCCGAAATAGTGAGTATGCTACACACTTACAAGTGTGTTCTCTTCATTCCCAAATGCAACACTAAATTCAATCTTATTCAAATGAAAAAGAAGAGTGATTCTTCACTAATTTAAGCCATGAATATCTATGAGAAATCTGAGCAACTTTTGATCACATTTAACAGTATTTTAAGGGTCTGATTAAACAATGCAACGAAGCTTGCTTAATTAGCATAAGTCAAATCCTTATTATAATTAGTTCTCACAATAGTAAAGGCTCACTGTTTGCAAGAAACAGAACCCTCTAAAAAAGCTCAAATTAAAATGGTGTAAATTACAAAGAGAAGAATACTTTCCCAGAACCCAACAGCAGAAAATACAGCTTGGCCTTGCACGAAGTAGAAAGTTGCCTGGCAGCCACTCTCTCAAACTCCATTCTCCTGGGGACGTACAATCTATCTTCTCCCAGAAGACCAGCTCTCTTTGCAAGGTCCTAGTTTTTGCTTGTCATTAATTTTTTGGCTTGCACTAGAATCTGGCTGGCCACTTTTTCTGACAGTGTCCCTACTCTTCATGAATTTGGAGCTCCAATCTTCAATATCATATGTGTGGTTCAGTCTCTGTTTCCATATCCCAAGTTCTCTGGAAAGAGAACATGATTATTTCAGGCTGGAACATCATCCATCCGTGATCAAATCAACATGACTACAACACTGTAGTTGCGTGATACAAATGTTGCTCTTACTGGAATCGTGGGCCAGCTTATCTGGGTTAAAGAGGGTGTAAATAGTAAGAGGAACTTCATTTCTCATTACACTTGAAGTGCATTTCTCCTACCACTTAATCGTGATGACAGTTTTAAATTGCATACTCACTTCCTTGTGCCATTAAGTCATATGGTTTTATTGTAATAGTGTACTATCGAACTAGGTATTTTTACATATTTTTGAATATTATATGTATTTAAGCATAAAAATAAAGCAAACCTGGAATAAATAAGTTGAGTTGAATGAGGGATGAAATAACCAAAAATTAACAACTAGAAACTACTACTTCCTCTGTCAAAGAGGAGTAATATTATTTGATCTATTTAGGGTATATATGTTGAAAACCCACAATTACCTTCTTTTTATTTTTCTATAATTTCAAGCCAAAAAGATAAGAAATTTTTCACATGACAGTTAATATAGAAAAATTTAAAGCATTTTTTTTCAGTCACAGGTTTTCAGCAATCCTTAATATATTTGTTCTTCAAATAATTATTAAGCAAACATCATTAACTCCATCAAAGTGGTTTCTTCAGTCTACATTCATTATTGATCAAGATTAAATGGTGTCGAAGGTACAAAGATGTAAAATAAAATAAAAAAAAATTAACTCTCTCTCAACTCATCATATCCCATTCTCTGTTTTGCTCATTCTGCTATAACCACACAGGTATCCTTGCTCTGGATATCTTTCATAAATCCGAACCCCAAACATCTTTGAGTCTCTTCATTGACTATGCCCTTGGTCTGAAATTCTTTTCCTCTAGAATTGTCTCCTTTAAGTGTTTGCTCAAATCTCACCTTCTAATGAGGCCTTCATTCACCACCCTACTTAAACTTGTAATTGTGATCCCCCCACACTCACATCTTCTGCCTTATTTTTCTCCATAACATGTATCCTCATCTGATATACTATCGGTTGCTTATTTTTCTGACTCTCCTGCTACTAAAATATGTCGTCTATGAAGACAGGAAATTTTGTCTGTTTTGTTATAGTAACTCTAGTGCCTAAATCAAAGCCTGTCACACAGTAGACATTTAATAAATAGTGGTTGCAAGAATGAAAGACTCAAATAAAAAAAGAAAAAAAAAAAGAACACTTTCTAAGGATAACAAGTCAAACGGCATGATAGGTTGAAGGTACATTCATATTCAACCTCACGAAATACCTTGGGGCCACCAGGGACTGCCAAGTCCAGGCCATATGGTACACAATCATGAGCTATCAAATAGGATATGTAGCGTGAAACCAAAATTAACGGAAAATGCGATTTTTAGTTTAAAAAATATATATATATATATACACTAACATGATAAATTAAATGCAAAGGCCATCAATTTTATTGAGATTATAAAGATGTCACAAAGAAAAATTGATAGAAACTCTTCAGTTATGACTTGTGTAACCATAACATTCTCTATTTGAGATTACAGCCGTCACTTTTATGATCTGAATTGTTTTGGTCTATAAACTATTTGGGGGAAAAAACAAATTTCACTTTAGAAGGTAGGTGGAAGAGTCTTAGTATGCTCATCTTCTCTCTTTTTTTAAATGATAGGCTATGTTTTTACAACGGATAGACTAGATTGAAACATAAATATATACATGTAAAATATACTTTAAAAATTTAAGTCTGCCTGTGTAATCACTTTCAGGACATAAAAATGGTGTTAAAAATAAATTTGGTTCTAGTTTTTTTTCTTTTCTTTCTTCTTTCTCTCCGTCCTTCCCTCCCTCCCTCTCTTCTGCTTTCTCCCTCCTTTCTTTTCTCTCTTCCTCCTTCCCTCCCTCCCTCCCTCTCTCTCTCTGTCTTTGCTTCTTTTAGCTTAGTTGCCTCTAAACAAAGTTTGCTTCTGAAGTATTTGACCAGGAAGTTTTCACCATTTGTTTTTTAAATGGGTTAGCAGTACAGGTTTCTCATATTTTGAAATAAATCACACTCAAGTGTAGAGAGAGTTAATAAAGGAACCCAAAGCTAGACTGTATGCTCTATTATTTTCTTCTCCCTGTCACATGGGGATTGGTGAAATATACAGGATCGCCAATGTTTGGCTGAATGAAAACAATGCCTCTCTTGGCTTCTCTTTAAACTGCTGACTGCACTCACACACTCACTTTGGCAGCCCTCTTTATGCTTTCGTTTGTTTTTCTTGCATGGAGCAATAAACAATGTGCCAGCACCACAAGCCACAGCCTCCAGGGTAATGAAGGCAGAATCAAACAATTGAATGGGAGGAGTGGAATAAACTCTGCTGCCCTGCTGCTGGCTATAACTAACAAGTGATTTGAAAAAAACTAATGGCTTCTTTCCCATTTTTGTTCAATTTATGATTTTCAAAAGGAAAAAAAAATGGACACACCAGGTATTTCACAGAATAAGATACAAACTGCCAGCACAATAGCTTGACAAATTTGTAAAAGGCTCTACCAATCCTCCCATCAGCTACAATCCCTTCTGAATAGAACATGCATTTTCTCAAGTCATGTTCCCCACTTGACTGATGCATTAATAGCCTCAGTTTGTAACGTGCTGGTAGATTCAGAGGCTAATATATGGATTGCAATGATCCTCCATGACTCTCTAATGTTGCTGCTTCTATCTTATGCCTATAGAAATTGTAATTTAATGAAGAACTCTTTGGGGAAAGAAAAAAATACAAAAAGGAAAATTTCACTGTTTCAAGATGCCTGTTAGGATGAAAATACTATGTTTATTGAGTACCAAGTGCAGAAGTCACCCTTTGAAATATCCCTTCTTTTGGGAGGAACTGCTCTTACCTTCAACTCAGGTTTGGGTGTCAGCCATGTTTGTATTACCTGGCACAGGTTGCCACTACCAGCAGTGGAGGTCACCTTCATACAGGGCCAGATTCTCACTCCTCAGAATTTGCGATTGGGACTGAGAGCCAAATAATCAATCCCCATATGGTTTGGGATTGTAAGATAACTATGGAGAGTGTCAAGAGACTCTAGATGCTGTCCAGGTCCTGTTTCTAACCTTTCCTGAGGTCCAGCTGTATTCTTGTCCCTGAATACCTATGTCACTCCTGAATATAACAACTCTTGCTCCCACTTTTTTTTTTTTTTTTTTTTTTTAGCTTAAGTAAATTCTAGTAGGATTTATTTGCTTGTGAACAAAGAATCCTAAATTATAACATGGGATTATGTAGGGGGAGTTGGAGAGAGAAGAGGGAGGGACAAAATTTCTGATTTATGGGCTAAGGAAGTGCAAGATAGTTCTGGCTTCAGGTTGACTGGTTGTAGGAATTCAAAGAATATCATCGCTTCTCTCCTTCTCTCTGGCTCTATTTGTCCATTGTTTTGTCTTGATTCTCAATAGGTTCATTGCATGTGACAGCTAAAATAGTCACCACCACCTTTAGATCCTTCTAACAGCTAGTGATCTACACGAGTCTGTGGCCTCTGAGAAGCAGGCACTAGGCATGATTAAACATGAAAACATTTTACTAGGGAAAATGCCTGTGAGAGAAAACAGGGAAGGAGCTGGAGGAGGCAGTAAGTTGTCAGACCACAACGTGAATCTGACCCAGAATGAAGGAAAGAGAAGGAAGGAAGAATTCTAGGCTACCGAGCAATCTAAAGAAGCCTCGGCAGGGCCATAGGAGAGTCTTCAAGACAAAGATGGCTGTCAGAGGAGTCTCATGTCTCCCAGGAATGGCCCTGCCTTGTATCCATGCTGCACTCCATCACTGGCTGAGAGCAGCAGTGAGAAGAATGGCCTTGAAACAAACGGGATGATGGATTTCAGAATGCAGTATCTAGGTCTTTTAGCTAATTAGCCTCCCTGTTTTGGAGATCTGTGCGGTGCATTTTCATGGCCACTGAATGATCCGTGGAGTAAGAACACAACCTTCTTGCCCACGGGTTCAAAATGGGTACTCCAGAGACCTCCCGCCATTTGCTTGATCACTTGGCCATTTCAGAAGCCATGACTCAGGGAATGTGGTCCCACACGGGGATCCAGTACTTGCTCCCATGATTTTACAGCCCCATGTGAATCCATGTAGTAGAGGAGATGTAATTTATAAAAGGAATGGAAACAGGGGCAGATGACCCAGTAAGCAAGGTAAGCACGGGCTTTCTTGTGCTTGCTTACTAATCTACAGTTGTTAGTAAGTAAGCACAGGAAAGCCCGTGCTTACCTTGCTTACTGGGTCATCAGCTCCTGTCAGATATTGTAAATTTGAAGAGAGGCTTTTCTGTAGGAAGGTGTTGTGGCATTGGGAGAGAGACAGATGCTAGCTGCACCTAGAAGCAGAATCTTTGATGTAGTGAAAAAAATGTGAAATTGTTTACTACAGATGATCTGGTAAGCAAGATAAGCATTGTGCTTGTGCTTACCTTACTTATTGAATAATCTGCCCCCGAATGTAAAGAACGAAAATTAGCAGATATCCAAAAATATGTGTGTGTCTGTGTGTGTGTATATGTATGTATGTGTGTGTAATGCACCAAGATGTTAGCAGTTTATTTTACAATGAGCATGTATTAGTTTTATAATAAGAAAAACATACATTAAATATTAAGCTACTTGAAGATATTTTGTAATGACAAGCCTTGTAAAATAAAAAAAGCATTAGTGAGAAGTTTGATATTAAATTTGAGATAATGGATTCTGTAATTTTATATTAATGGATATGTGTGTGTGCATATACTGTATCAATACATGGTGATATATAGTATATGTATGGATTATTTAGAGGATGGTAATTGAACTTATCTTTTGGGGTGAGGTGATGTTGAGAGATAATTTCCCATGGTTTTCTTGCATTTCCCCACATCCTGTGAACAGAGGCACTCACAGATTTTGTTCCAGACTAATTTTTCAAGGATGTTTATATAGCTAAAGACTTGGAATATAGAGATAGTGTCTCCTTCCATAGCAGAGGGCAAGTATGTTTACTCTATAATGTAATACAGATAATGTCTCCTCTGGGGCAAAGGTTGAGCAGGTTTGCTTGCAGCCATTATAAAAGATTGGGGTTCCCTAAGCACGAGGTTTCTTAGCTATAATACAAAGCCACTGCATGCTCAGCATCTACCTGGGCCCCTCCACACCTTCCCTATATGACTTGGGGGACAAGGAGCACCAATGCAAACATGAAACTCATGTCGCTTGATGTGCCATGAGTAATAAGAGTGCTTTGTCTCTGACCTAGAAGCTCATGTCTTCTGTCAGTATCCGTGAAAGTAGGGTAAAATCTCAAACTTTTCACAGTTCTTGATACATGAAAGGTAGGTGAACTGAGATTCCAAGTGAAAGATATTCACTCCTTGTAATATACTACCTATGTAGACAGTGTATAAATGACACTCAGGATTTTGTGACTGAAAGGAGACTTTAGATCATCTAGTACCCAGTTCAATTTCTCGTTTTACAAGTAAAGAAACAGCCTAGAGAGGCAAGGAAAATTGGCCAAATTAATAAGAATCAGAAGGATTCACATTCTACTCTACTTTAGCCCATGTGGTTACATTGTCATTGAATATGTAAAGGTTGTAAGTGATGAATTAAACGTTAAGTGTGGCTATCTCAGGGCAATAGGCACTGAAATCTTTTCTCTTAATCGTTCGTTTTGGAGGGATAGTACTTTTTCAGGCTCCCGTCCACATATGTATAAATGCTCACACACAAAATACGGTGTTTTTTGATGCCTGTAAAAACCTTCTTTAATTGATAATCTGGCCTATAGACACCAAATCAGAAAGACATTAAGACAGCAACAACAAATATGGCAGGATACAGAATTAACAGTAACTTCTTTCATGTATTAAATGTATTGTGTTTGTTTTTTTTCCTCCGTCTTCTCATAATGTCATACATTTCTAGGTAATTTTATTTACTGTTATATTCTGATCTTATTTTCTAAATTAAGTTTCTCTTTGATAGATCTTTTACCTTTTATTTCCAGCTGTTAAACTAAGACAAGAATTGGCATTGTATTTCATTTGTCCTGATTTTTCCTTAGTCAATAAGTAACAGAGCATTTTCTAATTACTTCTAATACCCATGGAACTAATTACCTACAACTATACAGACTGTAAGGAGCCACAATAGTGCAGTGGTTAAGCGCTCAGCTGCTAACTGAAAGGTCAGCAGTTCTAACCCCCTCCTCCACAGGAGAAGGATGTGGCGGTCTGCTTTCGTAAAGATTACTGCCTTGGAAACCCTACAGGGCAGTTTTATTCTGTTCTATAGGGTCGCTATGAGTTGGGATAGACTCGATGGCAATGAGTGAGATAGACTGCAGCTTATTTGCTATAGAAATCCTGGTTGAGGAATTCTGGTCACAGATTCTGCTTCTATTCTTAATGACTTTAATTTTATAATTTACCAAACTTTTGTGTTACTAAAAGTGTTCAAATAAGTTCAGGGCAAATTTTCAAATCAAAGCAAGTAAGTGGGAACAAGTTTATTAGTCTAACGTCTAAGCAAAGGCAACTGGCTTTAAGATAATCCGTTGTACCAAAAATTTATTTGAGAGACATAGAAGACTAAACAACTTTGTAAAGTTATTTACTTACATACTGCGACGGCAAAAGGTTGGGAGGAAAGCAGTTTAGACCAAACATCTGAACATTTTTGTGTTTTGTAAGGAGATACAGTGACACACAGAGTTGAACATTTACTCAACTTTCCATGAATTATCTAGGATAAATGCCAAAAGATGTCACACCATGTGCAGAGTTATTCATTATTTTTCAATTTTGTTCTCAAAGTAGGGTATATAAAATCTATTTCTAAAACATTGCTTTGCATTAAAAAAAAATTTAAAAAAAACATTATTTTTAAGTGCCTAAAGGATATTTTAAAAACTGACAACGGAATGGCCCCAAGGAAAATCTCAACTTTCAAAAGTAGAAATTAGAGTTCACCTTTGAAGACTGCAATGCAGCTAGAAATTAATAATTAAAAGATAACAATAAAAAACAATGTGTTATGGATTGAATTGTGTCCCCCAAAAATGTGTGTCAATTTGACTATGCCATGATTCCCAGTATTGTGTGATTGTCCACTATTTTGTCATCTGATGTTATTTTCCTATGTGTTGTAAATCCTATCTCTATGATGTTAATGAGGCAGGATTAGAGGCAGTTATGTTAATGAGGCAGGACTCAATCTACAAGATTAGGTTGTCTCTTGAGTCAATCTCTTTTGAGATATAAAAGAGAGAAGAAAGAGAGAGACTCAGGGACCTCATTACCACCAAGAAAGAAGAGCTAGAAGTGTGCATGTCCTTTGGACTTGGGGTCCTTTTGTTGAGAAGCTCCGAGACCAGAGGAAGATTGATGACAAGGACCTTCCTCTAGAGCCAACAGAGAAGGACCGTCTAGAGCTGGTGCCCTGAATTTTTACTTCTAGCCTCCTAGACTGTGAGAGAATAAATTTCTCTTTGTTAAAGCCATCCACATGTGGTATTTCCATTATAGCAGCACTAAATAACTAAGACACATTGAAACCTCTTAGACATTTTAACAATATCCTTCTAAATCAATCTTGAGTCAAAGAAGAATTCAAAATTGAAATTTCAGATTATCTAACTGTCTCGGTCATCTAGTGCTGCTCCAACAGAAATACCACAAGTGGATGGCTTTACAAAGAGAAATTTATTCTCTCACAGTCCAGTAGGCTACAAGTCCAAATTGAGGCCGTCAGCTCCAGGGGAATACTTTCTCCGTTGGCTCTGGAGGAAAGTGTGTGTCATCAATCTTCCTTTGGTTTGGGAGCTTCTCTGCACAGGAACCTCAGGTCCAAAGGATGCGCTCTGCTCCCAGCACTGCTTTCTTGGTGGTATGAGGTTCCCATGTGTCTCTGCTCACTTCTCTTTTTTATATCTCAAAAAAGATTGCATTAAGACACTAATCTTGTCAGCCTCATCAGTGTAACCTCATCACAGTGATAGAATTTATAACACATGAGGAGATCACATATAATCTCATCATAGTGGTAGAGATTACAACACATAAAGAAATCACATCAGATAACACAATCGTACAATACTGGGAATCATGACCTAGCCAAGTTGCTACACACATTTTTTGGGGGACACAATTCAATCCATGACATTCCACCCTTTGGCCCACAAAAAATTCATGTCCTTGCAACATGCAAAATATACTCATCTCATCATATCACACAGCAAAAGTATTAACTCCAAGTCCAAATTCCAAAAATTCCTCTTCATCTGTGAAATCGAGAATACAAGTTATCTGCTTCCAAAGGTACAATGGCAGAACAGGCACAAACTAGACATTTCCATTACAAATGGGAGAAATTGCAGGGAAAGAAGGAATAACAGGCGTCAAGCAAGTTAGCAGAACACATTACATTAGCCCTCAAGGCTTGAAAATAATCGTCTGTTTTCTGAGATCATTTACACAATAGCCCTGCCCTCCAGACTCCAGGTATTGGTCACAGTCTCCAGATTCTGGTGGAGACCCCTCAGTCCTGGGCTTCAGCTCCGCCTTCCAGGCCCACTGGGATGGCAACTCTGTTCCCTCGGCTTTAGGCACACCATTCTCCTAGTCCATTGGAGTGACATCTCCACCCTTAGAAACACCAGGGGCCATGGCTCCACCCTTTGAAACTCCAGAGTTCTCTGCCATACCTCTTGAGACTGAGGCAGCTTGGTTTCTTGTTTTCCTTGTCTCTTCAGCTTCTGCTTCCTGTGGCCTCTTGGCCCTTGGGCCTCAAGCCCACATCTGCCCTGCTGGGGCAAGTGTTCTAAAGCTCTGTACTTCCACCAATTTTGTGCCTGGACGCACCCCACTCTGCCAGGAAGCCTCCTTCACAAAGGCACTCAGCTCCCTTGCTCCGTGGGTCGACAAGCCTAGCTCCACCAGTAAGTGGCCTGAGGCACCCCACTCCACCAGGAAGCCTCCTTTGCACAGGTGCTCAGCTCTCTCACTCCGTGGGTCGGCTCCAGCGCTGTCTCACACTGGTTTCCTTGTTCTACTGCTGATGGTTCTCTGTCGCTGCAGGTTCTCTGCTGTTGCTCGTCCTCTGCCACTGCCGCTCCTCTATCCATTCACAATTTCAAAACCACTTCCACATTTTAGGTATCTGTTACAGCAGCACCCCACTCCTGGTACCAAATTCTGTTTCAGTCATCTAGTGCTGCTCCAACAGAAATACCACAAGTGGATGGCTTTACAAAGAGAAATTTATTCTCTCACAGTCCAGTAGACTACAAGTCCAAACTCAGGGCATCAGCTCCAGGGGAGCACTTTCTCTGTTGGCTCTGGAGGAAGGTCTGTGTCACTAGCCATTAGAAACAATTAAAACACTGCGTATCAAAACTTAAAGGATAGATACAAGACTAATATCTGAGGAGAATATTTTAGGGTCTAGTGGTGGTATAAATGGTTAAGTGCTTGGCTGCTAACCAAAAGTTCAGTGGTTCAAACCTACACAGCTGCTCTGCAGGGAGAAGACCTGTTGATCGTCTTTCATAAAGATTACAGCCAAGAAAACCTTATGGGGGCAGTTCTACTCAGTCACATAGTGTCATTATGAGTCAAAATCAACTTGACAGCACCTCACAACAATGCTTCCATTATTAAATGAAGAAGCTTGAAACTATATGGGAAGAAATAAGTCAACTTAAGAAACCAAGGGGGAGGGGGTGGAAAGTAAATCAAAATAAGAATTTAATAGAGAGTAAAACTCAGATTCAATGGCAACTGGTGATACTAGCAAAGAGTAAAATTTAGTAAAATTAATGAAGAAAACAAAACTGGCAAACTCAGTAAATAAAACCAGTAGTAATTTGAGAAGACCAATAAAACAGACAAACCTTTAGCATGTCTGGCCAGATAAAAGTTCAAGATATAAAATCAATTACTTCCTTAAATGTCAACTAGTTAGGAAATATAATAATAATAATAAAATCCCATCAACAAAAGTAAAATGTGCTATAAAATTCCTGTGAATAAACTTAAAATATATGAAACCCATAATAGATATAAATTTAGTGCTACTGAAGGATGTAATATGCTTGAATAAATGAAGAGATTTAACGTTTATTGGCTAGGAATACTCAGTATTTTTCATAACTCAATTGTCCCTTAATTAATCTCTCAATTTAGCGAAATTTCAATCAATATCCCAACAAGCTTCCTTTTCTAGCTTGAGAATTTTTTTCTAAATAATTTTATTTTATTTTTATTGTTGTTGAGAATATACACAGCAAAAAACATATACCAATTCAAGTTTCTATATGTACAATTCAGTGACATTGATTGCATTCTTCAAGTTGTGTAACCATTCTCACCCTTTTTTTCTGAGTTGTTGCTCCCCCATTAACATAAACTCACTGCTTCCTGAGATTCCTATCTAATCTTTTGAGTTGCCATTGTCAGTTTGATCCCATATAGTTAGATTTTAAAGAGCATAATGCTCAAGGCAGACATTCTTTACTAGTTAAGTTAAATTACTGTTTGGTTTTAGGAAGAGTTCAGGGGATATTTTTTGGTTTAAGGTTCAAAGATTTTCTCAGGGCAATAGTTTTGGAGGTTCATCCAGCCTCCATGGCTCCAGAAAATCTGGATTCCATGAAAATTTTAAATTCTGTTCTGCATTTCCCCCCTTTTGATCAGGATACTCTATAGAATCTTTGATTAAAACATTCAGTAGTAGTAGCCAGGCACCACCCAGTTCTTCTGGTCTTATGGTGAAGGAGGCAGTTGTTCATGATGGCAATTTCCATTTCCTCTTCTTATTCCTGACTCTCCTTCTGTCTCTGTTGTTCCAGGCAAATAGAGACCAATTGTTGTGCCTTGGATGGGTGCTTGCACAGCTTGAGAAAATTGATTTTAAAGTATATCCAGAGGACTATATGCAAGAAATAAGCCAATACAATTTCAAAAGAGAATCATAAAGTTATTTTAACCAGATATCAAAATGTGCCATAAAGCCATAGTTTTCTATGGCCATGTAACAAATTACCACAAACGTAGTGCATAAACCACGCTCATTTAGTAGTTCACAGTTCTGTAGGTCAGAAGTTCAGTAAGGCGTGGCTGGGTTCTCTGCTCAGGATTCTACAAGACTGAAATCAAGGGTATTGACCAGGCCGAGTTCTGATCTGGAGGATCTGGAAAAATTTGCTTCCAGGCTCATGCTTGTCCTTGGAAGAATTTAGTCCTTATGGATAATTGAAGTTCCTGTTTTCCTGCTGGCTGTTGGCCAGGGGTAGCTGTCATCTCTTAGAGGCCACTCTCAGATCCTTGCCACACTGCTCTCTCCATCTTCATTAGCGGAGACTCTCCCTCACATCAACTCTTTCTCATATTTCAAAGCTCTCACTTCCTATTCTGCCACCAGCTGGGGGAAAAAAAATCCTCTACTTCGAAAGGGTTCATGCGATGAGGTTAGGCCCACACAGATAATGTCCATTTTTAAAAGTCAATTGTGCCATATAACCTAATCATGAGGGTAAAATTCATCATCTTCAGTCCTAGGGATCAGGTTGGAAATCTTGGGGGCTATTTTAGAATTCTGCATACCAAACTACAGTAATAGTGTGGTCCTGTACCAGAATGTATAAGTACCTCAATAGATGAGAAATAGGGCCATTTATACTATGTGATGGGGCCCTGGTGGCACAGTGGTTAAGTGCTTGGCTGTTAACCAAAAGGTCAGCAGCTCGAATCCACCAGCTGCTCCTTAAGAACACTATGGGGAAGCTCTACTCTCTCCTATAGGGTCGCTATGAGTCAGAATTGACTCAACGGCAGTGGGTTTGGTTTTTGGTTTATAGTACGTGATATGTAGTGTAAACTAACGTAACTCTTCAAATCAGTAGGAATTATGGATTAATAAATAGTTTGGGGATATGTGAACATCAATTTGGGAAAAAATCAATTCCTGCATCAAACCATACACCAATTTAAGATGGATTAAAATTTAACAGAGAAAGTAAAATGATAAAAGTACTGGAAGAAAACATATGATTATTTTATAATCTTGGGATGGGAAATGCCTTTATAAAATCTTAAGTTATAACTCAGACAAAAGAGCTTACTGAATATATAAAAATAAACATCTCTAAACAGCAAGTGATACAATAAAGTTAAAAAATGAATGGCAAAACACAAAAATGATTCGAACAGGAACAGAAAAACATTGTTATCCTTAATATGTAGAGAACTCTTCTTTAAAAAATGAGTAATAATGGAAAAACAACCCAGAAGAGTGATCAAAGAACATAAAAAAATTCACAAGAAAATGTATGAATAATAAAAATACAAAAAGTGATTCAAGATGACTAATAACCAAATATAAATTACACAGCACCATAATGTTTCTTACCTTTCAGATTGTAAAAAATTAAAATGATCATGTTTCCTGTTGACAAGGTTGAAAATCATAAATAGCTGATGTGATCATGAATTGAACAACTTTTCTGAAAATAATCTGATGATTTACAAAAAGTAAAATTGTATATTTTTTTCATACATAAATTCCACTTCTAGGACTTTATCTCAGGCAAATATACATGTACATACATGCATGCTCAATGTGTTTTTTAAATAACAGGGAAAATATAAACAACCTAAATATTCATCAGAGGGCAGTGGTGGTTCAGTGGTAGAATCCTGGCCAGTGCACCTCAAATGAAGCCACCGCCCATCTGTCACTGGAAGCTGGCTTGTTGCTATGATGCTGAACAGTTTTCAGTAGAGCTTCTATACTAAGGTGGACCAGGAAGAAAAGCCTAGCAATCTACTTCCAAGAATCAACCAATGAAAACTCTATGAATCACAATGGTCTTTTACTATTGTTCATGGATTTGCTATAATTTGGGGGCAGTTAACAACAATAAATACTCATCATTGAGAAATGAAATAAATTATCCATACATTGAATTTCTACAGACATTAAAGAAAATAGGAAGACTTCTATATATTTATATAGGAAAATGTCTAAGATATATCAAATTAAAATAGGACCAAAGAGTCTGAGTAGTTTGACTACATTTGTATTTTACAATTAAACATCAATATCCCAGGCATTAGTGAGCTGAAATGGACTGATATTGGCCATTTTGAATCAGACAATCATACGGTCTACTACGCTGGGAATGACAAATTGAAGAGGAATGGTGTTGCATTCATCCTCAAAAAGAACATTTCAGAATCTATCCTGAAGTGTAATGCTGTCAGTGATAGGATAATATCCTTACGCCTATAAGAACGACCAGTTGATATGACTATTATTCAAATTTATGCACCAACCACTAAAGTCAAAGATGAAGAAACTGAAGATTTTTACCAACTTCTGCAGTCTGAAATTGATCAAATATGCAATCGGGATGCATTGATAATTACTGGTGAACGGAATGCAAAAGTTGGAAACAAAGGAAGATCGGTGGTTGGAAACATGGCCTTGGTGATAGAAACAATGTCAGAGATTCCATGACAGAATTTTCCAAGACCAACGACTTCTTCATTGCAAATACCTTTTCTCAACAACATAAACGGGACTATACACATGGACATCACTGGATGGAATAAACAGAAATCAAATCAACTACCTTTGTGGAAAGAGACAATGGAAAAGCTCAATATCATCAGTCAGAACAAGGCCAGGGGATGACTGTGGAACAGACCATCAATTGCTCATAAGCAAGTTCAAGTTGAAGCTGAAGAAAATTAGAGCGAGTTCATGAGAGCCAAAATACGACCTTCAGTACACCCACCTGAATTTAGAGACCATCTCAGAAATTGATGCATTGAACACTAATGACTGAAGACCAGACAAGTTGTGGAAGGACATCATACATGAAGAAAGCAAGAGGTCATTACAAAGACAGGAAAGAAATAAAACAAAATGGATGTCAGAAGAGACTCTGAAACTTGCTCCTAAGTGTAGAATAGCTAAAGTGAAAGGAAGAAATGAAGTAAAAGAAAAGAACAGATTTCAAAGGGTGGCTCGAGAAGACAAATGAAATGTGCAAAGACCTGGAGTTAGAAAACCAAAAGGAAAGAATACACTCGGCATTTCTCAAGCTGAAAGAACTGAAGACAAAATTCAAGCCTCGAGGGACAATATTGAAGGATTCTACGGGGAAAATATTAGACGACGCAGGAGGAATCAAGAGAAGATGGAAAGAATATACACAGTCATTGTACCAAAAAGTATTGGTCGATGTTTAACCATTTCAGGAGGTAGCATGTAATTAAGTACCGAAGGTATGAAGAAAGAAGTCCAAGCTGCACTGAAGGCACTGGCGAAAAACAAGACTTCAGGAATTGACGGAATAGCAATTGAGAGATCTTTCAACAAATGGATACAGCGCTGGAAGTGCTCATTTGTCTATGCCAAGAAATTTGGAAGACAGCTACATGGCCAACCGACTGGCAGAGATCCATATTTGTACCCATTCCAAAGAAAGGTGATCCAACAGAATGCACAAATTATCAAACAATATCGTTAACATTACATACAAGTAAAATTTTGCTGAAGATCATTCCAAAGCGGTTGCAGCAGTACATCGACAGGGAACTGCCAGAAATTCAAGCCGGATTCAGAAGACGACATGGAACGAGGGATATCTTTGCTGATGTCAGATCTTGGCTGAAAGCAGAGAATACCAGAAAGATGCTTTATTGACTGTTTTTTATTGACTATGCAAAGGCATTCAACTCTATGGATCATAACAAATTATGGATAACATTGAGAAGAATGGGAATTGCAGAATGCTTAATTGTGCTCATGAGGAACCTGTAAATAGACAAAGAGGCAGTCGTTCGAGCAGAACAAGGGCATACTGCACGGTTTAAAATCATGAAAGGTGTGCCTCAGGGTTGTATCTTTGCACCATACTTATTCAATCTGTATGCTGAGCAAATAATCCGAGAAGCTGGAATATATGATGAAGAATTTGGCATCCAAATTGGAGGAAGACTCATTAACAACCTGTGGTATGCAGATAACGTAACGTTGCTTGCTGAAAGTGAAGAGGACTTGAAGCACTTAGCGATGAAGACGAAAGACTAGAGCCTTCAGTATGGATTACTCCTCAACATAAACATAAGAAAAATCCTCACAACTGAACAAGTAAGCAACATCATGATAAATAGAGAAAAGACTGAAGTTGTCAAGGATTTCATTTTACTTGGATCCACAATCAACACACACAGAAGCAGCTGTCAGGAAATCACACAACACATTGCATTAGGCAAACTTGCTTTAAAAGACCTCTTCAAAGTGTTAAGCAAAGAGGTTACTTTGACGTCTAAGGTGGGCCTGACCCATGGTGTTTTCAGTTGCCTCATATGCGTGTGAGTAAATAAGACTGAAGAAGAATTTATGCATTTAAATTATGGTATTGTCTTAGAATATTGAATATACCATGGGCTTCCAGAACAAAGAACAAATCTGCCTTGGAAGAAGTACAGCCAGAATTCTCCTTAGAAGGGAAGATGGTGAGACTCTGTCTCACATACTTTGGACATGCTATCAGGAGGGACAAGCCCCTGGAGAAGGATATCATGCTTGGTAAAGTAGAGGGTCAGTGAAGAAGAGGAAGACTCTCAATGAGATGGACTGACACAGTGGCTTCAACAATGGGTTCAAACATAGCAAAGATCGTGAGGATGGCGCAGGACTGGGCAGTGTTTCATTCTGCTGTACATAGGGTCACTATGAGTTGGAATGGACTTGATGGCACCCAACAACCACGTTTTAAAATATTTTGAAATTCATTTCTTAAAAACAACTCTAAAACTGTACATGACACTGACAATAGCACTTAACTTTTGGGAAGTAAAATGTTCAAGTGTGTGTGTGCATGGTAGGGAGAGAGATGTGGAGGAAGACCAATGACTTAGAGGGTGGGGAACTGTATATACTTTTGCTATATAATATTTTTAATTAATACAGATTTTGACACAAAGTCTTTTTTGGAAGAAAAATGTACAAAGATAATGCAAGTTAAATAATACAATGCAAGTTCAAAAGACTCAGTTTCTACCATTTGGAAGTTTTCCATGTAAATTATCACTGCCACACTGATGAGATAAAATAATACTTGAAAATTACATCATGTGAAGGGAAAGCATTGAATACACTTTAGAGAAATAATGGGTGAAAAGATTAATAATATCACATCAGAGACAGTGATATAATCTGAAAGTGCTTTTCATTTAATTTTCAATGTAAAAGCACATGTTGATGCTTTCTCTATATAAAAGGACTAATTGCTAAATATTGTAGACACTGCTAAGGCATAATCTCAGTCCTCAGGAAGCTTATTATTTGGGCTAGAGAAATTTGATCAAAAGACAAGCTTCACAAACAAGTGAACAGTTTGAAACAATAATGCAGAGTACTACAAATGAGTAGAAAATGACCCAATAAATAAAGCAACAATTATGGCTACAAAGCAACCATAGTTTAACCCACTTAGTCTGGAAAAACTTGACGTAGTGTATAAAACCAAACCAAAGCTGTTGCTGTCTGACTCATAGCGACTCTATAGTGTATAGCATGTGACAAAAAGATATTTGGAGAACACTATAATCAGAGTTTCTTAATATCAGAAAAAAGCAATGAAGTCATTAGATTCAAGGCAAGACAGATGGCCAGATTTGACTTTTCAAACATTGTGAAAATGCACAAACAAATCTAGTTTCAAGTTTAGAATGCTGCTCTCATTTTTAGTCAGACGCATATTTTCAAATGTAATTGACAGAGGTACCACTTGAAGCAAAATAAAAATAATAATAAAAATACAACAATGGGAATTGTCATGGATTGAACTGTGTCCTCCAAAAATATCTGTCAACTTCAAGGGCCAGAAGGCAGAAGGGGACAAGGAAACTGGTGATAGGGAACCCAAGGTTGAGTAAGGATATTGTTGATGTGTTGTGAGATTGTTAACCATTGTCATAGGGCAACATTTGTAGTAACTGTTA
>NW_004443986.1:6150765-6237988 GCF_000243295.1 Trichechus manatus latirostris
AAGGTTGAGAAGTTAGAGGGTTGACATATTGTGGGGTTGTTAACCAATGTCATAAAACAATATGTGTACTACTGTTTCATGAGAAACTATTTGTTATGTAAGCCTTCACCTGAAGTACAATAAAAAATAAAAAAAAATCTGTCAACTCGGCTAGCTCAGGATTCCCAGTATTGTATGATTGTATACCATTTTGTCATCGGACATGATTTCCCTATGTGTTGTAAATCATCACTACGATGTAATGAGATGGATTAGTGGCAGTTATATTGATGAGCTCTACAAGATTAGTGTCTTAAGCCAATCTCTTTTGAGATATAAAAGAGAATCGAGTAGAGAGACGTGGGGACCTCATACCACCAAGAAAGCAGTGCCGGGAGCAGAGCACGTCCTTAGGACATGAGGTTCCTGCACTGAGATGCTCCCAGACCAAGGAAAGACTGATGAATCAGAAGGACCTTCCTCCAGAGCCAACAGAAAGAGAAAGCCTTCCCCTGGAGCCGGCACCCTGAATTCAGACTTTTAGCCTACTGGACTGTGAGAGAATAACCTTTTCTTTAAGACCATCCACTTGTGGTATTTCTGTTATAGCAGCACTAGATAACCAAGAGAGGAATTTACTTATTTTGCTAAGCCACAGTGTAATTTTCCATGAATAGCATAAATGTGACAGCTTCCTCGGTGTGTGTCCATGGAGGCAGGGTGGGGGGGAGGCTTAGAATTGCTTCTCTCTCTAAAAAAAATAATTTTCTAGATTAAGTCAGACGATCACGATGACGTCTTCATATTTTAAATTTTGAAGCCTTTATTAAACACTTTCCAGTTATGCCACTACATTACATATAATGTAGCTTGTTTCAAACCTTTTGACTCATTCGTCTTTATATCAGTGCTGTCCCAAAAATAAATAAAACAATGTATCTATAAATATATAAGCCTTATATACACTTTTTAATTTTCTAGTGAAAAAAAAAGCTGAAATTAAATTTTAAATTTTATTTAACCCACTATATAAAAAATATTTCACAAACATGAAGGGTTGAGATATTTTATGTTCCTATTTTGGTACATCTTCAAAATCCAGTGTGCATTTTACCCTGACAGCACATTTAGAAGCAAGGATGATGAGACTTTGTGTCATGTACTTTGGACATGTTATCAGGAGGAACAGTCCCTGGAGGACATGCTTTGTAGAGAGAGGGTCAGTGAAAAGGAGGAAGATCCTCAATGAGATGGAATGACACAGTGGCTTCAACAATGGGCTCAAACATAGCAATGATCATGAGAATGGCGCAGGACCGGGTCATGTTTCGTTCTGTTGTACACAGTGTCACTATGAGTTGGAACCGATTCGATGGCACCTAACAACAATCCTCTCAATTGGGACTGGCCACCTTTCAAGGACTCAATAGCCACATGTACCTAGACAGTGGCCTGCACTCTTCCACTGCCTGGCATTTACTTGTAGATACTTCGTGAATGTTTGCCACTCTTCAAACTCTATAGCCTATCATTATAGATTTAGATCCAAATATACCACTAGCAGAATTTATTATTGAATGTTAAGCATTATGAGGCCAGCACTACATTTGGTACCTAAGTGGCCACAAAAATAGCTAACATGGGGAGTTCAAGTCAACCACTCATCTATTTCCAGATACTAACACAGTCAAAACTGAGTGGGCAATCTTCTTTTTCCTTACCACAATTTCTAATTATTTTCTCCATTTTCTGGTTTATATTGTGTGCACGTGTATGTGTGTGTGTGTGTGTGTGTGTGTGTGTGTATGAATCTGTTTCTCCCGACACATCATAAGGGAAAGAACTACATCTACCTTGTGTGTCATTATATCCCTGGGCCTTAGTAGAATGTTTTACATGCAGTAGATGGTCAAATATTTGTTAAATGAATATGGCCATGCATTGATTACTATGTTGGACCAGACTGTTATTTCATTACTCAGTGTTTTCCCGTTAACCAAGATACACTCCACATTTTCTCAACGAAAGCACCAACAACTGTTTTCTTTTCAGAACAATCTCTAGTAGCTTAGGCCAGTCATTAAACAGTAATATGGAAATTTCCCACTAGTTTGAATTGCATTTATTCTGTCTTCACAGCCTCTCCTCCTCCAACAGGCAACAAAAGCAAAACGGATGAGGCACAAATGAACAAGTACCAGCGAACAGTCTCTCCATCAACCTCTCAGACTTAAAGAAAAAAGAAAATACCACCACATACTTGGAAGGCAAGAACAGTGAATATTGTTTCCCACTATACAGTCAGTAGTGGCATGGTTCCTAAAACCTCCAGATACTTCAGAAGCTCCTTTGCCAAACCATTTTAACAGAAACACAACACTGTAGTAGCCATGGTAAAGGAAAATCTAAAAGAAAATGTCCTCAATTTTTTAAAAAGTTAAATAAAATGGCACGTAATATAAAAGCAAAGGTGAAATCTATTACCAACAAAGACAAAACCTAAAACCAAATCCGTTCTTTAATGATATGAATATTTTATTATAAAGTCCTTTTGCTAGTCTTGAGATTATAGAAATAATTTTATTTAGATGTAAAATTTGGGAGAATTCAAGAGTTGAGAGTGAGAAGAGCTCTGCTTTTTATTCTGTATACAATAAAATGGCACTTTAATAAAATTGGTGTTCTCAAAATTAATTTATAGGCAGTTTTGTAATTTTACCACACCCACACACACAAACTCCTCCTAATCAAATGTTTCCTGTTTTATAAACTATTGGAATACGTATGCACTTCACATCATTCAAAATATTTATTCATCTATTGTTTGTAAATCAAGCTTTAAAAAACTGAATCATGTTTAAAACACAGTAAAGGAAATTACTTTTTCCTTTTCTTTTTAGGTGAGTGTTCCAAAATTGGGGTAAATTCAGCCTCCTCACTGTGTTTTCTTTTCTTTTTTTTCTTTTTGTGGTCACTTTGATAACCACTGGAGTCACTGCCTTGGAAAACAGGGTCCTGGTCCTGATCTTCCTGGTGCTTTCTCTTCTTTTTCTTCTTCTTTGACTCTTCCACCCAGAGGCCATCCACGTTGTTATTAGTCTGCAGGTCTGTTTCTTCCTTTGTGGTGACATCTAGTAGCTCTGCAGTACCATCTTCCACAAGTATACTTCCACAAGTATACTGGTCCTCCTTCCTTTTCTTTTTCCTCTTTGGAGGTTTTTCAACAGCTTCTTCAGTGATGGTTTCTGTGACTTCTTCAGAAACTTCAGAGCACTTGGCTTTTAAACTGTAAATTAATAATTTAAAATATTAACACAGTAATAAGCAAAAATAAAAAAAATAAAAGGAGATCAAGCATATCCTAACATAAGACGATTTTTTCTAAATAATGGCAGCAGCACAAGATACATAACTATGGCTTAAATTTTAAATATTTCATCTTGTCTTCCTTCAGCCCACTGAAATATCTAGGAAATGTTAAAAGCTTTGTTTCCAAAGGACTTCTTCCAGACTGTTTTTCACTCATAAAAGCAGCATAAAAATCTTGTCAAAACATGCTTCTAATTTTTGGTTTGGTTCATAAAAATCTGGTCACTGAATATTAAAATAATACCCAGGCTTACTAACCAAACCACTAACATTTGATCGACAGAAAATATATTTCTGGTATCTATCAAAGTAACGGAGTTCCCCTTCTACTATTTCAATCCTTGTTTCATTAACCCTTGTTTCAGTCATAATATTTCATTATTTTACTCTTCTATACTGAGTCACTGTTACTTCAAACATGAATTACTTTATATCATTAAAATAAAAAGGATCAATGAAGTAGCCCTCTTTCTAGAACTGCACTGTCCTGTACATAGCTACTACCACAAGTGACCATTTAAGTTAATTTAGATTAGATAATTTAAAAAATTTATTTCCTTAGTTGCACTATCCACATTTCAGAGGCTCTGGTATTGTGCAGAAAGAGTACACTTCCATCATCACAGAAAGTTCTAGTGGACATATGCTCTAGAACATCAATCCATGTGAGTTATTTGGTATTTACTGAAGCAAATCTAGAAAAAATTATTAACAAAGCCAACCGTGTTTCAAGGGACCTTTTTTTCCCTGTTAAACTTCACTCCTATGGAACCAAGCTCAAGATTGGAGTAATTTTGATAAGAATTTTTATACAGAATAATCCAGAAATTAAAATATCTAGATGACACAGATGACAATAATCAAAACATTATTTTCATTTCAATTATGAAGAAATAAAAGCAGTTTAAGAGTTATACAATAGAATTACGCATGTAACATTTCAAGTTTAGAGATCAAATTTTTAAAACTGAAAAGAAGCTATGAGATACTCAGTAAAATTGCGTTATTAAAAACCAGACCAGTTAGCTAGATGCTGTGCTTTAGAATACTTATTTCATGCACTGTCAGAGCACTTAGGATTCCTATTTACACTGACTTTATGGCTTGAAGGCATAAATACTCTTGTAAACAGAATTAATGTTCATTACAGAGGGCTGCACACTCTCTAAATTCAGAATTAAACAGAAACGACTAAGTATCCGGTGATAATATTGTGCCTGTGAACTGACCTAGTGGTATTTAGTTTTCCCCGAATGCAGAATACTCCAGCAGCATCTGAGTCTAAACGAAATACTTCAAATTCTAGTTCATCTCCCACGTTTATCTCTAGGGTTTGCCACTGCTCGGCTGGCATCTGCTCAGGTTTAGGAATAGAGGCATTGAAACAGCCATGTACTAAACAGCCTATGTGGCTGGAAGACACTTTATTAACTGTGCCCTAGGAGGAAGAAAAAAAAGCATAACATCAAGAAGAGATTCACAGAGTTAAAAAGTGAGATAAAGCTTTACAAGCTCAAAATAATCTTCAAAGAGAAAACATCAAATTAGAGGTATAATGTAATATGGAAAATGTTTAACTTCAAATAAAACTTACTACATGCCATAACAAAACATTGCTTTAGAAAACTGTAAAACAATCACTCTCCCTTCCCCCACCTCAAAAAAAAAAAGGAAAACAACAAACAAACAAAAAAAAACACCTTGGCCTCCACTGCAAGATTCCTTGGGAAATAGACTATAACCACACTGAAACCAAGCACAAAATACTTCTTGATATGACCTACATGTGAAAGAAAGTCTCAAGACCTCAGGGCCAAAAGTAAGCATATGCTTAACAGAATCCACATTATATTTCTATAAACAGACTGTACTTCAAAGTTGAAAAGTATTCCTTAATGATTCACTTTAGCATGATGTGAGCAGTCCTGTTAGACGATAGCTTACCCTTTACATGTAAATCTTGAGCATGGTATTTTGGCAAACATAAAAATATTACTGGAAGCTTTAAAACAAAAATAAGTGTGTGCTATATGATTTTAAGCTTAAAACGAGTTTCTATAGAACTTAGTCTTCCATTCTTCCCCTAGAAATCAATATATATAAGCTATATGAATGAAAATCTGAAATATATTTTAATCACATCTTCTAATTCTAGAACTGTAAATAATACTGACATGTATACAATACTGTATAACCTCAGCAACCCTTTACACATGTGACAGAGTAAACCTCCCTGCTCTGTCAGTAGAAGTCTGGTATCCCCAGTGGTAGCTCCTGGATGGTTCTGAAGAAGCTGCCAAGTGGCCTCCCATATCTCTAAGTGCAGAAAAGATGGCAGCACAGCTATGAACTAGCACTCAAATGAAGAACCAGACACGCCATATGTAACAGGATCAGTCTTCCAGTGAACGGCACTAAAGTCCTCATGTGGGAAAGTATAATCCTTACTCCTAACCTCAAGTTAATAGCCTTCTTCATACTCATGAATCAATAATAAAAAGCTTTCTGGAAGCTGTAGTTTTTTAATTCTAAAAGCTAAAATCCCTTTATTTCATTGATGGGAAAGAACTTGCTTATGTTCAAGTATGAGAAGGGAAAGATAATAACAGCAACGTGCTGGCCATGAAAATGTGCTGATTAGATCGTTTGCTATCAGGAGTGCAGCTGTCTGATGGGCCCAGCTCCTGCCCTCCTGGATCTACGACTGCTATCACACCCAGGCTATGCTGCCCATGGCCTGCTCCCAGCCAATGACTGAGAACAGTAGGGGTACTAATTCAGGCCCATTCCTGAGAGACAGGGGACTCATCTGGTGGGCAACTGTGATTTGAGGATTCCCCACTGACCTGGTCAAAACCTTCTCAGAATGGTGTTAAAATATGACACTCTTCCCACCCAGTCCTCCTTCTTCCCCCTTTCACTTGCATTGGCTATCCCTATCTTGTCCCACTCCTTCCCTTTTTTCCTCACAGGTGTTTACCTCAATAAATCTCCTGCATGTCTAATTCTATCTTGGTGTCTATTTCTCGTAAGACTAGAAAAAACGTAAGCATTATGGTCAAAAACTGACTTCCAAGTAATAGGAACTTAGAACCTGCTCAAAGGTTGACTTTAACTTCCTGGTATCAGGGTACAGAAGAGTTAATTCTGGCCAAAAAAAAAAAAAAATTCTACTTCTGGTTCTAATTCTAGAAGTTCTCTACAATATGCATATGTATGTTTATTTAAGATAGTAGTGTTCAATAAATATCATGAATGAAGAGAAATGTTCATATTATGATATTACGGATTAGGCACAGGCCTAAATGCTAAGAATGCACTGATAAACAAGAGGAGTTCACATTAGAGGGAATTACAGTAACATATAAACCTAGAAATATATAATTAGAAATCACGATACATGCTATGAAGAAAAAGAACGGATTAGGTATCAGTTTGTCATGAAAGATTTCTTGGAGCTTCAAAGGGATAACATTTAGGCTGCAACCTGAAGGACAAGAGGGTGGAGAGTGCTTCATGCAGAGAGAATAATATATGCAAAAGCCATACAGTGGAAAGTAATTTAACTCCTTCCAGAAAGAAGGCCAGGATGGTCAGAGCACAGTAAATGGTCTCAAGGGACCAGACTGGAGAGTCAGATGCCAGATCACTCAGATCTTGTTGGACACGGTAAGAAATTCTAATATTTTATTTCAAACACAATGGGAAGCCACTGAAGGGCTTTAAGCAAACTGGTTACATTATAAAGTAACCACCTCAAGAGCTTCCATTTTCTTCTAAAAATCTCATTGAAATGAAGTAAGGAAGTACAAATCAAAAAAACCAAACCCACTGCCGTCAAGTCAATTCTGATTCATAGCGACCCCATGAGACAGAACTGTCCCATAGAGTTTCCAAGGCTGTAAATCTTTACGGAAGCTGACTGCTACATGTTTCTCCCATAGAGCACCTTTTGGTTGGCAGCTGAGTGCTTAACCACTGTGCTACCAGGACTTCTTAATAAAGTACAAGAGAGAATACATTCATAAAACCTTTGAGAATTGGAAGGGAAGGGACGACACATTAGTAGAGATTTAATTTCTGGAAGAGATGGAATCACATTGGTAGAAAAGTTTAGCAGAGGAAAGCACAGCTCAAAGCCCTGAGCCCATAGAAGGCTGCAGTAAAGGTAGGCAGCAGGTACACATTGAGGAAATAGGGAAAGACTAATCAATGGCACCAAACATTCATTCCTGAAACATTTTCTTCACTTGGCTTCCTGGACATCCATTTTGTTTCTCTTCCTGTTTCATGGTTATTCATTCTTAATGAGGCTCCCCAACTTCTTCATGCTGGACTGCTCAGAGCTCCTCTCTCTATCTACACCTACTCTCTACATGCCATCTATAGCATGAAGACTCCCAAGTGTACATATCCACTCTGGACCTCTCTTCAGAATTTCAAATGAAGGATATCCAACTGCCTTCTCAACATATTCACTTGGATTTCTAAAAGGCATATTATCCACATCAACAATCTTGAGCATTAACTTGACCCTTTAGGCATAAAAATATACAGACTACCAAGTATGCCAAAACATAAGGAAAACTGTAAGCATAAATAAGAACCAATATAAATAGAACTGATCTAAAAAGATAGAGGTAATTTAAAGAGAACAAAAATTTTAATTATGAACTTCAGAAAGATTCAAGATTATTCTGATAAAACAAGAACAGATGCTATGGGGAAAAAAAGTTTAAGGAAAAAAAATGGGCACACTAAGACTGTTGAAATAATTAAAACAAAACAAAATGGAAAAAAAGAAAAAAACAGTAATAGAAGGAGCAGAAGAAAAAAGTTGAGGAACTGTTCACAACAGAGAGAAAAGACTGGGATGAAAAAATGTAGGCACAAAGTTAAGTACTAAATCAATGCAGGAGGACCAAAGTCTATCAAATAGAACTTCTTGGGGGAAAAAAAGTAAATGGAGAAGAAATTATCAAAAAAATAAAGGTGAACTTTCCAAAGCCAAACGATGTTTCAGGTTGAAACAGCACAGTAGAAGCCTTGAAATATACATTTCATAAATCTAACAATAAGGCTATTAAAGCTTTCAAAAACAAAACACAGGAATTAATAGATTATTTTCATCACAACACTGGATGCTAGAAAACAATGGAACTTTATTTCAAGAGAATTATTTTAAATGAAGAATTCCACACCCAGCCAATGGGAATAGAAAGGAAAAAAATAAAAAGGTGTTATGACTTGGAAAGGAAGACATACACTGTAATTATCTGCAGGCACTTGTGTACATAGAAAATCCTACAGAATCAAAAAAAAAAGTGAATTTAGCAAGCTCGCAGGATACAAGGCTAATATATAAAAATATATGTATTCTATATTTTAGAAATGAATAATTGGAAAGTAAAGTAAAAAAAACACCATCTACAATAGCATCAAAGAATAATATACTTAGGGATATACTTAACAAAATATGTGCAAGATTTCTGCACTGAAAACTACAAAACACTGCTGAAAGAAATTAAAGAAAACCATGTTAATGTTCACAGACTGCAAAACACAGTATGTTGTTAAAATATAAATTCTCCCCAAGTTGACCTACATACTTAGCACACTCCCAAGCAAAATCCCAGCTCTTTTTTTTTTACACAAACTAATTGTCAAGCTAACTCTAACATTTATATTGAAATGAAGAACACCTAAAACAGTCAAAACAATCTTGAAAAAGAAGTTACGTTAGACAAGATAGTACGAGTGTTATTATTGGCATAAAGATAGACAAATAGATCAAGGGAATAAAAAGTCTACAAACAGACCCACACTTGTTAAGTCAATTGCTTTTTGACAAATGCCTTTGTCAGAATTCAGTGGGGAAAGAAAAGTCTTTTTAATATACGGGACTCAAACAACCAGTTATACGGGAAAAAAAATACATCTTAACCTCTACCTCATCCTACACACAAATAATTATTCAAGAGTGATCTGAGACTTAAACAGCAAAGCTAAAACTACAAAGCTTATACAATATTTCACATCCTGGGGATAAGCCAAGTTTCTTAGATAGGATCCAGAAAGCAATAACTATAAAAGTATAAACTGATATATTGGACCTTATCAAAACTAAAAGCTTCTCATCAAAGGCTATCATTAAGAAAAATTAACAGACAAGTCACAGACTGGGAGAAAAGAATCACAGTATATCTAAAAAAAATTTGTATCTTGTTATAGATAGCATGTAGAGAATAAGTGCAAAGACAGGAGAAAAAGTATTATAACTGTTGTGCCAGGGTTCAAGGTTGCCAACAAAAGACCACACACACACGCTCTAACAGTGTATGGGAAATGCTTTATGCACACAGAGAAGAGACTGGTGGGCACTGGTCTCCCATGGCCAGCAGGATCATCCTGCAATTGGCTGGTGCAGGGCAGATGTTCTATGTTCACCGCTCTAGTGCCACAGTCCAGAGACCCTGTTCCCTCCCCGCTGGGAATAGATATAGAAGTGGGGGTTGGCCAGGTGCCATATGGTAGCGACACATGTGCAAGAGAGACAGAAAGTTACTGTGTGCCCAAAACAGGGGGAAGCCTTCTCTGATAAGGAAAAGGGACCGGGAATGAGTGAGAGAACCAATTCCCAGCCTTCTTATCAGAGATGTTCTGGGCCCGAGGCCTTTACTTGGGCAGCAACATGGCAGGTGTAGAAGCTGCACAGCAGACCATCTCCCAACAATAACTCAATGATAAAAAGACAAAAACACAATTAAAAATGAGCAAAGGACTTGCACAGGCCCTTCATATGTAAAGAACAAATTTGAATGGGACATTTACTCCATAAATGCATGTGAGTTTTAGAAGGATGAAGTTAAAAAATAGTAATAATAAAACAATAAAAATAAATAATAAAACTTTTTTATGTAGATTTATATAGTCCCTCACAATTTTCCAAATTACATAATTATATAATCATACACAGAAAACTAGAAAGAAATGATATACATACCACAAGCTTTTGCCCTGCTTCAGGGCAGAAAATAACAAAATCTGCTTCAATGTTAAGATGAATGTGTCCTTGATCATCATAAATATCTCCTAGCTCACCCACTACTTTGATGTTATCATATGCAACAGGGACACCTAAAAGGCTGTATTAAAAAAAAAAAAAAAAGAATTAAAAAATGACATATTTCACTCTCTTTTAAACTAGGTCATTTTTATGCTGATTAGGTATCTCAAGAGTCCGAAAGTATACCTTTTATCCATTGCCATCAAGTGGATTCTGACTCATAGCGACCCTACAGGAGAGGGTAGAACTGCCCCCTAGGGTTTTCAAGGCTGTAATCATTACAGAAGCAGACTGCCACATCTTTCTCCTGAAGAGCGGCTGGGTTCAAACCACTGACCTTTCGGTTAGCAGCACAGTGCTTAACCACTGCACCACCAACACTCCTTCCAAAATGTATACATTTCCTAAATATAACCACCCATGCCAAAAATCCAAAACATATGATTAGTATATAACATCTTTAGAAACCCAATTTTACCAAAGGGTTCCAATACACTAAGTTAAAAATGATTATTTAAACAAAAGGTCCAATTATGAATTAGCAGTAAGTTGACTCTTCTTCCCTATTTGCTACCCACTAGAGTTTTAGTCATGCTAGAATGAGAGAAATAATGTGACTTAGCAAGGAACATGTCTTTGTGTTGCTATGAGTATGACAGAATGAGAGGCAATTTCTGGTATCATCCATTGTTACTAATTTTCTATACTTAATAGGATATAGCAAGCTAAACATTAAGGTTAAAGCAGAAGCTTCTAAATACTAAACCAATGATTTAAATAGAAAAAAAATCTCAATTAGCAACTGTTACTAGAAAATGGAAATGTTAAGAAATATAACTATATCATTTATTGAAAATTGATCCTGACTTACTTAACTTTCTTCAGATTATTCTAAAATTTAGACAGTCAAGATTAGGGGGTAACTACAATTTCAAAATGTAATTCCCAAGTTCTCAAGTAATTATAATAACACTTAGGGAGACAGATCTAATGGCTTTACTCCCATACCCACTACCTGTTCCAGAAAGTATTTTCTGTACTCTTCCAAGCAAGCCTGAAATCCTCTCTCTGTGCTCCCATATGACCAGTGTATAACTTGATCATTGCTCTTAATCTCATTTTGTTTAATCTATCTGTATATATGCCTAGATTCTACACAAGACTTAAAGAACCTTGAGAACAGAGAACATTTTTGTTGAACTCAAAATTCTAGAATGATTCACTAGAATAAGAGAAATATTTTATTCCCAACAGCTGTTGTCTTAGTAAAACAGTCAGGAACCACAAGAAAGTAACCTTAAAAAACTAGTAAAATTAAGAAAATCATAAACTTAGAGACTTACTCAGGAACGCACTCTTTTGAGTTGTTAATTTCTGCGTGCGGCTTTCCTAACCAGGGACATACCATCACTAAGACAATATAAGGTACACAGAAAACAGAGAAGGGGGGGTGGGGAAAATAAAGGAAGTAACTGCCATACTTACTAGACAGAAAATTGAAAGTTAAGACTTGAACCTAACTCTTAAAAAAAACAAATATATAAACACAAAGTCACCTTTGCATGGTTTTAATATACATTAAAATTTCCAGGAATGTAACTAATATGTAAATTCAAGGGAAGCTTGTTCTGTTTGGAATTTTACTGAGAATTATTCACTATTTCAAAAAAGCATTTCACCAGTGGGGACACTGCAAGTGTTATCTAGCTGTGAATTCAAAACACTTGAATCAACCCACATTTGTAACTGACACAGTCCCAATGACTCTGATGCAAGCATCTAACCATTTCAATCTTTCCACGTAGTCATGCTTGAACATTAGCATACAGAAATACATTTTACTATACTGTATTAGAGTACCATGTAGGTTTTTTTTTGGAATTGTGCTGTTGTTGTAGTTGCCAACCAGTAGATTCTGATTCATGGCGACCCCATGTGTGGAGAGCAGAATTGCTCCACAGGGTTTTCAAGGCTGTGACCTTTCTGAAGCAGATTGCCAGGCCTGTCTTCCAAGGCACCTCTGGGTGGGTTCAAACCACCAACCTTTAATCGTTTGCACTACCCAGGGATTCCCTGAAATTGTGTAGGTGGGTTATATTATCTTTACATTTTATTTCAGCACAGTAAAGAAGGCATTGCAGGATAGTAAAGGTGGCACTGCAAAATATTAGTCATAAAAAGCCGGAACTACAGACAAGAGAATGTTACAATAGTGCCTAGGCACAAAAGGGTTTGTGTAGATCCATCAAACCTTTGGGAAAGCAATTCACAGTATGTAAGTTACTAAAGGTCATCAGAAATGCAAAGACAAGACACTCCAACACTATATAACTTTTCCTTCCTTCCTTTTGTTTTCCTGAAACCATCTTAAGTAGGCTTCAGGGCAGAGTGATAGTCTCACTTGAGATATTTAGGGAAAAATTAAATCAAGTTTAAGGGATGCTTAGAGTGTACATTTAAAACTTATCCAAACTTCTGTGAGGGAACATATTTGCCACTGCCAAATAACTCAAGAGCTGTCATATGGAACAGAGATAGGTTCTCCTCTCTTCCCCCTTTTCTGAATGCCCTTAAAGGCACAACTTAGAAGTTATATGATTTTAGAAAACTACTTATTTTCTCTAAGCAAAAACAGTCAAAAGTTGAAATGAGATACCTTTAAAAAAACGTTATCACTGGGAAAAGAAATGTGAGTGAATGCTGTTGAGAGGACTTAAACACTAATCTGAGAGCCATTCTCAATTCCCCCCTTTCCTCAGCCTCTGCCTGATTCTACTCGGTGGCCATTAAGTCTGGAAACATAAGCAGCTACAGATAATAAGTGGTTTATCAATATCACACCACAACTCATGATATGTGCAATGTATTGACACTCGTTAGCAATGTGTGATGCCAATCACCATGAACGAGGTACGTTCTGAGGCATTTCTACACATATATTTATTTTGTTGCCTTACATAATTTGTGTCTGATTTGCACTGAATAAACCTGCATCATTAGCATACCTCACAAGTAACTGAGGGAGTGATGCAGATCTGTTCAGAATGCAGCCTGCTCCACATGGCTACCTGGTCCAATAGAATTACAGAAATTATCATTTAATCAGTCCCTTAAATTATCATTCAATCACTCTGGTGTAATAGCTTCCGCTGGAGCCACTCAGGGTAACTTCCCCCTAGCTTATCAAATGGAGGCATTAAGTGGTTATGAAAAATAGTAAAATACATTAAACAGGAGCCCATGTTTCCAGATTGTATGTCACCTTGTATATCCTCAAATCTCTCAAATCCATCCCCTCTAATTTTTCTCTGTAATGATTAGTATCTCTTAATTGGTCTCCATGTCTACTGTCTAAACCTTCTTAAACCATCATTTAATGCTACCAAGTATGGTTCCTGAAACTGCAAATGATGTCCCTGGGACAACTGACACGTACTACTCCTCTCTCAAGTGTATGTCAAGTCTCAGAGATGGATGAACCGCTAGTCCTGCTTAAGTACATTAAAAAAAGAAAAAACTAGAACAAAGCAACAACAACAAAAAAGGGAAGAGCAAACATGGCCGTCCCTTCTGAGTTACCTGTCTTTGACTCCCTCTCCTCTCCAACTGCACCCCAATACTTTTCCCCTAATATAAAAACCTTATTCCAGTTATATAGTACTTACAGTTCCTGGGACACAGCATATTTTTTCACATCTCTATCCACTGTTTGGGACCCTGGTGGCGCAGTGGTTAACAGTTTGGCTGCTAACCAAAAGGTCAGCAGTTTGAATCCAACAGCTGCTCCTTGGAAACTCTATGAAGCAGTTCTACTCTGTCCTATAGGGTTGCTATGAGTCAGAATCGACTCGATGACGATGGGTTTGGTTTTTTGGTTTTATCCATTATCTATGCCACTCTCTTTACTTGGAACGCTGCCATCTAAAAGTATACTCCTTCTGTCAAGTCATTCTCAAAACTCCCAAGATCCAATTCATACTCCTCTTACTATAACTTAATACAGATTTATGTCAAATTTTAACACTTCACTAAATTTGACTTACTTTTATATTCCTCTACTAGATCTTAAAACTTCCTGAAATAAGAATCTAGCTTTTTGTTTGTTTTTGTATATCAGGTCCCTGGTATAGATGGGGCAAATGTTTTGTTGGTGTTTGCACGAAGTTGTATAAGACTGATAGACAAGATTGATTCTTAACCTGTGTTAGGCCCAGGATCCCTTGGGAAAGTGGTAAAAGTTTTGGATATTTTCCCTAAGGAAGTTCACATAGGAAATTTTTGCAATGGGGTGTGTATGTGTGTGTGTGTGTGATGGAATTCCTGAAGGGCAACCATGAGTTCCTAGAGAATCCATTCACCCCACCTTTAGAACTCATGCTTTTGAGTCAAAGCAGTCTAGTCGAGTATTAAGGCACATCTTTTCTTCCACCTGTAGATTCTGAGTTTTCATAGGGCTTTTCAATACCTTAATTTAAAGGAACCGGAAAGCTTTTTCACATACCCTCCCCCCGGCCCCACAGCAACAGGCAGACCAGTTAGGCTTCCTATTGCTCTTAAAAACGAAACAAAACTAATGGTATTTCCCTCATGTCCGATTAGATCCAAGGCAAGAGAACACGGGTAATTATCAGGGCAAACAAACAAAAACTGCCCTTCATGTTTTACAATTAAACGATTGTACTCATACTTCACGTGCAATTTTCTGTAGAATCACAGACTCTATTAAGGCACTGCATTCCAAACTTTCATTTGACCAATGAGAAAACTATCTGCAAAGAGCTAAATGATAAGTTCATTGCCAAAGAACCTTGATCTACCGGGTCTCCAAACCCTAGTCTGTTCTCAAGTGAGCTTCTCCGCTCCCCCCAATCCACAGCAATCACTTCATGTTTCAGTTTTCCTACCGGACTACGAAAGGAACCCTGTAAAGATGTCGACCACGCAGGTACTGGCTTTGTGGGGTGGATCGGACCCCAGAATGCCTCGAGGCTAGTTCCTGTGGGGCAGGTGCGACTTTCCCCATTTGCCCCTTTTCTGCTGCGCCTTCGGCACGTCCACTCGCTGTCCGCTACTCCCCTACCCAAAAGGGGCGTCAGGCTACGTTATGGCGTTGTCCCCAAAGTAGAAGGAAAAAGCAAAGATACTGGTACCTCTCGGAATAGCGCAGAAGCTCCGCGTCGAGCTGTTCTCGGATGCCAGTGCGTTTCCTGTTGAGGTAGCGCGGCGACAACGCGATGTGCCTCCGGTGCGGCCCGGCCACCAGGCAGGAGTAGCGGCTACTCACCAGCGCGCAAGCGGTAGCATAGGTTGGCAGCTCTAGACAAGGCAGGACGCCGGCCGGTCCCACCACCGGCCCTTCGGAGGCAGCCGTTGGCCCCGGCACCTGTGGACAACCTGCAGCCATGCGGCTTGTCAGTTTTCCACGGCGCGTGCCACTGACGCAGGGATAACCTCTCCTCCCCCGACGACTAGTTTTAACGTCAGGCTGCAGTTACCCCGCCTCTAGCAATTTCCTCTTCTTGGGCTGCGTTACCCAGGACTGACCAGCAAGGGGCAACCGCTTTTCCGCGCTGGGAAGTCTTGGCCTACTACAAACCTGTGGTGGATACTGAGCATGCGCGAAGGCTGACCAACGTCTACTTTACGGACAGAAAAACTTGTAGTATTTATTTTAGCTAACGTCCTGTACGTAAGTTTAATGGGGGGTTCCCGCCTTGATCATTTCCAGTAGTCATGTGCTTTAATAGGATTTTCTAAACCTGGACGGTACAATAATACATCAATAAATGTCTATGGAGTATATTTTATGCGGAAGCTCAATCCTAAAAAGCAGCTCAGATGCCTCAAATGCAACACGTTCGAAAGTGAACCCACCATCTGTCTCATTAGTCCAGTTTCTCTCCTGATTCTGCAATGGCTAATTCGGGAAAATATACCACACCTTCTACATGGCTCAGGCAAGTATGACCCTTGAGACCTCTCTTTACAATTCAGTCCGCCCCAAGGCTTGTATCACCAAAAGTTGGGGAAACATCTCTCCAGTCAGAGACTTGTGTTCATCCTCACTGCTCAAACTACAGAACAGATTTTTTTCTTCTGCTTGTGCAAACCTAGCCTAATGATCAGGACGCTCCAGAGCAGCTTGGGAAGGTGTCAAAGAAGCACCAGTTTTAGCCAAAGTGTGAATGCCGATGGTTTTATAGAAAGCAATCCAGGCAATATGGCATGGTTGATAGGAGGCAGGTGCAAATCCGGGCTTTGGCACCTTGAGAAACTTGCTTACTCTATTTAGATTTCAACTTCCTCATCTGTAATTTAAAGATATAATGACACAGTGAAGTTCTGAAGCTTAAGCAAGATAACGACAGTGGAATACTAAATCCAGTGACTGACCTATATTAAGTGATCAATGATATATCGTTTTTTGGGTTCGTGGTTGGTGTCTCCAATACAATATGCTTAGTTAAATCTGAAGTTGAACTTAGTTAAAACTCTGAAGTTGAACTTGGGACCAGGAACATATGCCCTTATTGAATGAATAACCAGGTAGAGCCCTGAACTTAGAGGAAGATTTAGATTAAAGAATGCATAAAACCTGGAGTATGTCTTGGCTCCAAATCTTTGTTTTTTTGTTTTGTTTTGTTTTTGCTTTGGTGTTATTTGTTGTTATTGTTAGATGCCATCCAGTCGGTTCCGACTCACAGAGACCCTATGTACGACTTAACGAATCATTGCTATTATTGGTCTTATTAGCATAATTAATTTCAGCTCCTCCTCAGTGTACTGCCATCATAAGTGAACCATGTATGTGAACATTTGATTCAGATTAAAAGAATTCAATTTCGCTGTAATATCTCCCTAAAATATTTTGTTAATAAAATTTTTTTCTATATATGAACTATGCATTCTGAGATACAATTTGCAGTTTCGTTGGTCAGTATGAAGAATTAAAACAGCTTTCATACAAACCAATCGTTTGAAATAAATATATTCAGTTAGGGAAATCGTTTTCTGTTAGCTGTTTAATGAATTGTGAAATAACAGCGCTTTTAGGGAAAAATGTATGAAATTTGCCTAATGGATTCTGGAAATGAAGAAACAACAAACAAAAATCTGTACAAGATATATAACAAAACTGTTGCTTGATTTGGGGCTCTGATGTCAGTGGTTAAGAGCTCAGCTGCTAACCAAAAGGTCGGCAGTTCGAATCCACCAGCCACTCCTTGGAAACCCTATACGGCAGTTCTACTCTGTTTATAGGGTCGCTATGAGTCGGAATCCACTTCACAGCAATGGGTTTTTCTTTTCTTTTTTTTTTAATATTGGTTGATGCAGACCACTTGTAATTCACAAGTGTGTCACCAGATGGCAAACATGAGCTTTAAATTTGTAAAGTTTCGCTTTAGACCAAGATACTGTAAGAATGGCAAAAATCAAGTAGCTGTTTATTGACTGCTTGTTTTCAGCAACAGTACTTTTTTTTAACATGACCTTGGGATCAGTTTTTGACTCTGAAAGCTTCTCCTACTTGCTTATTAAATTATTGACCTTAACTGATATACACCATGCTCATAGAAGGCTTACAAACAATGAAGGGGAAAAATAATAATAGAGCACATAGATTACATTTTATTGAATATAATAGATTTGGCATTTTACAAACTGTAGCTGTTGCTGTAAATACATAGAAATCAAGTAACTCAAATGAGTCTGTCTCTAATTTAAGATCCAACTCCTTAAATAGGGTATGCTTTTACTGGTGGTCCTCAAAGTGAAATCTCTGGACCAACACCATCAGCATCACCCGGGAATGTACTGTAAATGCATATTCTCAGGCCCCACCGTAAGCTGAATGAAGCAGAACTCTGGAGCTGGGGCCCAGCAATCTCATTTCAAAAACTCTCCAGATGAATGTAATACCTGCTGAGCTTTGTGAACCAATGCCTTTTAAGAGATCTGAAACATAGGGGAAAAACCAAATCCATTGCTGTCAAGTCAATTCCAACTCATAGTGACCCTATGCGACAGGGTAGAACTGCCCCATATGGTTTCTAAGCAGCGCCTGGTGGATTTGAACTGCCAACCTCTTGGTCAGCAGCCGTAGCTCTTTACCACTACGCCACCAGGGTTTCCGAAATACAGGGGACAGGCTCTGAATTGATCGTTTTTATTCAGGCATAATTAATGGAAATACACTGATAATTAACAAGCACTTGATTATTTCATTTGCTTTAGTATTAAAACACAGTAAAGATTGCTAAATAATGAACATAAAATGGTGCACAATTTCCAAACGCTCAAAAAGGTAGAAGTCCATTCTCACGTTTGTTATACAGAATGGATTTCAGTTTATGTTCTCCTTTGGATTGTACTGAAAGGGATAACCTTATGGTCACTTTTTAAATTATAACTCAACAAATGAAACAAAACTAGCTAGAAAATATGCGTGTGCACAAGTGTAATTGAGAGCATTCATAATTGTTTCCAGAAGTTGGAAAAGGGTAAAGAAGAAAAATCAGAACAGAAGGGTCTACTTTCCGGGGATGTGAGGCCCTCTTTATGTAATTTATGGTCCTTTCATGAAAATCAGGGTCAGTATTTCTTCTAAGGCACTATTTCTTCCCCAGTCTGACCTTACTGCAACTGAGTTTCAACACCTCTCTTTCAAGGTTTTCAAACCCAAGGAATTTGGCTAATAAAATTAACCATAGTGCTTGCAAAGATGTCTATGGAAATTTTCATTTACTTCCATCTGTCTTTAACTCACTGCAGAAAAAAAAAAATAGGCAACAGATTGCTTTTTATTTTTCGAAGATTATTTTAAAGCTATAATAAACCACCTGCTAGCTGCAGAGTTCGTGTGGGTGTGAAGTCCCAGATTCCTGACATTAAGTATCTCCAAACAGTATAGCATGAAAAGTTTGAGAATAGAAAGTAGATTAAAAATAAAATTGAGAAGTGGTATATTTTGATGTAAAATTTACTTTCAGTTAAGAGTAAATTTCTCTCGGTCTCGAGACCAAACAAGATGCGTACTAATGTGTCATATCTGGATTCCTCCCTTCAGCCTCAGGGTGCTCTTAATTCTTCTATTCATTGGAATTATTACAGTAATGTATTGATTTTTATCCAGTGTCACAGTGGGCTTTGTGCAGACTGAAAGACTCCCAGCAGTGAAAGAATGCAACAGTGTACTCTGAAGAACTTTACAGGGGAAGACATTTCTTGGTAAAGGCTACTTTCCTTAGTAAAATAAAAATCTGTAACTTCAAGTTTCTCACTAAAATGGGGATTTCTGGGTGGGAAAGACAGATGACTAAATGAAAGCAGCTAGGTGGTACAAAGTGAATAGTTTTGCTGGACTGCTACCCTGAAGACTGACAGTTCCATCCCAGCGAGTAGTACCACAGAAGAAAGGCCTGGCAGTCTGCTTCTGTTAAGATTACAGCCAAGAAAACCCTGGGGAGCAGTTCTATTCTGTAACACATGGAGTCACCATCAGTTGGAATCCACTCAATGGCAATGAGTTTTTTTTTTTTTTTTAACCCCTCTGAGTTTAAAGTTAAAGTGCTCAGTTAAGGTGCTCGGCTGCCAAACAAAAGATTTGTGGTTTAAACCGACCAGCCACTCCATGGGACAAAGATATGGCACTCTGCTTCCGTAAAGATTTACAGCCTTGGGAACTCTGTGGGGCAGCTCTACTTTGTCCTATAGGGTCGGTATATGTCGGAATCGACTTGACAGCAACGGGTGTCTCTGAGTATCACTTTCCCGTGGTATTTTTGGTGGTGACTCCTCCTGGCTTGCACTATATCGGTTTCAGGGTGATACTGACAATGCCGGCTCTGGCCTGGATACAATTTCTCTCTCTCTTGTTCCTTGGAGAAGTTGGATAGGCTGAAGTAGAGATTGAAAAGAAGCAGAAAAAGGAGACTACAAGGACATACAAGGAGACTACATATCTGACATTTAAGGGCAGAATTTTGTTCATGACAGAATTCATTTTCTCTGTGGCTTACTGGTCCACTCCCATTATCCAAGCCCAACGGAAAAGCGATCTTGCTGGAGTTTCTCCTTAAGCTTCCTGCCTGCCTCCAAATGACCTCCCAGATGTTCTGACCTGTTAACATTCAAGGAAAAGGAAGTTCAAGCTTTCTCTTTAGTTATCCAACATCCTTCTTTCGAATTACTCTTTCCCATTTGATCATATGCCTGTTTGCCAGGTGATCGACATTGTCGAAGTCACCCTGTCACTAGCTGCTGCTGGCTCCGTGACAGAGGTTAGATTTCACCGGCTGATTCAGGAGTAGGGAGTCCTATTAAACAGTCCTGAGTGCCTACAGTGAAGTGAGTGGGGGTAGCTGTGAAAGCTTGACAACTGGAGAAAAGAAGTCCCAGGTTCAAGGGCAGGGGCCAGAAACTGCCATCAGGGCAGGGGTCACAGAACCAGAAATTTAGATTTGGGGTCAGAAGAAGCTGAACAAGTAAAGGGCAGCAGGTGGTTCATATGGGATCAAGCTGTGGTTTGCTTTATGGACCTAAGTTTATATACATGTTGTATGATTTGGTTGAATGGCTTCAAAATTCAGTCATAACCAGAAATGACCTCACCTTTCAGGTGAAATGTTGATCTGTACCCACCTTTCCCTTATTTCATGTTAAATAAATGATATTAATAAAATAGAGAAATAGCCCTGGTAGTGTAAAGGTTAAGAGCTCAGCTGCTAACCAAAAAGTCAGCAGTTCGAATCCACCAGTTGCTCCTTGGAAACCCTATGGGACAGTTCTACTCTGAGTCGGAATTGACTCGACGGCTACAGGTTTGGTTTGGTTTTTGTTTATAGATACTGTACCTTATAATACTCCTTACTGAATGTTCACTATGTGTCAGGCAATTAATATTTATAATTTAAATCCTTAAATGATTCTAAAAGGCATATCACCAATCTTGGGTGATAAGGGGACTGTAGTTCAGAAAATGTAAGCAATATGTGCAAGGCCATATAACGGTTTAGTGATTGAGCCCATATTAAAAGCCAGTGTTTCTTTTCAACATATCCTGATGTCTTTAACAAATTGTCTCCCACAGTAACGTGGAGGTGGTTGTGGGGTGGCGGGGGGGTGGGGGTGGCATTGCTTCATGGAAGGCTATGAAGGATCATGGTGCAATTATCCAGCCTGGTTTCAAACCCCCATCTGTCAACCGCTAGTCACTAACTTTGGGCAAGATTTTTCAGCCTCTGTGTTGTAGATTGAATTGTGTCCCCCCAAAATGTGTGTCAACCTGGCTAGGCCATGATTCCCAGTACCGTGTGATTGTGCACCATTTTGTCATCTGATGTGATTTTCCTATGTGTTGTAAATCCGATCTCTATGGTGTTAATGAAATGGGATTAGTGGCAGTTATGTTAATGAGGCAGGACTCAATCTACAAGATTAGATTATGTTTTAAGCCGATCTCTTTTGAGATATAAAAGAAGCGAAGCAAGCAGAGAGACATGGGGGGGCCTCTTCCCACCAAGAAAGAAGCACTGGGAGCATAGTCATGTCCTTTGAACCCAGGGTCCCTGTGCTGAGAAGTTCCTTGACCAGGGGAAGTTTGAGACAAGGACCTTCCTCCAGAGTCAACAGAGAGAGAAAGCCTTCCCCTGGAGCTGGCACCCTGAATTTGGAGTTGTAACCTACTAGACTGTGAGAGAATAAATTTCTCTTTGTTAAGTCCATCCACTTTTGGTATTTCTGTTATAGCAGCACTAGATGACTAAGACACTCTCTAAGGGTAAAACACTATGTAATACCTACCTCATAGGGTTGTGGTGAGAAGTTAATGAGCAATTGCATGTGAAAGCTCTTGGAAAATGGTTATCTTTCACCTGCTGCACCTTTATCCTTTTTCTTGGTAAATAGCAATAGGCTAATATTACCACTATGCACTGTATTATGAGTTGGAAATTTGACACTCTCTGACAATTCTTGTTAAAGAGAATATGCAACCACTATTTTTTTTTTTTTTCCTCTGAGCTTGATATAAGTAAACTCACAGACTTAGAAGGCAGAAAAGATCAAGAGGCTCGGATCTCAGACTTGTTGGATAGTGATGAGGGTAGTGGGCTGTGGACCAGACATCTAGACAGCTATCTAAACAGGGATGTTTGAGTATTTTTATATAAAAAAATTGGGTATTGTCCCAATTGTTGGCTGATTTATAGTCCAGAATCCAGAGCCCCACCGTGCTGGTGGGTAGTAGAGCCATCCACAAAAGAATCTGTAGCTTTTCTTTCCTGGGCAGTGACCTTGGTGGGCCCAGGGGATTTCCTTTAGCTCTCTTCCAGGAATGTTGTGGAATGATGTTTGAGAACTTCTGCCTTAGTGACTAAGTGGAGACCAATATCCTAATTGGTTAATAGTAAGGAGCTGTCATGAGATCTGATTCCTTGTGGTTAATAAAAGACTTCATGCTATTTTGACAAGATTTTAGGTTTTGCTATGAAGCCTCAACCAAATTCTAGCTTGGGTAAATCTCAGTCTCCCTGGTATTTCTCACTAACATAGTACAATTTGGTATGGGAAAGCACTTGTAATGTACTGAGTGGCTAAAGAAGTGGAGCCTGTGGGTGTTAATGAAGAAAACACCTTGAAATCAGCAACCCCTAGTTAATGTAAGGGGCAATGATGGCTCCTATTCCTTCAAGGGCTCGTTTTTCACTGTATTTAGTTGATGTGGATAATAAACGGACAAAAAAATGCAAAACCCTGTTGCAGCCAAGTGGATTCCAACTCATGGGATGCCATTCGTTACAAAGTAGAACTGCTCCGTACGGTTTTCTTAGCTGTAATCTTTATGACCCAAACCCACTGCCGTGGGTCGATTCCAACCAATAGTGACTCTATAGGACAGAGTAGAACTGCCCTCATAAGGTTTCCAAGGAGCAGCTGGTGGATTCGAAGTGCTGACCTTTTGGTTAGCAGCTGAGATCTTAACCACTCTGTCACCAGGGTTCCTGGGCAAAACAAA
This sequence comes from Trichechus manatus latirostris, assembly GCF_000243295.1. Lineage (NCBI taxonomy): Eukaryota > Metazoa > Chordata > Mammalia > Sirenia > Trichechidae > Trichechus > Trichechus manatus. The sequence goes on from NW_004443986.1 coordinate 6,174,195, forward strand.
ACCCACTGCCCTGTGGTCGATTCTGACTCACAGTGACCCTACACAACAGAGTAGAACTGTCCCATAGGGTTTCCAAGCAGCAGCTGATGGATTCGAGCTGTCAACCTTTTGGTTAGCCAAACACTTAACCACTGCATCACCAGAAAGCAGATCACCTGGCCTTTCTTCCAAGGTGCCTCTGGGTAGGATCAAATGGCCAACCTTTAAGTTAACAGTTCAGGGCAAACAGTTTGCACTTCCCAGGGAATGAGGTGGATCATACCGAACTGTTAAAATGTTGAAATACCATAAAACCTGCGAAAGCCAGAAGCTGTGTAAGGCTAAAACCTGTCAGAGGAGGAAAACTCATTGGGCATTTATGAGATAGGATTCTTATCAGAGAGTGATATAAAAGTGGTAAGCATCCTGTCAAAGGCAGAAAACTTGCGACAACCAGAAAAACAAGGCAGTCCCGGCTCTCACAGTTTTCGTTGTATATAAATTTTTTAGATATATAGCTTGACTTCTTAAACAATTTTTTCTTGAGTGTTTTTAATGCATTCCTAATAAATGACTCTTCTATTCAGTAGATAGTTTTCCTGGCAAAGGGAGTAAAAAAAAAAATATATATATATATAATTTTTTGAGGCATCCACATTTCCAGCAATTTCTGATTTGGTTCCTCTGCTAACAGAAACTGACAGCCTGTGATTTATGGATTTGGGATAATAGAATTTCTTGGCTCTCATACACTTCGAGTAAGAAACATTACATATCTTTCCAGAAAAATAATTTAAAGAAGAAAAGAATAAATTGATACCAAGTTCTGAAACTTTATTTGGAAACAGTATTCTAACCAAACAGTTAAGATGCTCCCTAAAAGTTTCTAAATATGATTTCTAAATAACCTCTGAAAAGGTAGTTTTGGAAGTGAGGTTCCTAATCATGCCATTTTTACACTAGGTCAGTGAATAAAGTGAAGGGCAGGATATTGTTTTTCTCATTTTCCCAAGCACAAGGAATGCTGGATTATTCATTGACACATGGTACTATAGTAAATTTCTTTAAAAAATAGTAGCTGTGCAATGCTTTTTTTTATATACCTTTCGAACATACACTAGTCATTTAGTGTATGTTTTAAATCTTTGTGCAGATATAATTTTTTTTTTAACATTAAAGCACTAAAGCAACAGAAAATAAGTGACTTTTGTTCTGTGTTCAATTTTATTATGGGTTGGCCTACACAGAACTTTTGCTAATTTTGCTCAATCCATGAAGTTAACAGGGTTATCAACTTTCAAATTTCATAGAGTGTTTACTAACTCTTTTCTCACTTTCTCTTACATAATGATATTGGCTGACAGTGGAAGAACCTGTTAGTAGATAGTTCCTCTCTATGTGCTTTTTTGGCCAATACTATCTAATAGAATTTTCTCAGAAGATGGAAATATTCTATATCTGCTGTCCATATGTGGCTAATAAGCACTTGGAATATGGTTAGTTTGACTTGGAAACTGAGTATTTGACGCTATTTCAATTAATTTAATTTATACTTAAATAGCCACATGTGGATAAACCAAAAAAAAAAAAAAAATTGCTGTTGATTCCGACTCATAGTGACGCTATAGGACTAAGTAGAACTGCCCCATAGGGTTTCCAAGGAGAAGCTGGTGGATTTGAACTGCTGAACCTTTGGTTAACAGCCGAGCTCTTAACCACTGTGCCGCCAGTGCTGCGCATGTGTATAGAGGCTACCATATGGAGAGTGCAGGTAGACCTTAGAACTGTGGGGTTTACTGTCCTGATGAATTCAGGTGTGCATGTGTGGATAGCATTAACATTGGCTGCTTTAATCACGTTCAAGTGTTTTTTCCAATGGTTCTAAATTGGGAGGCAATACTGCCCTCCCGAAGGGACAGATGAAAATCCGTTAGGGCATTTTCGGTTGTTACAATAACTGGGGTGAATTATAGCATAAAGTGAGTGGGAACTGTAGATGCTTAATAGCCTGAAATGCATAGGACAGATTGCACAATGAGTAATCGTCCACTCAAATGAAAGTGGTAACCATTTTGAGAAATCCAAATGGATCAGCAGAGTTGACTAAATATTGTCGTTTCATTTATGAATTTCCTTTCATCTCAGTCCTACTTATCTAATTCTGAGTTCTATGATCTGTATCTTATTTCCTCCAGCCTCTTCAGGGACTTCACTTTCCTATTATGTTACATATGTTCTGTATCTTCAACCACTGCCTTTCTATATTTGAACATGCTCTAGTCTTTCCTATCTTAAAAAAATACACTTTCCTGATTCCATATCCTCCAGCTGTTACTGTGTCTTCCTCCCTGTCCTCAACAACAACCCTTTTCCCACCAATTTCAGCACAGCAGCTTTATCCATCTATTGGGGGGAAGCTATTTTCTGTGTCATAATGGAAAAAAAAAATCTATACCAATATGTAGTTTCAAAACACACTATTTTATTGCATAAACATATCAGTAGAGCCATCATATCATGTTCCACTGTTCCATTTCTAAACCATTATTTATACATATATATAAGTTTCCAAGCAGAGTCCACTTTTATTATTTTATGCTTATAATAACTCTACCTCTTCATATCTAGACTCTACAGAACAAAACCACACCAGTTTCACATTTTTTTTTTCTAATTTACTATCACATTACTTTTCCCCAAGGGTAGGATCATACTAAAACTGTAATATAGTCATTTAATAAATTATAGTTTATGATTCAATATATTGTGAAAAGTAAATTTTCAAGCACTTGAACTATACTTTCCAACTTCCTCTACTTACCTCAAAAAGAATCCCTGTACATGGCAAATAAATCACTCTAAATAACTGACCCCTGAAAACATTGTGTTGAAATCATTACATTAAAGATATATGTATACTTGGTTAAACATATACTGGAAACTATTCAGATAGTTATGATGATTGAATCTCTTCTTGATTCTATGTCAAAGCAGTGATATGCCTACTTTTTGTCCTTGAATGTCTGATTTCATCAATTATTTCAAAAGGCATTAAAACTTCTTACTGATGTATTATAATCATGTATTGTACAAACATGTCTACAGAGAAATGCTTCCTTAACATTAAGTTTGTGGTTGTTCTTTCAGTACAAAACTACATCCTTGCATAAACTCAGTAGAACCATATACACATGAAATATCAGCATGGTATAGTTTAGATTTTTAGTGACGAAGATCATACCTACTTGCTGCATCAAATGAAGAGTGATGATGTTGATTCCCTATTTGAGGCTGCATTTATGGACAACTTCTGTAATCTACTGGATAAAGAAGTTATCCAAATGAGTTGGGAGACTTCAAAAACTACACCAAACAACCATATACCAGATATTTCTGTTGACTATATAGATACAGCCAGAATATTTTTATTAGGTGATTTATATAAGATAGATGATGATTGTTACTGTAACAATAAAAGACCTTCAGGTTTCCATTGACTGAAATTCTTGTTAGCATAATTAAAGTCCATATTTTCTTTGTAAATTGTAATATGTTCTCATATGGGATATTAAAGGTTATAATTTGCCTGTGATTAAGTAACTCATAAAAAATTACTTGAAAATTGATTCACTTTGGGAAATAATGAAAGCATTCAATACAGTGAGAGATATATACTTAAAAAATATGAAATTTCTTTATCTGTTGCCAGAGGTTATATTCTCATAAATGTTGCCAGAGACCATGCTGTTTTCTTGCTCATGTATTTTGAGATAGTTAGCTATTTTAACAGTCCATTATGGAAGAGAAAGATTAAATCTAGCTATGTAAATGTATGCTTATCTTTTTATTTTCTTTTACAGACAACTCTTCCAGGTTCTTTAGGTATATGCTTTCTTGAAAATGTCTGTCCATGTTATCCCATGTAAATTGTAAAATAAGTAAAAAACGAAAACAATACACTTAATTAAATTATAGCAAAGCTAATTGCAACTTTATCTTTTGAGGGTACATCATCTGTCCTTTAGTGCAATTTAATTGGGCTGTAAACTGAAACATGAATGTCATGAATAATCGTAAGTCATATCTATATTTATAAATGTGGAAGTATATGATGTAGGTTATGTTTATAAATCAGTATTAGTTACTGCTAGTACATATATAGCATAATCATAGTGAACTAGCTAAATAATTAAAAACACAATCTGTATACTACACTATTCAGATCACTCAACTCCATAAATACCAGCTGCAATATTTATACACAACAGACATAATAAAAAGAAAATTGGAAACATTTAGTAGAAATTAAATACGTGATATTGTGGGCATAGAAAAGCCTTGAACAATTGCTTTCCCATCCCTGTGGGAACTGAATCTTGTTACTATCCCCACAGCATCACAGTTTCTTTTCTACTACCTATTTACATTAGTGTATTCTATAAATATATGCTGTATATGTTTTTTATATTTACAATACATACACACACATATACACAAACATATTTCATTCTTAGGCTCATTCATGATCATGCAGATCAACCTGCACAGTCTGATCAAAACATGTTTATTTTCCTTAAATGATATTCATTGACAACATTTGACTCTTGTGCAAAAATGCAAAAATATCATACAGATTAATATTCTCTCTAAAAAAAATCTCTATTTTAAGGTGTAGGTTTTTTGTCATTTACAAATGAATTATGAAATATAGTTCATTCACAAATTGAAAATAATTGCAATGTTTTTACAACAAGGCATTGCTGAGGTTTTGAATTACGGAATTCTTGAAGCCGTTCGTCTTTCAGAACTAAGACATCAATAAGTTATTGGTATTTTTTATATTTGTACTTTTAAAGAACTCATGTAATATGCTATTACAAATCTAATTCTCATGCTACTCAAATAGTTGTTTGTGTAGAATATGAATCTTATTTCTGTTTTTTTTATCACACTTAATTTTTTTTCTGAAAAGTCTTCTTTAGAACAACCTAGAAAGTCTACTGAAATCACTCTTCTAGAACATTTCTGAAACGTTTTTCACTCAATTAAAAGAGCTGAAGAAATTGAGTAAGAGTAAAGATATTCAGGAAACATAACAGCAAATGCAAGAACTGTTTTAATTTTATCTCTTACTCCTTTAGTATTTCCTTGCCTCATGAAAATCCTAAAAAATGTTCAGTTCTTTAAAACATTGATTATACTCTTCCATTAAATATCAGTTGTGTTCCTCCATTGCTCATGTTGTCTGTCACTTCCTGTTAGGAAAATAACATGTATTAATTGAAATTCACTTTCAGAGCAAGATGGTGATTTGGTTAATAGGTTTGCAGAACAGAAATTTCAAACCATTGAAAAACTTTGTTAAGCTTTGGGAAAGGACAAGGATTTATATTGTTGCGTTTTAGGAAATGAAATTTCATGGCATCTGGGAATGCATGAAAATGCTAAAGTGACAATCCGTTAGATCAAAATCTTCTATCTACAAAAATGGTTCAATCTGTTTAAAAGAGAGTAATCTCTCCCGTACCCCTAAACTTCCCGTTTTATTCCTCGACAGTATTTTGGAAAGCCTCACCTAGGAAGAAGAAAATGGTTAAATGCCCAAGTTTTTCCAGTGCATACGCTCCTCTGCTGAGTATGTCAACAAAGTACCCACTGATGCTAGAGGTTACGTTTATTCTATGAAAAAATGTGTGGTATTTTTGTTAAGAACTGAAAAAGACCCACAAGTTGATTATTGGAAATTTGTAACTATGGATCACTAATAAATCATAGCAGAAAAGATTATTTTTCAGGACACCATTACTCAAACAGTAAAAAAAAAAAACAGTAAAACCTTTTAAAATGTTTTCAAAGGATCAGTTATTAAAAAGTTAATAAGGAACACTATATGCGAAGGCAATGAAAATATAGATGTAAAGGATGAGCTAACCTAAAGAAGCTCCATTTGCAATTGTAGAAAGTATATTAATTTGAGAAAAAGCTGTAGTTGCTTTGAACTCATGTATCTTATTAGTAAACTTTTCCCTACGAAATAAAAGGTAATGATGAGAGGTGAGGCCCACTGACATTTATAAATAATATTTAGCCAAAAATATTTGAAGATAGATTGACAGTACCATTCCACACTTGAGCAAGCCTATTTGCAAAGGAACAGCAAAGAATAATTCAAATTGAAATTACTTTCTCATTCAGATCATGCCTGTCAGTCTTTATCTAGTTTCTGTTTGGATGAACTAAAAATTAAAAAGTAATGTGTTCCCTTTTGTAAAGATTTTCAAATACATCCAAACATTTATTTCAAAAATAAAAAGTTTTCCGTTTTTAGTCTCTTCTCTTTGAAAATTCAGAAGAAGAGAGGAGATAGAATAAGAATGTTTGCTTTTGTATGGGGTGGTTTTTAAAGTTACACAGGAAGAACAGGAAGGGCACTTGAAGGTGGGAATTTGCCTGGTTTTTGAACTTTTATTTTGCAAACCATCTTGTCTTTAGGAGATGGGGCAGATTTTCTTCCAAGAAAATTCTGGGAAAGAAAACAATATGCATTAGAGATCTTTTTCTTTTTCTCCCTCCCCCATTAAGACCTCTCTCTTCACGCTAAGTGCTATGGTCTCTTCCAGGCTTTGGGGGCTTGTCTTGTACCTGGGTATCCATTATATCTTCCCTAGTACGGTGTGGAAATCCCTGGATGGTGCCAATGGCTAACACTCGGCTACTACCCAAAAGGTTGGAGGTTCAAGTCAACCCATAGATGCCTAGGAAGAAAGGCCTGGTGTTCTACTTTAAAAAAAAATCAGCTACTGAATACCCTATGGAGCACAATTCTACGCTGACACATATGGGGTTGCTAGGAGTCAAAATTGACTCTACAACAACTGGTGGTTTTATTAAGGTGCTAAGGAATTCCAGAAAATAGCTTAAAACCCAACAGTCTTAACAGTAAAGGCTCTGAGAGGAAATAGAGAAAGTGGTTTGGAGCCTCTACGGTCTGGTGATTTTTCAGTCTAATTGAAAGGCTGACTGTGCTAGAAACATACACACTGAAAGTAGGCCTCAAAATATGTTGGGGTTACTGGGTTGAAGTTAAATTGACAGTTAAACTTTGAGTCTTCATTCAAGAGTTCAGTTGATGGCAAGATAAATAGAAAGTTGAACCAGGGAGATTATTTAATTTCATACCTCAAAATGAACTATAAAAAAATTTGCTTATATATTTTTTCCTATTCCTCCTACTAAAAGAAAACACGATTTCCTAATGGATTTTTAGAAGTAAGAATCTTAGGTCCCTTTTCTTCTCCTAAAACGAGCTTGCATCCAAACAGTAGTTTAAAAACCAAGACAGAAAGAAGAGAGAGAGAAGAGAAAAACTAATCTAATGTATTAATCTTTTATTGTAGTTTCAAAAATCACTTACACAAATCTAAGAAAAAATAATTTTCTTAAGCAGTTTCATTCTAAGATGGACACAGTAAAATCATTGATAGAAAACAATGGCAGAAATTAGTTTTAAAATTGATGAGTCCTTTCAGTTTGTTTGCAAATAGGCATCTCCAATTTACCAAGAAGATTGTGCTATAAATTTGGGCAGGACCAAGTGTGGCTATTTGCAAGTGGACATATTTTTTGCAAATGGGACATAGTAGCTATGTGATTTCTATGTTTCCAATTATATTGGTTAGCCAAACAAAGAACGGTGACTTTATTTTCAGCAATCTAAAATATGGGAACTGAATTTGAAATGTATCACACTGGATAATTTTATAAGAAGAAACTTTTCATCAAGAATTTTTACTGCATTAGTGTCAAATTTTGGCTATCTTCTCATGCACTTGTGACATGAGGGAGATACACATTTTGTCTTTATCTGGACACATCTATTATTAAAGACAAAACTCTGGTCTGTGAATGATGATATTGAATCAGAATCATGAGGTAGCAGAGAATAAAGAAGTCATGAATCATCCAAGCAGAAATGTGTTTGGATGCTTATAGGCAGGCTGAATACTTTAAATACTCAACCAATTTTCAAGCTGCAAGGCTCTGCCATGTAGGTTATGTCAGGTCCTCAAAGCAGCTCTTATAAAAGCCAGACTTTGAGGAATGACATCACAGCATCAGTCCAGACTGATCTGCTGAGATCATGGCTTCCTAGAAGAGGCAATGCTTCCTGCGGTGACATTACAACATGGTAACTCCCTAGAAATCAGCGTACCTTGTAGGTAACTCTGGTGTCGGGGGCACCACCGGGCGGCTGGGCAAGTCGGTTATTTCAATAGCCCTCAATCTCTAATATAAATATAACAATCATACAATAAATATTGCACAAATATATACACAAAAAGCTAAATCATACTAGTATTAAAAATAGAGCATGAAAGAGTCACTATCCAAATATACAATGATCATCTATTTTTAACAACCCATTTCTTTAAATTAGCAGTTCTGCTATTCACACTATTAATTCTTTTTTGAAGGACATGTGTTAATCTATTTAAAATTGCTCTCTTGGGCAATTTAGCAGCAGCTACTCTCCTTATCTGGATGTCTAGTTTGTATAAGAAAGAGAAACACATAAAATCACAGAAAATTTTTTTTTCTTTAAAATAATATTCTAAAAAATATGTAGTAACTCTTGCTACTTTTTCTTCTGCTCTGTGGTTAAGTAATTTTATTCCCATGCTATAAGGCAAAATATGATGTGGCCATTATCTTAGTGAGTTTATTTTACAGATATTTTTATCTTTTTCTTAAAAGATCCAATAGCAAGAATTGAATTAAGAAATGTGTGCAAAAGGTAGTAGAAACAGAGACAGCTTACTATACTGTTTTATGCCCTTTTATGCAATTAATGAAACTTCCTGTTTAAAGGGGTTTCATGAAACAATTATGCAAGGACCATTGTTTAAAATACAGGCAAGGCTACACAAATACGAATGAAGTGTAGTTGTGAATTAAATGAAGCTTTATGTGGATTTTAATATTTGCACTGATAGGCAAGGCTTTTTGTCCCCTCATTAAAAGGGTCCCTTTATGCGTGAAGATCTAATTTACATAATCAAGTGCGGCTACTTACAAGCCCAGGGGGTGAGCTAGAAAAGGGAATTCATCCGATTTCTAAAACTAGCATTATTGAGTACAGCGTGTATTTAGTTTGTGTTTTTCCTGAGTATAATACATAGAAATCCATATTTATAAGGCATTCAATATTTTATGAAATACTATTTTAGGAACTCTGTTTTTGAATAGACAGGGATACTACAAAATTATGTTGAAAATAGGTGTACCCATGAGAAAAAAATGATAATAGAAATATACTATTCTTAATACACAAGGGCCAAACTTCTATAAAATTTGATTCCTTAAATTCTCATCTAAAGCGGCAAGTTGATTTATCTAGAGTAGACTGCAGTCTTCATCACATGATAGCAAGGCGAGGCAAAGGTAGAGAACTCACTTTCTCAGCCATTTCATGAGAGTGATGCAGCGAATGCTCCCTTTCTGAGAACATCCTCCTCTGTTCGTAGCTGGCTAGTCGACAAGTGAGCCACGAAGAGAGGGTGCAGCCCCCAATCCCAATGCACGCGAGGGACATGGAGGCGAGGTGCAGAGGGTAGAGGGAAGAGGTCTTCTTTGTAACTGCCCGAAGAAACTGAAAATTCAGGATGCCCCCAATCAGTCCGCAGATACAGCAGGCTGAAAAGAGGATCATCTGGTAAGAAAAAGGAAAGTGATGTTAGAGTGGAGGAGGCCACGCTGACCGGACCAGAGATGTATACCTGTTGCAGGTCCAGGATGACTGATGTATGATAGGGAGATGGCCCCTTTGGTCCTTCGTAGAGAGCAGGAGAATAGGAGCTAGCTACCCTTTCAGCTCAAGTTTCTATGGATTCTGACTCACTGGGGAGAGAGTAGACCGCGGGGTTTTAGAAATTGATAGCTGACTGTATTAAGGCCAAGGAAATGCCTTATGAAAACTTTGAAGTAAGCAAATTTGTCTTCCGTGTAGATTCAGATTTAAATAATATTTATGGAGTATTGGAGCCCTGGTGGCGCAGTGGTTAAGAGCTATGGCTGCTAACCAAAAGGTTGGCAGTTTGAATCCACCAGACGCTCCTTGGAAACCCTGTGGGGCAGTTCTGCTCCATCCTATAGGGTCGCTATGAGTCAGAATCGACTCCAGTGGGCCATGATTTTTTTTTTTATGTGCTACTATAAGGATACGTGGTGGCACAACGGTTAAGTACTCAGCTGCTAACCAAAAGGTCGGCAGTTCTAATCCTCCAGCAGCTCTGTGGGAGAGAAGACCTGGCGATCTCCTCCTGTAAAGATTTCAGCCTAGGAAAAGTAGTTCTACTTTGTCCTATGGTGTTGCTATGAGTCAGAATCCACTGGTGGGCACACAACAACAACAACATCTGCTACTACAGGAGCCCCTGAGTGGTGCAATCGTGTAAGTGCTGTACTAGTAATCCAAAGGATTTCACTGTTAACCAGAAGGTTGGTGGTTCAAACCCACCCAGAGGCACCTTGGAAGAAAGACCTGGCAATCTGCTTCTGAAAGGTCACAGCTATGAGAACTCTGTGGAGCTCCGTTCTACTCTGAAATACATGGGATCATCAGGAGTTGAAATCCACTCAACAGCAACTGGTTAGTTAGTTAGTTATGTGCTACTATTCTAGCAATTTTAGCAGATATCATTCTAATTATCCCTCCCAACAATCCTCTGGGAGAGATAATAATATACCTTTTGGGAAAAAAAATGAAGACTGAGCAGGTGGAACTCTAATTTAAGGACTGAACTCAGATTTTCTGACTTCAAACTCAGTTTTCCCCATAATATCTGAATACCCAGATCCCCTGCTGTCGACCATATAGGACAGAGTAGAGCTGCCCCATAGGGTTTCCAAGGAGTGGCTGGTGGCTTGGAACTGCTGACCTTTTGGTTAGCAGTCGAGCTTTTAACCAGTGTACCACCAGGGCCCCAGTATCTAAATACCTTCTCATTAATTATCATTAGTTCCATCTAGCTTTAGTTAAAATCTTTTTTACATTCACTACCTTTTTGTGTGTGTATATCTATTTCTCCAACATGTAGCTTAGGATTCACTGTTGACTCCCACTGTATCTTACAATCTTTTGTTACTCTGTGGTACCATAGTGAAGAATACATAGCAGGTGTTTCATAAATACGTTTTGGTTGGTCCTTTTTAAGAAACACAAGATGTGACTTTGCTTTTGATCCTACCATTGATTTGATCTGGGTCTATGTTAATAAAACCAGAAGGTTTTATTCAGCCTAAATATAAGAGGATCCCCTGCAGAACCAAGTACAATGTCTTCTGTGTAGTAAATATTCTGTAAGATATTTAATAGATTTGTTTGATTGTTCCAATAGCTTTAAGAATTTTATTTATTTTGTTTCTTACATATAGCCCAAATTCTTCTATGGGCTTTCATGATATTTTATGATGTGATACTAATTTAATTACCCAACGTTATTTTCATTCTCCTCTGGAACACCGTTTCTGCTCTAGTCACCTCTCTCAACCATCAGTATAGCTTGCTCATTGCCACCTCAATCATACTTTTCCTTTCCTGGAAATAATTTTGTTTCTTCCTTGGACTTCTAGATGGAAGGCCCAAATCAAGTCCTAACTTCAAAAAGCCTTCCTGGACTTTACTAACTCCTCCTTTGCTATTATTCCACAGGACAAACAGCTATATAACTTACTATAGCATTCAATTTTACATTGTCAGGTATTATTTGCTGGTGACAATTCAGTTTAATAGGCGCTTCCTGAGTACCTACCACATGTTAGGCTCTCAGCCAGCTGCTAGCAGTACAAAGATGAACAGCTCACAGTCCATCCCCCTGAGTACCTTGCAGTCTCGTGAAAGAGAAGATCCAAAAGTTCAACATGGTGTGGAAAATATTTAGAAAATGGGAAGAATGAGATGCCTTAGGGGTAGGGAGGAGGGGAAATTAGCCCAACTAGGGTTTGGAGGAGGCTTTTTTGAAAAATGGTCATGTCAGCTAAGTGAAAGCAGTTCCCAGCAGAGGGCAAAGGTATGAATGTATGAAACAGCATAATGGGCAGAAAGGACTACAAGTAGTTGGTTTTGTTTCTCCAACTTAATTCAGTTTTCCTTATTGTGTCTTTTTCAAAAAGTACGTCTCGCCAGGGCTCTAAACCCAGTGGTAAACAAGTAAATGATTTTATAATTGACAAAATGTAATATTGAAAATCGATTACCAAATAAATAAATCACCCAGTTAAGTGAGAACTTGTAGCTGTCAATTTCAAGTAGTATCAACCAGTTGTATTCCATTTTAACGTATATTCAGGTGGCCTGTCGCTTCTTGGGAATCTATTGCAGTGTTTACTCATTGTCAGCATATATAGTATAGACACTATATTCTGGCCTCCAGATAATAAATCACTTTTAATTAAGAAACTAAATGACAAATTTAATTTACCATCACAGGGATAAAACATCTCCCTCCTGATGTTATTGCCATTGATTCTTAAAAGCATGGCATTTCATCAACACATGAAGATCGATCATTCTCACCTAGGAATTAAAACTCTAAAATCTGTATCCAAGTTTAAAATCATGTACTATTTTCCAGTCCTCCCAGGTTAGAGATTCTGGACCGCAGAGATATTTGGAGGGGAGGAATTTTCACATAATTGGATTGGAGGGTAGAAAACTCTTGATAGTTAAATGTCATCTATCGGATCTTCTGATGGTACAGAAGGATAAAGCGGGTGGTAGTTTCTAGAAAGTTCAAATCTTATTTTTTTTCTTATTTTTTATTTTTATAACTTATAAGAGAATTGTTGTTGTTAGTTGCTGTTGAGTCAGTTCCAACTAATGACCACCCTGTGCATGCAGAGTAGAACTGCTCCGTAGGGTTTTCAAAGCTGTGACCTTTCAGAAGCAGATCACCAGGCCTGTCTTCTGAGGTGCCTCTGGGTGGGTTTAAATCACCAACCTTTTGGCTAGTTGTCGAGCGCTTAACTGCTTGTGCCACCCAGGGACACAAGAGAGGAAAGAGACACTAGTATCTTTAAAAAAAAATCCTTTTTTTTTTCCTTCCTCTTCTCTGTCCCCTCCCCCCTTTCTTTCTTTCTGGAATTCAGCAAGTCATTACTACAATAGCCATATAGAGTCTTGATAGAGGAAGGATGTAGAAAGAATGAGGGCCACGCCCCAAGGGTGATAGTAGAATCATAGACGCAAATTACTATACTCCAGGAAAAATTTTTCCCAAGGGTTTTTTTTTCCATTTATGTAATTAAAAAAATGTGTATCTCGAACAGTGAGGTATCTAGAGCAGTGGAGTTTTCATCTTTTTTATCACAGCAGACATTCTCATAGGGAAAGGCATGATTAGAAAAATGAATTAAACAAAAATAACTCTCCATTTCTTGCCTTCCTCAGCTAACTGGCCTTCCGTTGTAAAACTTTTCTTCAGTTCAAAGATCACTTCCTAGAGTCCATGTGCAGCATTAATTTTGCTGATATGTAAAGGTCTATTCAAGAAAATGAGCAGTGCTTTTCCCTTCTTTCCAAAATCTCATAAAACGCCATGGAAGGCTGTGGGGAGTCCTTACTAGAGCGGGCAGAGGGTGTCCTGCAGCCAATATGAGCATAAACTGGGAGCATGGTGTTTACCCACCAAGCCCCATCGTAGTACCATGAGACATCTGTAAACGCTTTAGGTGATGCATTCAGGGTTAAAAGAAAATGATAAAAGCTTTGAGAATGAATTGTAACCATAATGATACAGCTGCCTCGTTGCTTTTCTAAATTAGCTTTGCCGTCAAAGAAGGCCAGTAATCCTTAGGCCTTGTTCCATATTTAACCAGTTAAATCTCCCATAAACCCAAGCTATGCTTTTTTAGCCTACTGAAGGATTCACGTGACTGGGAGTCTATAAACTGGAAAACTGAAGACTCGCATCTACAGCGGTCCTGAAGGGCTGCTTATCCATGCTATTTAAAGACTATATCAAAGCTTTTCTTTTTACTACAGTTTTTAAATAATCTTGATGGTTTTCTTTGAAAATGATAGAGCCAGGATTTATTTATCAGACTTCTTTTTATCCTAAACAAGTAACTTCAGCATATGAAAATTGGCTTGTTAGCATTTCTGTGTTTTGAGTTGTTGTGTTTCAAATACTTTAATGCACAATACAAGCAAGGCAAAAACTTACAACAAGTCCAGATTTTTTTCTGGCGCACAATATTCCACATATGCCACAAAGAAGAAACTGCAAAGGAAGAGAAGAGCAATTATTTCTTATTCAAAGATAGCAGAGCCCCCTAGATTTTAGCTTGTAGTTCACTCATGACATTTACTCCAAGGAAGCTTAAAGTTTTACATTCTTTTATATTATTTGTGTAATAATAGCATAAATATGTGACATTCCTTTTGATTTTCTTGTTCCATCAAAAGTTGGGATGGAAAATATCTTGTTCTAAAATAGTAAGATAAAAATGTAAACTAGAATGAAAATTTTTTTAAATAAATTTGATATAGGTCATTGGAGGATTTAAGCAAAGCTTGAATTAATTCTAGCACCAGGCAAAATTATGAAGTAAATGATTTTTTTCCTCTTTTACGGCCTTCTTAGTTCTCCCTAGCTTCTCAAGAAGAAAAGTAGTGTGATGCATTTATTCACAGTAAGCAATTAGAACTCAATAGGTTACAATACAGGTAGGGAACCTAGCATAAATGAAAAGATAAGGTATCAGACAGGAGGAGGTTTTTGTATATAAAACATTCTTTGTACCCCTCAAACTATGTCATGTAGAATAACTACTTCCTCATTCCACAAGCACTGACCTTGCTGATATTTTGAAAGGGCACAAGAGGGTGATGTTATTGATGGAATGTTATTTGTTCTAAATAAAGGCATCAGCGACATAATTGTTCTGCAAAAGCAGCTACGGTGGATCATGTAACAATGACAGACTTAGACATTTTGGTTATTATATAATGGTAGCTTCTTTAATTTGGATGGAAATATTTTGGGTCATTTGAACGCAAATTTGCACATACTTCTGACCTGGGGTAAACTATATAAATAAAACAATAAAGCCATTAATAAATAACAAACCCACTGAGGGCTTCCAGATGTGCAAAGAAAACCTTGAATGTGGCTAAGCTTGTTTCCATTTGATCAGGGATTTTTTTTTTTTTTTTTTCTGTTTTGCTATTTCAAGTCAGAACTTAAAAATATAAATCATTTTACATAAGTATTTCACACCGGGATATATTTTTAAAAATACTTTAAGGACTATATGGAATAATAAGAATATGAAAAGCATTAAGACAATTTGACAAAAAAATAACGGGTAAGGGAAATTGTTACAAGGGAATTTTCCTTATAAGAAAACAAAATAATTATAAATGGTGCAACAGTGCAGCAAGACAAAAAGATACTGGGATATATAAGAATTTAGTATATAATATAGATGAGGCTTCAGATTATTGGGGAATGGATCCTATTACTTATTCAATTAATAGAATTAAAAACATTTGCCAACCTTCCTGATATATACTAAGATGACTATGAAACTAAGTATTAAATGAATAAAAATTTCATGAATATAGTAAGAGACAATAAAGTCTAAGATTTATCTAATTTTAGAGGAGTGGGAAAGATTTTCTAAACTAGCACCAAAGTCAGAGACCAAATGCAAAGTATTTATAAATGTTAATACAGAAAATTATGATTTCATATGTCAAAAAGATCATAACCCTCAAAGGCACAAAATAAATTGGAATTGTATTCAGAATATATATGATGGGAGAAAAGGGTTAACATATACATAGAAATTTAACAAAATATTTTTTAAAAACCATAAAACAATGAGGAGATAGAAACTCAGAACTCCATAAAACTTGAACACTTGCATAATTTTTACAAGCCTGGTAAAATGATTTCTCAGTGACCATTTCTTACCATCCTCTGAATCCTAGACCTAGATGAACTTGTCCGCATATGGACTCTCCCTTAATGATCCCATTTCACATATTTCAAGGCTGTGCTCAAGCAATTCCTTAGCTTCGACCAGTTCTTTACCTCACAGTGCCCCTAAGCTTCAGATTAAAGCCCAAGCGTGCCCTCCTCCTTAAGCTTCCCTGATTCACCCACACTCAACCTGAGCCCATTCATTCTGAACTCATTCTTGAAAAAATTGAAAAGCAGGGAAGCTTTGTGCTTCTTGCATCTGTTTTGAGACCTACAAACATTGTCATTAGTTGCTTATAGTAAAGCCCAAGGGGATCTCAGGAACATAAGCTCCGACCTCCACTTGGCTGGGACTTCTAGGTAGTAATGAAATAGTTTCATCCTATTGTCGCACCTCACTGGATGGGGCTAAGAAATTGGAGTTCAGGACCTGGGTATGGGTAGAGTAGGAGGGGAATCAAATCATATTTTTCTACTCTCCATCAAGACAGGAGTGTAAATCCTCCCCAATAGTTACTTTTGTAAGGGTATCCAAAATCCACATTCCTCAGAAGAAACCTGTAATCTGAGAAAGAAATATATGGACATGAGCAAAGGAAAATACATAAAATTATGGAATTCCTGAGGAGCATCTGAGAAATCCTGGCTGAAGTTTGGACACCACAGTTTATAGATAAGCAAAATAGAGCCCCAAAGAAGCATTAAATTGCTCTTTTGTCTCACTGGCTATCTCTATTCACCCCAAGCCATGGAGCCGGGAGGGAATTTAAAAGATGATCTAATTTAGCCCTCTCATTTTACACATGGGGAACCGGAGGACCAGACAGGTTTAGATATTTGCTCAAGGTCACACATCAAGGTCGTCCATCACGCATGTAATTTACAGACTTTTTTAATGTCTAAATTAATTCATTTCAAATAATGTAATGCAAGTTCTCTTTAAATGGATTTTTCAGTGTCAGTGCGATGCGCTTTATACTAGCAAATCTAACCAGAAGTGCTCAGTGAACACCTGCTCACCTACAATTATTCTCTTTGCCCTTGACACCATTGTAAGAAAGAGAATTAGAAAATTAGCCAATTGTTTTAAAAGTCTAAAATTAAATGTACCTTACTTTATAAGGGAATTTAGTATGATATTTCAAAGTAATTTTTTTTTCTTTGCTCAACATCACTTTATCCAGGATGCAAAGTAGATACTCACGTTATGTAAATTATGAAACAAGTTAAAAAACAAGCCAGCTAAAAAAGTTAGGCTGATAGCTTGTCTCATATATGCATGAACACAGCCTGAATAAGAGATACAATTTTACATGAGAAAATATAATTTTATTTCTGAGAAGATGGGCTATTTAAATCCAGAGAGCATTATTTGCTTTGCTTCTAATATGAAGCAATATAAATGTATAGTAATCTAATGAATGGGCAGTCTGTGCTACCGAAATCAAAAATCAAAACCGTTGCCATTGAGTCGATTCTGACTCATAGCGACACTATAGGTCAGAGTAAAACTGTTCCATAGAGTTTCCAAGGGATCAATTAAATCAGAATCTCCAGGTGGGACTCAGTAGTTATCAGGACATTTACATCTCCCCAGGTGATTCCAATGTGCAGTCAAGGTCTGAACCATTGCCCTAAGGATCCACATGCAGGGGGGTATTCACCCATGCTATACCAGCAAACCCATTCATTTCAAGGCTTTCCAATGAAACATTGACCTTCCCCTTAAATAAACCAGTTGCCTTAAAGTTGACTCTGATTCATGACAATCCCAGGTATGTCAAATAGAACTGTGCTCCACAGGGTTTTCAGTGGCTGAGTTTTTGAAAGCAGATCACCAGACATTTCTTCCAAGGTGACTGGGTGATCTCAAACCTCCAATGTTTTGGTTAGCACCCCAATGTGTTAAACCATTTGCATCACCCAGGGACTCCTTCCAGTAATAATTCTTGGTAATTACTTAACAGCACAAGACAGAATAATATCCTAATGAATTAAATACTGAAGTTTAAAAATAAAACCATAAAAACACTAGAAGAAAACAGGAGAATTCTGTTATGGATTGCATTGTGTCCCCCCAAACTGTGTGTCAACTTGGCTAGGTTATGCTTCCCAGTATTGTGTGGTTATCTACCATTTTGTGATCTGATGTGATTTTCCTATGCGTTGTAAATCCTAACCTCTGTGATGTTAATGAGGCAGGATCAGAGGCAGTTATGTTAATGATGCAAGAGTCAGTCTACAGGATTAGGTTGTATCCTGAGTCAATCTCTTTTGAGATATAAAAGAGAGAATGAAGCAGAGAGGAGAGGGACCTCATAACCACCAAGCAAGAAGGGCCAGGAGTGGAGCACATCCTTTGGAGCTGGGGTCCCTTGTGCTGAGAAGTTGCTAGACCAGGGGAAGATTGATGACAAGGACCTTCCCCTAGGGCCAACAGAGAGAGAAAGAATTCCCCTAGAACTAGCACCCTAAATTGGGACTTCTATCCTCCTAGACTCTGAGAGAGTAAATTACTGTTTGTTAAAGCCATCCACTTGTGGTATTTCTGTTAAAGCAAAACTAGATACCTAAGACAAATTCCTTTATTACTCTGGAGTGGCAAAGACCTTTTAACTGTGACTCCATTGCATGAAACAAACAAACAAAATAATAATAATGTATTCAAAAACTAAAGTAAGAAAATAGTCACAAAAATTCCTGCATGGCAGAAATTTGTCATTAGCAAGGTCAAGATGACAAACTGGGGAAAATATTTGCAGCTTACAAACAAAAAGCTAATCTCACTAAAGTAAAATGAACTCCAAGAAATCAACAAAGCAAAGACTAACAATCTAACAGAAGAATAGATGGAGGATACAAACAGATACTTCCCAGAAACACAAATCATTCCTAATCAAGGATATGCTCAACTTCATTCATAAATCCATAATAAAATAAATGCAATTTCAAACTAGCTCAGATACATTTTTTTACTTATCCATTTGGCAAAAATCCTGAAGTTGATAAGATCTCAATAATTACAGCAAATATTTGGGGAAGCAGACATCCGTACATGGCTTGTGAGAAGATAAATTGATACAATGTCAGCTGAAAAGAATTTGGCAACAGTTATTAACATTTTATATATGTATATTATGGATGTATATAAATATATTACTATGAATACATATATAGAGAGACAGAGACAGAGATCTCCTTTGAGCAATTTTATGTCCTACATTTGAGAATCATCTAATGCATACAGCTACCTGTGCAAAATGTTATATGTACAAACTATTTATTGTTACAAACTAGCATTGTTATTAATAACACAAGAATAGAAATCCAAAATGTCAGTCTGGAGAGAATTGGTTAAATTCAATGGAATTATCTGTGGTTATTTAAAAAATACATATGAGAAGGCTCTTTATACACTGATATGGAAAGCTCTGCAACATATATAGTTAAATGAAAAAACAAGGTGCAGAATCATGTGAGTAATACATGATACTCTTGTGAAAAAAATGCAAGGAATATATAATGTGTATACAAGTCTGGTCATATATGTATCAAGTCACTCTGGAAGAAAATGTAAGAAATAAATAGCAGTGGTTACCTGGGTTGATGGCAACCAGATGAAGGGGGGCAGATTCCTTCCTGAATACCTTTGGTTTTATTTATTTTTGAGCCATGTGCAAGCGTTACCTATTCAAAAGGCTAAATAAGATAGCTCCTATTTCCTGAAGGCAAAATTATTATCTAGATATTAGGAAAAAATAACTTACCCAAATTCATCCTTACTAATGAATGACTCATAGTCCCCTGCTCGCTGTGAGTGCTTAAGAAATACTACCAAAAAGTTTCCAATCTGTAAATTTTCAGAATATGTATTTGGGAAGGGGGTGACAGCCTGTATTTTGGGGTCAAGAGACTCTGTTGTTTTTCTTAAATGACAACCAGAAGGCCATCATCTTACCTGCTTACTCACAAAACTGGGTTTTTTTTATGTTGAATTAGATTGAATTGCCAGTCTCTTACAGTCATACCTCATAGGCACAAACCCTAAAGTGCCACAGAGTACTTTACAAGAATTGGGGACAGTCCTTCTTCAAGTAAATAAAGCCTATTATAGAGAACTGAAGCTGAAGGAGGGTGGTTTTATTCCCAGCTAAGTATAATGAACTATGCAGCATTCTTCGCAATACCCAAAAGGTGGAAACTACCCAAGTGCCCATCAACAGATGAACAGATAAACAAAATGTGATATGTACAGACAATGAGGTATTATCTAGCCATAAAAAGAAATGAAGTTCTGACAAATGCCACTACATGGATGAACCTTGAAAAGATTATGCTCAGTGACTTAAGTCAGACACAAAAGAACAAATATTGTGTGATGCCACTTATATAAAATATCCAGAATAGGCATATCCATTGAGACAAAAGATTATGCATATCAAGGGCTGGGGGGAGGGGGCAATGGGATACTAGAAAAAATAATACATATATAATGAATCGTAAACCATTATAAATTAAAGCTTCACCTTCAACAACCGGCATATTTTATCTTTATTTAGAAAGGGTTTTGTAGTTCTACATATTCACAGTAGTAGCTGAAATAAACCTTTTATCTTGCAAAGCATTTTAATAGTCTCTCAATTCTCTGGGAAAAAAAAAAAGGATTGAAAAAGGTAATTTTTTCTCCATGATGGGCAAGTCAATGAAGAAAATACATTATGGAGTAAAGAAGTACTTTTGAACCTCATATTATACAAAAATGGAATGGAATGTGCTATTTTATTTGCCATTACTGACAATGCTAGAGCGACGATAATCTATTTGTTATACTCAGCTTTGCCATAGCTCCTCAGACAAAGCTGTGCTGTTAAAATAAAATTTCTGGGTAACATAATGGGACTCCAAAGTGAATGAATGAATCAGTAGATGGATGTATGAAGATATTTACAGTATGCACAAAAATTAATCATATTTCACCATTCTCAAGACACATAAGTGGGTGCCATTTAGTCTTTTCAGTGAATAAAATGGAATTTTTTTTTCCCTTGGAACACTCATGCTTAGTCAGATTAAATTAATTCTCTACTCAATGGTGGCATTTGAAAATAATTTGGAGGATGTTGATCTTTTAAGTGTCACAATCATAGCTTTGTGAACTTTCAAGTTTTCCATCTTAATATTCGGCTGCTCTTGAGATGTCAGCATAAGTGGACTTTTCTACACAAAAGTTACTGAAAAAGTTATTACCTTGACACTGAATGACGACTGCCAGAACATTTTTATTTAGAGGTGACAAGCGATTTCCCAAACTAGAAAAGACTGTCTTAATAATCTGAGACAGAAAATGGTTTGGGAATGTTTCCTATGACTACATACTCCAGCTGTTGCTTTCTCTCCGAACACTAGACTTCTCCCTACCTTGGTGAAACTAGAAGTTGGCAAGTTCTCCACACTCTCATCTGGCATTCTTTTACCTACTTTCAGTTAGTTTGTTCTACCGTTAACTGTTCTGAGTGATTATAGCTCAACCCTGAGTTTAGCACTAATGCATACACTAGCCCTAATCCAATGCTACTGGAAGACGTCCATTTGATTTGGTTAAAACCAAATAATCTAAAGACAATAAAAATATATCATAAAAAAACTTTAGCACATTAAAATATTACTGTACATATATATATATATAATAAATGAGGTCAATTGCTTTGTTACTTTGTTGTTCTTTTAAAGCATCAGGTACTATACCCAGCAAGCCAATTCTGTCTAAAAGCAGAGGTTCTCAAGGAAGGAGAGGCACTCTCCTTTTCTGATTATATAGCTGTGGTCCACCCTGAAAAGCAAATGATAAAGGTAGGCTGTTCACATCCTCATGTGTTCCTGCCAGAGAAAAAGAGACTACTATCCCAGGGATAGTAGGATGCCCTAAGAATAACTCTATCAAACTTCAGGGTTTATGTCACATTAATAATCCTGACTTGAAATCTTCAAGATCTACTTGAAATCCTTTGTAAGATCTCACTCAGAGGGAAGGTGTCTCTCTCCATTTGAAGAAATATGTTCTACACAAAAAATTCCATTTGAGTATGTATCCATCCAGCTTCAAGTAACAAGATTTCTCCAGACCCTCTCAGGATTGAGACAGTGTATAAAATCTCCATGCTATCTGTCTTTTTTGTCTTCATGGATAGTCCTTGAGAATCCACTTTTGACAGTCTTAACAACTGGACCTAGTTTAGCCGAAATGACCTGAGTTAGGAAGCGTTGACAAGAACTTCTCTAAGAAAGATTTCCCCACAATATTTTTATCAGAATGACATGGGAATGCTTGTTAGAAATGCAGAATCTTAAGCCCATACTGAATCAGATTTTGGTAAGGTGGAGTCCAAGAATCTGCATCTTCTATAAAATCTCAAGACGACTTTGCTCCCTATAGAACCCTGGAGAATCTTAGCTCTAGACTCAAAGGACTGATTTAATTCTCTTCTTTGGTTTAGAGGATCAGGCTTAGCCTTGAAGAGTGACCAGGTAATGTAGGAGCAGCAACGGATGTCTACTAGACCCCAAAGTCTCTGTAAGTTTATAAGATAAACCAAGATTCTGCTCTTTTAATATGGCGATTGGAGGCCTGAAGAAAAAGCCTCCGATGAGCTCTTTCCTGAAGGCTTTAAATTCTCACATAAAACATTTATCTCTCCATTCCCAAACTGTCAAACTAGTTGCCAGAGGCAATCTAGCAGAAATAAGAGGGTCTTGTTCATATTTATCACCATCAACCATGGTGGAAGGAAGTTAACGTTGCTTCCTCTAGACCTTGTTACAAGCGTTTGCTGCCTTTGCATGGCATGCTTATGTGGTTTATGTTTGATATTCATGTTTCCCCCATCAAACAGCTAGTGGTATAATTATGCTTTTGACATCTTTTAAACTTTTTTTTTTTTTTTAACTTCTTTGTGTCTCATGATGATGAATCATTGCTGGAGATCAGAACACCTGGATTGGAGACATACTGTCAGTATTCAACATGGAAACCAGTGACGAAAGGGAGAATTACTTCTCTATGGGGTACTAATGAAAGTGGAAATTTTCTTGCCCAACTTCTTCTGTTTTTACCTTTCTCTGTTTGCCTGACTCCCTCTCTCTCTCTTTTTAAAGAATCTGGATCAGTTGATTGCAACTTGAGAAATAAACACAGGGAAGAACTGTACTCCCACGCTGTGGGTCAGTATTTTATTTTACATTGTTTAGCAATGGTCTTTCTGTTTGCTACAATTCTTGTAATGGATATTTTGGAGCAGGTAAAAAATTATCATTTTTTGTGAATATATTTATTCTAGAGTCTGTCAGTTTACATAGTTGGACTGAGAAAACTAAGAGGTTGGAAAAAGTAAACTAGAATAAGTTGTTTCCAAACTCCACTGGTAAGCAATGAGTTGCAGATCACTACTGATATCTCACCTCAAAATTCCCCAGGGTAAAGTTTACATTCTTACCACTTACGTGTTTAGTTAACTTGAAACTGGTTTTGAAGTACAACAAACATGCATTACATCTTTCCAGTACCTGGTTCAAATGAACTATCAGAAAGCCCCCAAACCTTGATAGCACAAATATGGAGATTTGTAAATTAAATTTCAAAAGGGGTCATTGAAAGAATTATAAAATTTAAAACTGATTATAAATTTCCCATTGCCTCAAAAAAATCTAAAATAAGGTCTTATAAGGACATGAATCAGGTTGTTAAATCCAGCGAATTCTGCGAAATGAATCTGGAGATTGAGGTTTTGAGGACTGGATTCTGATTGAAATCTTTCTAATTGAAGAGTAATAATGGTGCAGATGATTTACAAACATAAGCGAATAAAGGACCCAGGGAAGATGCTGAGCTCTGAATTTTTCTTTTTTTTTTTTCTTTTTTTGTGCTTTAAGTGAAAGTTTAAAGTTCAGGTCAGTTTCTCATACAGAAATTTGTACACACATTGCTATGTGACCCTAGCTGCTTCCCCTATAATGTAACAGCTTCCCCTATAATGTAACAGCACACTCTTCCTTTCAACCCCAGATTTCCCATGTTCATTCAACCCGCTCATGACCCTCCCTGCCTTCTTATCTCACCTCCAGACAGGAGCTACCTGTTTAGTCTCATGTATCCACCTGAGCTAAGAAGCACCCTCTTCACAAGTATCATTTTACGACCCATAGTCCAGTCTAATCTTTGTCTGAAGAGTTGGCTTCGGCAATGGTTTCTGTTCTGGGCTAATGGAGAGTCCGGGGGCCACATCTTCCAGGGTTCCTCCAGTCTCAGTCAGACCATTAAGTCTGGTCTTTTTACTAGAATTGGAGTTCTGCACCCCACTTTTCTCCTGCTCTGACAAGGACCCTCTGTTGTGTTCTCTGTCAAAGTGGTCATTGGTGGTAGCCTGGCACCATCTAGTTCTTCTGGTCTCAGGCTGATGCAGTCTCTGGTTTATGTGGCCCTTTCTGTCTCTTGGGCTAATATTTTCCTTGGGTCTTTGGTGTTTTTCATTCTCCTTTGCTCTAGGTGGGTTGGGACCAATTTGTGTATCTTAGCTGGCTGCTCGCAAGCTATTAAGCCCCAGGTGCCATTCACAAAAGTGGGATGCAGAACATTTTCTTATAAACTTTGTTATGCCAATTGACCTAGATGTCCCCTGAAACCATGGTCCCCAGACCCCTACCCCTGCTACTCTGTCCCTTGAAGTGTTTGTAATAGTGATCTCACATAGTATTTGTCCTTTTGCGATTGACTAAATTAACTCAGCATAATGCCTTCCAGATTCATCCATGTTATGAGATGTTTCGCAGATTCATCATTATTCCTTATCGTTGCATAGTATTCCATTGTGTAAATGTACCATAATTTGTTTATCCATTCATCCACTGATGGGCACCTAGGCTGTCTCCATCTTTTTGTTATTGTGAACAGTGCTGCAATCAACATGGGTGTGCATGTATCTGTTTGTGTGACAGCTCTTATTTCTCTAGGATATATTCCAAGGAGTGGGATTGCTGGATTGTATGGTACTTCTATTTCTAGCTTTTTAAGGAGGCACCAAATTGACTTCCAAAGTGGTTGTACCATTTTACATTCCCACCAGTTGTGTCTCCACAACCTCTCCAACATTTATTATTTTGTGTTTTTAGGATTAATGCTAACCTTGTTGGAGTGAGATGGTATCTCATTGTAGTTTAGATTTGCATTTCTCTAATGGCTAATGATTGTAAGTATTTCCTCATGTATCTTGTAGCCTCCTCAATGTCTTTGGTGAAATGCTTGTTCATATCCTTTGTCCATTTTTTAATTGCGTTATTTGTCTTTTTGTTGTTGAGGTTTTGCAGTATCTTGTAGATTTTAGAAATTAGATGCTGATTGGATTTGTTGTAGCCAAAATTTTTTCCCAGTCTGTAGGTTGTCTTTTTACGCTTTTGGTGAAGTCTTTTGATGGGCATAAGTGTTTGATTTTTAGGAGCTCCCAGTTATCTGGTTTATCTTCTGGTGTTTATGTATTGTTAGTAATGTTTTGTATTCTGTTTATGCCATGTTTTAGGGGTCCTAGTGTTGTCCCTATTTTTATTTCCATGATCTTTATTGTTTTAGATTTTACATTTAGGTCTTTGATACATTTTCAGTTAGTTTTTGTGCATGGTGTGAGGTATGGGTCTTGTTTCTTTTTTTTGCAGTTGGATATCCAGTTATGCCAGCACTATTTGTTAAAGAGACTGTCTTTTCCCCAGTTAACAGACTTTGGGCCTTTGTCAAATATCAGCTGCTCATATGTAAATGAATTTATGTCTAGACTCTCAATTCTGTTCCATTGGTCTATGTATCTGTTGTTGTACCAGTATCAGGCTGTTTTGACTACCGTGGCAGTATAATAGTTTCTAAAATCAGGTAGTGTGAGGCCTCCCACTTTGTTCTTTGTCTTCAGTAATGCTTTACTTATCTGAGGCCTCTTCTCTTTCCATATGAAGTTGGTGATTTATTTCTCCATCTCATTAAAAAATGCCATTGGAATTTGGATTGGGATTGCATTGTATCTGTCGATTGCTTTGGGTATAACTGACGTTTTCACGATGTTGAATCTTCCTATCCATGAGCAAGGTATGTTTTTCCACTTATGTAGGTCTCTTTTGGTTTCTTGCAGTAGTGTCTTGTAGTTTTCTTTGTATAGGTCTTTTATGTCTCTGGTTAGATTTATTCCTAAGTATTTATCTTCTTGGGGGCTATTGTAAATGGTATTGATTTCGTAATTTCCTCTTGGAAGTTCTCTTTGTTGGTGTAGAGGAATCCAACTGATTTTTGTATGTTTACCTTGCGTCCTGATACTTTGCTGAAATCTTCTATTAGTTCCAGTAGTTTTCTTGTGCATTCTTTGGGATTTTCTGTGTATAAGATCATATCTTCTGCTAATAGAGATACTTTTACTTCTTCCTAACCAATCTGGATGCCCTTTTTTTCTTTTTCTAGCCTAATTGCTCCAGCTAGGACCTCCAGCATAATGTTGAATAAGAGTGGTGATAAACAGTATCCTTGTCTGGTTTCCGTTCTCAAGGGAAATGATTTCAGACTCTCTATTTAGGATGATGTTGGCTGTTGGCTTTGTATAAATGCCCTTTATCATGCTGAGGAATTACCCTTCTGTTCCTATTTTGCTGAGAGTTTTTATCATGAATGGATGTTGGACTTTGTTAAATGCCTTTTCTGCATCAATTGTTAAGATCATGTGGTTCTTGTCTTTTGTTTCATTTATCTGATGGATTACATTGATTGTTTTTCTAATTTTGAACCATCCCTGCATACCTGGTATGAATCCCACTTGATCATGGTGAATTATTTTTTTGATTTGTTGTGGAATTCTATTGGCTAGAATTTTGTTGAGGATTTTTGTGTCAATGTTCTTGAGGGATATTGGTCTATAATTTTCTTTTTTTGTGATGTCTTTACCTAGTTTCAGTATCAGGGTTATGCTCATTTTGTAGAATGAGTTTGGAGTATTCCATCCTTTTCTATGCTCTGAAATACCTTTACTAGTAGTGGTGTTAACTCTTTTCTGAAAGTTTGGTAGCATTCTCAAGTGAAACAGTTCTGGCCAGGGCTTTTTTTTTTTTTTTTTTGGTTGGGAGTTTTTAAATTACCTTTTAAATCTCTTCTTTTCTTATGGGTTTATTTAGTTGTGCTACTTCTGTTTGTGTTAGTTTAGGTAGGCAGTGAGTTTCTGGAAATTTGTCCATTTCCTCTCGTTCCGTTGTGTAAATATACCATAATTTCAAATTTGTTAGAATACAATTTTTCATAGTATTCTGTTATGATTTTTTTAATTTCAGTTGTGCCTGTTGTGATATCGCCCATCTCATTTCTTATTCGGGTTATTTGCTTCATCTCCTGTTTTTCTTTCGTCAGTTTGGCTTGTGGTTTATCAATTTTGTAGACCTTTTCAAAGAACCAGATTTTGGTCTTGTTAACTCTTTCAATTGTTTTTCCGTTTCATTTAATTCTGCTCTAATCTTTATTATTTGCTTTCTTCTGATGCTTGAGAGCTTCTTTTGCTGCTCTCTTCCTATTTGTTTGAGTTGTAGTATTAATATGTTGATTTTGGCCCTTTCTTCTTTTTGAACATGTGCATTTATTGCTATGAATTGACCTCTGAGAACTGCTTTTGCTGTGTCCCAAAGATTCTGGTAGGATGTGTTTTCATTCTCATTTGATTCTGTGAATTTCTTTATTCCTTCCTTAATTTCTTCTATAACCCAGTAGTTTTTGAGCAAGGTGTTGTTCAGTTTCCATGTGTTTGATTTTTTTTCCTTGCTTTTTCTATTATTGATTTCTACTTTTATGACTTTATGGTCAGAAAAGATGCTTTGTAAAATTTCAGTGTGGTGGATTCTGCTCAGGCTTGCTTTATGGCCCAATATGTGGTCTATTTTGGAGAATGTTCCATGTGCATTGGAAAAGAAAGTATACTTGGCTGCTGTTGGGTGGAGTGTTCTGTATATGTCTATGAGATCAAGTTGGTTGATTGTGGCTTTAGATCTTCCATGTCTTTATTGAGCTTCTTTCTGGATGTTCTGTCCTTCACCGAAAGTGGTGTGTTGAAGTCTCCTACTATTATTGTGGAGCTGTCTTTTCAATGCTGTTAGAGTTTGTTTTATGTATTTTGGAGCTCTGTTGCTAGGTCCATAAATATTTATTATGGTTATGTCCTCCTGGTTTACTGACCTTTTAATCATTATGTAGTGTCCTTCCTTATCCTTTGTGGTGGATTGTACTTTAAAGTCTATTTTGTTAGAGAATAATATTGCCACTCCTGCTCTTTTTTGATTGTTGTTTGCTGGATATATTTTTTTCCATCCTTTGAATTTTAGTTTGTTTGTGTCTTTGAGTTTAAAGTGTGTCTCTTGTAGGCAGCATATAGACAGATCGTGTTTTTTAGTCCATTCTGCCACTCTCTGTCTCTTTATTGGTGCATTCAGTCCATTTACATTCAACATAACTATTGACAGGTATGAGTTTAGTGCTGTCATTTTGATGTCTTTTTTGTGTGTTGTTGACAGTTTCTTTGTTCCACTTAATTTTGCTGAGTCATTTTTCTTTATGTATTTTCTTTTCATCTTTGTCGTTTCTGTTGATTTTGTATTTGCTGAGTCTCTATCTTTTCCTTGTTTTTTATTTTGATGTGTAGGATTATTAGTTTTCTTTGTGGTTACCTTAATATTTACCTCTATTTTTCTAAGTTTAAACCACTCTTTTATTTCTTTATCTTGCCTTAACTTCCTCTCTGTAAGAAAGATCCATGACAACATTTTTTAGTCCCTCTTTTTTGTTTTAGTGTTGTCATCTTTTACATATTGATGTCTCTTTTTCCTTATTTTCAGTGTTTTAGCTTTGATTTTTTTTTTTTTTTTTGTGACTTTCCTATTTGGGTTTATATATCCTTGCTCTGTCCCGTGTTCTAGTCTTAGTTGGTTATCTGATGTTATTGATTTTCTAACTGTATGACTACCTTTAGTATTTCTTGTAATTTTGGTTTGGTTTTTGCAAATTTCCTGAGCTTCTGTTTATCTGGAAATGCCCTAATTTCACTATCATATTTGAGAGGCAATTTTGCTAGATATATAATTCTTGGCTGGCAGTTTTTTTTTTCCTTCAAGGCTTTATATATGTCATTCCATTGCCTTCTTGCCTGCATGATTTCTGCTGAGTAGTCCAAGTTTAGCATTATTGACTCTCCTTTGTAGATGACTTTTCATTTATCCCCTGCTCCTCTTAAAATTCTCTCTTTGTCTTTGGTTTTGGCTCTTTTGATTACAATATGTCTTGGTGACTTTCTTTTGGGATATACCTTGTGTGGGATTCAATGAGCATCTTGGATAGATATCTTCTCATCTTTTACAATATCAAGGAAGTTTTCTGCCAACAAATCTTCAACAATTCTCTCTGTATTTTCTGTTATCCTCCCCTGTTCTGGTACTCCAATTACTCATAGGTTATTCTTCTTGATAGAGTCCCACACAATTCTTAGAGTTTCTTCATTTTTTAAAAATTCTTTTTTCTGATTTTTCCTCAAATAATTTGGTGTCAAGTGCTTTGTCTTCAATCTCACTAATTCTGACTTCCATTGCCTTGATTCTGCTCCTATGACTTTCAATTGAGTTGTCTAATTCTGAAATTTTATTGTTAATCTTCTGGATTTTTATTTGCTGTCTCCCTGTGGATTCTTGAAGGCTGTTAAATTTGTCATTGTGCTCTTCAATAATCTTCTTAAGTCCCTGTATTGCTTTGTATGTATGTTCCTTGGTTTGTTTTGTGTTTTGCAAGATCTCCTTCCTGATCTCTTGAAGAGTTCTGTATATTAATCTTTTGTATCCTACCTCCAGTAACTCCAAGAAGTTCTCTTCCTCTGGAAGATTTCTTGATTCTTTGTTTTTGGAGCTTGCTGAAGCCATCATAGTCTGCCCTTTTATGTGATTTGATATTGACTGTTGTCTCTGAGCCATCAATAAGTTATTTTATTTATTTATTTTATGTTTGCGTACTGTGTTCTAGCTTCTTGTTTGTTATGTTTTGATATACCCAAATAGGCTGCTTGTGTGAGCTAGTTTGATTATTGGAGACTTTGAAGCTCTAACATCCTGTCACCAAGTGGTTAGATCTGTTACTAGGTATGTGAGCCCAGGAGTCGGTTTAATTTCCTTGTATAGATTCAGCTCAGGTGTCCAGATAGTTGATCATCAGTCATGTGGTGCAGGCTCTGACCTACAGTCCTAGATGGGCAGGGGTGATTGGAGTAGGCACAGGTATCTGGCTGCAGTAAGGGGTCATGCATTGAGCAAGGCAGGGGGCTGAGGGCAGCTCCTGCATGTCTGGGAGGAAAGCGTGTGTGTCCCTGTTCCCTAGAGTTCGTAAGTGGGTGGATTTTGCAGCTGGACTATAGGCACCCAGTGCTGTTGGCTGTAAGGACTGGGAAGCACCACTTATTCTTGGACTCCTTTCGCAGGTGGCTCAGTGGCGTGTGTGGAGCCACCAACCTTCAGGCCCCTGATGTGTGTAGGTGAGGACCCTGCTTAATGGACAGAGTGGTGTCAAATTTCATGAACCTGCCACTCACCCATATGCTGATACAGTGAAGTTAAGCTTCAAGTATATACCCTGTTGTATTGTGCTAATGAAGGCCTACACTGTTGAAATTGGCCCACACAGGTCTATTCAGGGGTGAAAGGCATTCAAAATCCATAGACTCCTTATGCCTGTGCCTAGGCAAAGGAGCTGTGCCTGCCCTGAGTTCCCAGTTTAGGGGAGCTGGCAGATTATTTTTTCCTGTTTGTTAATTTGTTCCCTCTCCAGCCCCAGGAGCATGACTCAGGGTGCTCGATGGGTCCTACTTCCAGCCTAGGGGAAGCGGCAAACACTGAAGCTGGCCCAGGACCCAGTTCAGAGTGGGGAGGAAGCAGGTAAATGGTAGAGAAGTTCTTCCCATACAGGATGTTTTTGATCTGCATGGTAGGTTACAGGCATGTACTTATCTTTTGCCAATTGAGTGCCTCTTTTCACTGGCTCTGGAGGCCTGAGCAGACTCTCCACCACTTGTTCTTTCCTGAAGTGGAAAACGTGTCCCAAATGCCACTTTCTACCTCACCGCGCATGCCAGCTGATCCAGCCCGCAGGGGACCGGTTCCTACCAGGTCAGGTCTGGCAACTCCTCACTGCTTCTGAACAGTCTCTCTCTCCCCCTGCCACTCAGTCCGATTCCTCAACTTTGCCTTTGATGTTCAGGGCTCCTAGACTGTCATATATAATCGATTCACTTGTTTTTTTAGGTCTTTTTTATAAGAGGGACAACCAGAAGCATCTGACTACTTCGCTGTCTTGTTCCCCCCAGGTCTGAGCCTCTGAATTGTTTCAGAATAGCTCTGAATGGTGGTTTCTGGGCCATATTAATTTATGTTATGAATGTGATAACTTTAAGCTTTCTCTGGATAGAGAAGACCATCATAAAATAATTTTGAACCTTTTTTCCAGCCTTCCACTGATTCATTTCTTCATTACTCAGCAACTTTATTAATCCATTGCAGTTGCATAAAGGAGTTAACACTTATATGTCTGTGCAGTATTATAAAAAGATACTGTGGTGAGTCAGAAATAGCTTATGCTCTCACCAGAGCCAAACAATAGATGCTGGCACTTAAAGAAGCAAAGAAATTAAGCCTGACAGATTTTCTATTTCCTAGAGTTAAGGTGTGCTTTTACTGAAGCAGCCACAAAAATTGCAGAAAAAAATAATAATGTAGCACAAAGAAATAATTTGGAAGGTGTATAAAAGATACTTTGGTTACAGACTTTGGAGAAAAAATGAAACACTGCTTTCTCCCATCAGTATCTTTCAGGACAACAATTATTTGCCTTGCTGGAAGAGAGTTTCCAAGAGTCTATAGATGGTAAATGCAAATATCTGCATATGGACCTTTACCTTCATCATCTAGTTCCTTTATTTTGATTCTTGTTAAAGGATCCCAAATGAAAACACTTTCTCAAGTGTTTGGCTGGAATAAATCCTCCAGTCTCCATAGTTTACTTTTTCTAAAGTTTGCAACACTTACTGTCTGGCGCCTTCTCCCAAGCCTTCTGGGAAAGCTAAAGCAATACTCTTTAATACTTCCATTTTGCATGTAGAGGCATAACCCCCCCCCCCCACCAAAACAAAAAAAAACACAGCAAGTCAGTGGCGGAAGTTCAGTGAGAATTGAAGCTTGGGATCCCCAAAACATTGCTTATTATTTTCTGTCCTCCATTTCACATTAGTTTTAAAAATATCAGAAACACCTTGTCAAGATATATTATCTTTAATAGAAGAATCATAACATTTTCCCAGTGGTGGGAAGGACTGCTATACAAGCTTGCCTATCACCTTAGTTTAACCTTCTCCTTGATATTCTTGTCTCTTCTTCCCCACATTCACTGTCATACTTAGCCTCACGCACCTCCCTGTTTCTCTAGCCCAGTTATGGATAAAACCGAACATAAAATAAATATCTTCCTACTTGCCCCCTTAACACAGCTAAAATAAGCTGATATTTCCAAAGGAACTTTTTTAGAAAACAAAGGGACACAACAGAAAAAATAACAATGACATTGTAAGACATGTGACAATGGCCCCCTTCCTGGTGCCTGACTCATCTGACATGCAGGCCCTGTTCCATCCCACATCCTGCCCAGGACTTGGGATCCTGAGAGGATAACAAACTTTAGGAGACAAAGGTCCAGAGGCCACTTCTGTGGTCATCCACTCCCACTTGAAATCATCCTTTGGAGTTTTCTGTGGGTTACTTTAATAAAAACGGAAACTCTTAAGCAATTTGTTTTTATGCTTCCTATCCAGATATTTTTAAATCAGAGGATCTGTTTTTTATTTATTTTAAAGTGCTGAGGTCATAAAATACCTGTTTATGAGATTACATGATTGCCGAAAAATAAGCTTTACAAAACAAGTATGTTTCATGCTACAGGACTTGCATGTTCATAGGTTAAAGCCAGTACTACCAAAAAATTCCATCCTTTGGGAAAGAGGGGATAATCTAAAATGTTGTCTACTACTTTTGGATCTAAATACTAGAACCAAGAACAATGAATAGCTGTTACAAACAGACCTATCCACAAAGTAGCCTGGATTCTCAAAATGTAAATATGATCCCTTTGACTGGAATTGTTTGGTAATTGACTGAATGACCACCTGTCAGAGATGCAAAGGTTAGGGCTAGTGCAGTTCTAGCAAAGGGTTAAACTAGGATCCTATAAGATACACTGGCATTCTGGTAAATATTAAGTTACCATATATATGGTTAGATGATCAGTTGTCAAAGAATGGTAATACAGTGACACGCATATGGCTCTATGTAATCTATCTCTGATGATTCAGAAAGCATTTTAGGCTCCTGCAGTGTCCTGGACTACTTATTATTGTGAGCATAAATCTGTCAAGTCAACGTATAAATGTATATACGGATGTACTGGTTAATGAGGATATGGCATATATAATGTCAGATAACAGTTTACTGTAACTAAAGAAACAGCCACACTATTTTTGACTTCTTTTTATTTAAGGTTAATAATAGATGACTTTTTATGGCTTCTATTGTATAAAATTATAATTGGCACCCACATATGTATTTTATATTTTAGGCCACTCTCCAAAAGCATTAATTAATTCATACTTCCTTATAGCACTACGTGATTTAGGGGAGCTAAAAGGGGGCTTGTTTTCCTTGCTCAGAAGCTCAGCAAGAAGGAATTGCTGCCAGAGCTAGATTTAGAACTTAGAAGACTTCTTCATTCCTGTCTTTTCACATAGGTCCTCTCATTGGAGCTAGGAAAATTATCGAATATCCCTGTTATGGCTGGCAAAATGTGTTGTTGAGATGATTTTTACCTTTTTAGCTTGCACTTCTTTAGGGTTAGATTGAATTATATTAATAGTAGTCTTAATAAAGAAATATTTCTTTAGGTTTGGGCAAGGAAAATGTAGTATAATAGATATAATAATAAAAAGAATAGTTTAACATTTGATGAGCACTTGCTAGAAACCTTTTATATATAGTCTCTAATTTAACCCGCATATCTCAGCTAGGAAAATTGACTCTCAGAACAATTTTTTTCCATGTTATGTAGCTGGTAAGTGGCATAGCTTGTAATCAAAGGCCTTTCTAACTTTAGAGGATGAACTCATTTAGGATCTTCCAGTGTGATTTTACCCTGACTCTCTCAGCAGTCATTACAGTTATATTTCCTTTCCCTTTCCATATTAGAGGAAACTCCTAGGACAGAGGTAAAAGCATGCTCCAGATTTTCTCTTTTGACTGAAGAATATGTTGGAAATGTGATAACACAAACCAAAGGCAGTTTGCCATTTAATGAAGATCATCTTGGGTAGGTATGATGCGGTGGGATTGGCTGGAATAAACTCGAGTCTACAGGTAATTATTAAATTAAGATAAGATAATGTTTTCCCCTAAGGGTGATTGTATTCTAGTCTCTGAAGAGGCATTTTCCTACCACTTGGTGGCAGTAGCCACCAATTCATCTGAAGGGTTGTTTTCCAATTCACAACTAAAATACTGGTCTTTATCTCTAGCTGGGAGTGATTTTTAAGAGGATTCTCCCTTGAATTAATTATCTTTTTATGTAATACATTTGTTTTCACTGGCTCATATTTCATGTATATTTACTAGTGTTATTAATACTGTACGTCTTTGATGTCACTCAGGCAATGTTCTCTTGCCTTTCCTAAATTAAGGTTTTTGGGTTTCCCTTTAGAAGAAAGACCATACAGAATGTTAATAAAAAACATTTCCTCCATTCAATATTACAGCTTTTGAGGCATGCATTGTGTGACTTACCAAAACAGAGTGATGACAGAGCCTGGGAAGAATAGATAGAAGGGCTTATCAACTAGAAATATATGAGAACTTAACAATCACTGAGCATCAACAGGTTATTATGAGTTTGTAAAGAACTTCAAGCATTTTGTCTCAACCCAGACAACCAGTCCATTTTATAGAAGAAGAAACTGAGGTTCAGAGAAGTTGAAGTGATCTCTCCATGAAAATACAGCTAATAAATGAAAAAGACTGGATTCGAATTCAGAATCATCTAACTCCAAAGCATGTGTGCATTCACTGTCTCATACTGCCTCTCTGATAATGGTATTATCCTGTCTAAGGGAAGAAGCACTTAAGGAAGACTTCAGGTTTTCAAGCAAAAAGGGGATATGTAAAGTCTAAGGATACTCAACTCTCCAATGAAAAGACAAGAATAAATGACTTTAGGGTGACAAAGAATATATTTTGTTTAGCTTTAAAGGTATGTAGAAAGTTGAAGTGGTCTACTAAAGAGAGCTATGGCATTTTTTTTTAAAGGAGGTGTAGATAATTTCCTGTCTTAAATAGTTATATGGAACTGTCCAAAAGAAGACAGACTAAAGAATTGCTAAAAATTAGCCCTTAAAATGCAAGTTCTCCTAGCATATGGCAGGCCATGATGAAACGCTGATTAATTTGTTGTTGTTAATGCTGTCGAGTAGGTTCCTATTCATAGTGACCCTATGTACAACAGAATGAAACCCTACCCGGTCCTGTGCACCATCCTCACAATCGTTATTATCCTTGAGCCTACTGTTGCAGTTACTGTGTCAATCCGTTTCATTGAGGGTCTTCCTCTCTTTCGCTGACCCTCTACTTTATCAAGCATGATGTCCTTCTCCAGGGACTGGTCCCTCCTGATAACCATGCCCAAAGTATGTGAGATGAAGTCTCGCCATCCTTGCTTCTAACGAGCATTCTGACTTCCCAGACAGGTTTGTTTGTTCTTCTGGAAATCCATGGTATGTTCAGTATTCTTAACTAACACCATAAATCAAAGGCATCAGTTCTTCAGTCTTCCTTATTCATCGTCCAGATTTTGCATGCATATGAGGCAATTGAAAACAGCATGGCTTGAGTCAGGCACACCTTAGTCCTTAAAGTGACATCTTTGCTTTTTAACCCTTACAGAGGTCTTTTGCTGCAGATTTGCCCAATGCAATATGTCGCTTGATTTCTTGACCGCTGTTTACATGGGCTTTGATTGTGGATCCAAGCAAAATGAAGTCCTTGACAACTTCAATCTTTTCTCCATTTATTATAATGTTGCTTATTGGTCCAATTGTGAGGATTTTTGTTTTCTTTAGGCTAAGGTGTAATCCCTACTGAAGGCTGTGGTTTTTGATCTTCATCAGTAGGTGCTTCAAGTACTCTGCATATGTGTCATCTGCATATCTAAGGTTGTTAATGAGTCTTCCTAACCTGGGTGGGGCTTACACATAAAAAATTACTGTCCATGTGAAAAAAATATCGTGTATCTTGTTTTATGTGTACGTAGAAAAAAACTTGGTAAGAATCCATAGAAATGCGAAGTGTCCTTGAGAGTTCTGTTTTCTGTGAGTTAGCCTTTCCATAACAGCTCCTCCAGATTCTTCTCTTCTGTTTATCCTCCTTCCTTCCCTTACACATTTTTTATACTTCCAAATAAACAACATTTGGAAACAATTCTCCAACTTACTGGGGCTAAGATCAGCCTGCTGCAGTGGAAACTAGGAGCTTAGTGAATCAAACAGTTATAACTCACGCAACATCACTGTATTACTTGTATTCCTTGTGTGACAAGAGTTTGTGCAGTTCATGATCAAACTCTCCCATTAACAGAGGCAGCCTTTTTCATCTTTAAGTAACTCTGATTGCCAGAAACTTCTTTTTTTCATTAACCCTGAAGGTTTTGTCCTTTCTATATGTATTTTTCATAATTTTGAGACAAGTACATCATTAACCCCGTGTCTTTTCTTCTCTTGTCCAAACATCCCCCAATTCCTCGACCGTTTTCCTGCTTACTCCCTTACAATTGCTGTGTTCTCTCTCTCTCTCTCTCAGAAAAGTGTCAGCAATGGAATTGTCTGGAAAGCAAATCAAGAAATTGGCAGGCTTCCTTCTTTCAGTCAGGTTTCTTTATAGCAAATTTCCAGGTAGTTGAAGTCTCCAATCACCGTTATGTCTGCTCCATAACATTTATCTTCCTTACAGATATTTGTATCTCAGAAGGACTTATTTACACATGTCAGCCTTCAAATAATGAAATATTGCTGTGAGGTAGTAGTTATTTTTCAGTGGCCCTCTGATCTTCTTTGTCTATTCCCGGCCGTTTTCTGTTCCCTAATAGAACAGCAGCTTTACAAGTATACGGGTTCTACTACGTTTAGAAGTTTGTAAACAAGTTACCATCCATTACCCAATTCCATTCCTTTAGAGACAGCTGTATATTTTACAGAACTCAGTAAATATAACATCACCAACCCAGAAATAAACTGAGGCTTATTTAGTAAGTACAGCTTCAGACTTTCTAAAGGAGGAACAATTGTGTATTATG
Organism: Trichechus manatus latirostris; assembly: GCF_000243295.1. Lineage (NCBI taxonomy): Eukaryota > Metazoa > Chordata > Mammalia > Sirenia > Trichechidae > Trichechus > Trichechus manatus. Next base: position 6,211,623 of record NW_004443986.1, read on the forward strand.
TGATTTTAAATATTTGTTTTAAAGGCTACAATTTTCCAAAGCTCATTTCCTTGGAAAATATTTGGTGTTCAAAGTTGCCTGCGAGGATTAAGCTGCAACACTTGAACCAAGTTGACTGGAATGATTAAAAATGTAACGCAATTCAAAATTTTGCCCTGATTCCTGGGGAAAAAGAATTAGAGAAAGTATTTGACTGAAGGAAAAAAAATCATGGTTATTTTGTTTTGGTTTTTAGCATAGAACCATGAAGAAATAAGGTGTCATGGTTTTTCTGCTATGCCACAAGAAGAGAAAATAGAAGTATTCAAAGAGAAAATAATCTTTTTCCTCTGACAAGAAAAATAATATCATAGTTGTGTACCAGCTAGCAGAACAAAATTACAATTGAGAGAATGGTGTCTGCAATAGCTTTTGATGTTGACCTGCTAGGTATTTTAAAGTACTAAAAAAAAAGAAAAAGAAAAAACCATTGCAGTCAAGTCGATTCCAATTCAGATGTGTCATATTTATGCTCCAGGACCCTTCTCACTCTGGGAAAGGTTTAATCGATAAGCCCCGTCCACTAAGGGCCACAATTAAGAATTTGCACTGTCCTTTACAGCCAGGGCTTTAAAGAAATGGGAGGAGTATAGCATAATGTTTACGAGTACGGGCTTTGGAGTCAGGCAGACCATGTGGCTGTGGCGCATGCTAGTAAGACTTTACCTGCTACTTCAGCGCTCTGAGGAGCCCTGGTCGTGCAGTTGGCTGCTAACCAAAAGACCGGCAGTTTGAATCCACCAGCAGCTCCTTGGAAACCCTATGGGGCAGTTGTACCCTGTCCTACAGGGTTGCTGAGTCAGAATCCACTCGATGGTAATGGGTTTTTGGTTCAGCTCTCTGAATCTCAACTTCCCCAGCTGTATAATGCATATACTACTAACCAGTAACCAGTTGCCTTAGAGTCATTTCTGACTCAGGGTGACCCCATGTGTGTTAGAGTAGAGTTGTACTCCATACCGTTTTTAATGGATGATTTTTTGGAAGTAGACCACCAGGCCTTTCTTTCAAGGCATTTCTGGGTAAGCTCGAACCTCCATCTTTTTGGTTAGCAGTCAAGCGTGTAAACCATTTCCACCACCCAGGGACTCCTAGGATATACTTACTACAAGTATGTTAATGCTTATCATACAGTGTTGTTAAAAAGATGAATGAGATAATGCTTATGATGTGCTTGTTATAATTTCTAATACCCAATAAACCATAGATTAATGGAGCTATTAATAATTATTAAAACTGCATAATTTTTGAGCAGCCGATGAGTATACAGGAGTACCTTCATCTCTGACAGGAATTACAAAGAACATTTTATATGTTTGTTGTTTTTTTTCTCATTTAGAGAATCTTAGCTTATGCCAAAACTGTGTGTATGTTTGTTTTGGAATGCTCGTGTTTTTCCTCCGTGGAGGTGCTTTGCCCATATCACATCAATATATACTCAGGGATTTGGGTACCATTATTCTCTTCAACCCTGGGCTCAAATATGCTGAGCTGCAATTAGCAAGGCTTCAAGGCTTGTAAGCGGACTAGCTTCTAGAAAATCATCATCAAATATATTAATTTTTATTTGATGCAGGGGATGTCTCCTAAGTGTTTCCAATAGTATTTGCCTCTGAACGTGATGTTTCAAAGAAAAATGACATGTCTAAAGTGGGCCCATACTTCATAAGACCAGAGCATAATACAGGATGTTGGCCATCATGAAAGCTGCGTCTATTTTTAGCTGAGCCTACAATCATTCTGCAATTCAGAGTGTGCACAGCCAGATACATAGGAGTCAATGAGAGCAACTCAGCCAGGATATTGTCAGCTGCAGAAACTCACAAAATGAGTCTCAAACCTGCTTCCACTCATCATTTTCCTATTTATATCACAGTTACTACTATTCTCTCAAAACTCAGAGACACCTTTGATTTTTCCCCTCTTTCCTATCATTCCCATTAAATCTATTATTGTGTACTGTTAACTCTAGATTCACAATGAATCTTTATTTCACTCAGGCCCTCAGCAACCCTCACCTGGATTATTTAAGAGCCTTCTAAATAGTCTCCTTGCCTTAAACTCATTCTAAGCATGAGTTTTTTTAAGCTCTCTCCTTTGTTCATTTTTTTTTTTCCCCCAGTGCCTCTCCAAACTCCTTGGCCTGGCATCAGGGGCCAGATGGATGGTCCTAACTTTCCAGCTGCTCTCCTGCTGGTAGCCTACCACCAAAATGGACTTTGCTTTTTCAGTTTGTTGATTTTTGCTCATTCCATTTCTCTACTTGGAAAGTTTTGTTATTCTTCTTATGTAATCTCCAGGGTCTATCTCAAATCTCTCTGGCAGAAGTGATTCTATCTTTTTTCATGCATTCTCATAACATCTCATGTGCATCTTTTTATGGGCTACGTTACATTTTCCATGTTTGCAAATCTACCAGACTTTTCTGACAAGGCCTCAGTTTATGTGTTTATGTTTAGAAAGACCTTGTCCATTCTGAAATCAAATAAACATCAACTTTCATTAATTTCTAATTCTTTATGGCTTTTTCTTTTTTATTTAACTCTTTAACCCAGTAAGAGTTTTTTTTTTGGTTACATGATGTAAGATTGACAGCAATATTTTCCAGGTTATTTACTCATTACATAAACATCATTAAAACAATTTGTCATCACTGATACATAAAAACAAATGCATGTGAATTTATAATAATACGTATATATACTTAATTAATTTTTGGTCTTTCCATCCTTTTAATAGGGATCCCTGAGTGGAGCAAATGGTTAAATGCTTGACTACCAGCTGGAAGGTTGGTGGTTCAAACCCATTCAGAGGCTCCTTGGAAGACAGCCCTATGATCTGCTTTTGAAAGGTCACAGCCTTGAAAACCCTATAGAGCAGTTCTACTCTGACACACACAGGGTCTCTATGAGTAGGAATCCACTCAATAGCAACTAACAACAACAACAAAGTTTCTATATATCTCAATATTTTGTATTACCATAACTAATAAGATCAGTCCTGTTAAAGGAACAAACATTTAGGAAAGCAAAGACTGGGGAGAGGCTCATCACGAGAATTTCACAAAAGAGGAAATTATGTGATAAGAATATCAGTAATATTATAATTGCAACTCTAGTAGAGTACAGAAAGGAATCTTGTACAGATGAGCTGAAATCTTGCAGTGGATTATGAGTAAGGTTTGATGCATGCTGTTACCAAAGTGCAGCTTCTGATAGAATTTTTTACTGGAGTCATGGGCTAAGAGCTTGTTAACCAACTAGTTATGGCCATGTACTACTGACAACAAAGTTCTGCACTTTATAACAAAACTTAGACAACCATTCAGTCTTCCTGTGCCATTTACTTACATTGTTGTTGTTACCTGCCCTTGAGTCCATTTAGATTCATAGCAACCCCAATGTGTGCAGACTAGAACTGTGCTCCATAGGGTTTTCAAGGCTGTGACGTTTCAGAAGCAGATTGCCAGGGCTATCTCCTGAGGTGCCTCTGGGTGGGTTTGAACCACCAACATTTCTGTCATAGTCAAGCACTTAACCGTTCACATTACCCAGGGACCTTACTTGTATTAGCCAAGTCAATTCAGTTCTCTAGGCTTGATTATTAAAAAGAAGATGTTGGATATCATGGTGGCTTTCTTTTTTTTCCACTATTTTTTTAAGCTGTTACTATACTAGTATCTACCATGCATACATCACAGCTCTCTAATACTGAATATATATTTTAGCATCTTAATTTCTCCATTCTCTATAGAATAATGAGGATAGTTGTACCAATGTGACATGATTATGGGATTAAAAGACACACACAACCCATGTGAGAGTAATTAGCCTTGGCTCTAGCATGTGGGAAAAAAAAACACAAAAAACCAAACCTATTGCCATCAAGTCAATTGAGACTCATAGTGACCCTATAGGACAGAGTAGAACTGCCCCATAGGGTTTCCACGGAGTGGCTGGTGGATTTGAACTGCTGATCTTTTGATTAGCAGTCAAGCTCTTAACTGCTATGCCACCAGGATATGGAAGGTGCTCAATAAATGTTTATTTTCTTCTTCCCTATTAAAATTTCTTTTTAAATGTTAAAATTCAGTTAAACATTAACTTTATTTGTGAAGTCTTCTTCAACACCTCTATGCATTCCTAGTTAGAATCTAACAAGACATATTACATTCAAGTCTATTACAACATAGATGCAATGATCCTATTTTATTGTAATTATATATCTGTCACTCCAAAATATTTTGAACTCTTCCTAGTCAGGTGCAGCTTTTTAAACTTTTTTTTTTTTTTTTTAATCTTTAAGCCTTTAGCACCAACCTAGGGCCTGACACATACAAAAAGTTGAATGAATATTTGTTGATGAATGGATGAATGAATGAAAGGGTGAATGAATGAAGGAATTTCAGGTTAGTAGAAGTAGGAAAAAGGAGCCCTGGTGATGCAATGGTTAAGCACTTCACTGCTACCTGAAAGCTTGGTGGATCAAACCCACCCAGTGGCTCCTTGGGAGAAAGATCTGGTGATCTGATCCCATAAAGATTACAGCCAAGAAAACCCTATGGGGCAGTTCTGCTCTGTCACATGGGGTCACTGTGAGTCAAAAATAGACTCAAGGGCACATAATAACAATAACAAACAAGTGGGAAAAAGCCTCCTCTCTCTCCAAACACATTTGGTACTGGCCACATGATACTTGAAATCCCTTTAAAATTAAAGTCACATGGAGACTTTAATTTCACCATAAATAAACAAAGGTTAAATGGCCTGTTCCATGGGTAATTTGCATGTCCATTTCAGGAAATGCTGCACTGTTACACTCAGCTGTTTCTGGTGCCTCTACTAGCCAACAAAGCCAATTCAGCCTGCCCAGTTTACTAATAACTCAAGTTGTGTTAAAAGCTTTTCCCATAAAACAAAAACAAAGCGTGAAGAGTTTCCTAACCAGCTAATCACTTCTGTTGATTGAAAAGTATCTAGATCTGAACTGTCCAGTAGAAATCTAATATAAGCCACAAATTCCAGCCACAAATGTAACTTTACAAATGCTAGTAGTCACATTAAAGAAGAAAAAGATAAAATTAATTTGATAATATATTTTATTTAGTCTAATATGTTCAAAATATTATCATTTCTACATTTAATCAATATAAAATGTTTTGAGCTAGAGTACATTTTTTCATACTTAGTCTTTGAAACCCAGAATACATGTATTAGTTATGTTGCTGTTAGGTGCCTTCGAGTCGGTTCCGACTCATAGCGACCTTATGTACAACAGAACGAAACACTGCCCGGTCCTGCGCCATCCTCCCAATCATTGCTATGTTTGAGCCCATTGTTGCAGCCACTGTGTCAGTCCATCTCATTGAGGGTTTTCCTCTTTTTCGATGACCCCTCTACTTTACTAAGCATGATGTCCTTCTCCAGGGACTGGTCCCTCCGGAAACATGTCCAAAGTATGTGAGATGAGGTCTCACCACACTTGTTTCTAAGCAGCATTCTGGCTGTACTTCTTTCAAGAAAGGTTTGTTCATTCTTCTGGCAGTCCATGGTATATTCAATATTCTTCACCAACACCATAATTCAAAGGCATCAATTCTTCTTTGATCTTCCTTATTCATTGTCCAGTTTTTGCATGCAGAAGCACATCTTAATTCAGACTACCTACCCACATTTAAAGTGCTCAATAGCCACACGTGGCTAGTGACTACTATAGTAGACTATGCAAATATAGATGATGTCCCATTCTAGTAATGTCCACAAGTCAAGAGAAAGCAAGTTTTCTTCCGGATATCATTCAAGAGAGGCAACATTTTCCTAGAGTAGTTAGTTTCAGTTGTGTGAGAGCTCCAGAGGCAATTTACTCTGTGCTTTTCTAAGATTCCTGATGACCCATTGCCTAATGTCTCCCAAACTTACATATTTTAGTACAGCGGTAGATTTCTTGGCTTTATAAAGGTATTTTGGACTTGATGTTTCAAGTATTTTCACTTTGATGTTTTATTAATTCCTTATGTGTCTCTAAAAGATTACTCTGAAAATCTGAGGGCCTAAATTTTTTTGTTTTTTAATTTCTCTTTAGATGAAGGTTTACAGAACAAACTAGTTTCTTATTAAACAGTTAGTACACATACTGTTTTATGACATTGGTTAACGGCCCACGACATGTCAACACTCTCCCTTCTGGACCTTGAATTCCCTATTACCAGCTTTCCTGTCCCCTCCTTCCTTGTAGTCCTTGCCCCTGAGCTGGTGTGCCCCTTTAGTCTCGTTTTGTTTTATGGGTCTGTCTAATCTTTGGCTGAAGGGTGAATCTCAGGAGTGACTTCATTATTGAGCTAAGAGAGTGTCTGGGGGCCATACATTCAGGGTTTCTCCAGTATCTGTCAAGCCAGTAAGTCGGGTCTTTTTTTGTGAGTTAGAATTTTGTTCTAACATTTTTCTCCAGCTCTGTCTGGGACCTACTGTGATCCCTGTCAGAGCAGTCAGTGGTGGTAGCCAGGTGCCATCTAGTTATCCTGGCCTCAGTCTGATGGAGGCTGTGGTAGTTGTGGTCCATTAGTCCTCTGGACTAACCTTTCCCTTGTGTCTTTAGTTTTCTTCATTTTTTTCCTTGCTCCCGAAGGGGTGAGACCAGTGGATTATCTTAGATGGCTGCTCACAGGCTTTTAAGACCCCAGATACTACTCACCAAAGCAGAATGTAGAATATTTTCTTTATAAACTATACCAGTTGAGCTAGTTGTTCCCTGAGACCATGGTCCCCACAGCCCTCAGCCCAGTAATTTGGTCTGAAGGCCTAAATGTTTGATGATACCCCTTGGCTACAGCTGAGAAGGCTTTAGCAAAATTATGAGCTAAAGTTACACTTCTTTCTTCAAAGTAACTGTTCCTTTGATAAAAGCCTTTATCTTAGTTATAAATTACTGAGGTATAAAGGTGGTGAATATTGCTTATCTTTCATACTGATATTTTAATTTCTTAACTTCACACTAGTAAACTCAGCTCTCTTTATCACTAATAAATGTTATATCTATGGTCAAGGATAAATTTATAGAAAAGATTACCTTTCTTAATGTAGCCCTTTTACGGGTTTTTATTTTTTATAACATATTTATACAGTTTTTTAAACAGTGTTGAATGAAGGCATAATATTTATACATATATTTTTTCATGATTACTTCAGGCAAATCATGCACTGAACCTGACTGCTAATTTTGATTCCTGTATGTTGAATTAAAAAGAAAACCCTCAGATTGCCAACATTCATAACTGCAGGACATTCTCTGTCTAAGCTCTTTGAATGTACACAGCTTGACAAATGAGCTTTGGAATCTATTTTGAAAGCCTTCTTGAAGGCAATTTGCTTACTTACCTAAATGGATCAATAGTGCTTGTGAGTTTGAAAGTATTAGCTAACTTTTAAAAATTAGCTTCCATTTCCCAGTTGCTCTGGAAAAGCACCATGGAGAACATGTCAAAACTTCTGTAGAAAGCTGTTTCCTTGGAACTTCCAGCTGGGAGCAAACCTTGTTACCTCTTACAATACTTATTTTAGTTTTGCCATAGTTTAGCAGTGCCAATAATTTGGGAGATCACTCCTGTTCATTTAGGGGCAGGAGCCAGATAACTGCATTTTCCTTTTCACTGAGCACTTATCTTATGGATATTTAATATTTTGAGGCATCTATGGAAAGAGTGTTAGACTAGGAATTAGGTGACATGAACTCATGTTCCGGTTCCACAACTAACCAGCTATACAAATTCTCTGCAGTTAAGTTTACTTATCTGTGAAAAGATGAATTTAGAATAAATTATTTCTAAGTATTCATCATTTTATACTGTGTAGCTTAATTATAATTCACAACCAGAGGGAGAGAAACATTTTAATGACCTTCTCAGTGCGTCTCAACAGACTCCTATTCCTATTCCTCAGCTATTGACAGGCCTTGGATTAGACAGGAAAAAAAGAAAAAAGAAAAGCAGCTATCAGAGAGACTCCTCTCGTCATTTGCCATTTAATGTGCCAACATGTCTACAACTTCTCTCATATTCTTCTTTCTCTCTCTTTTATAAAAAAGACAAAGATGAAACCTATCAAAGCGGAACCTCTCATTTCAGCTCTAAATCCAATTACAATTCACTTTCTCGAAGACTTTATCTTCACACTTTCACTATTTCATTATTCACATCAGCAATCAGTATGAAAAATTATTCTAAAATCACTCTTAAAAAACAAATATCTTCATGTTTCCCAAGTCTTTTACATCTATTGCTTCATCTCTCTGCACAGACAACATCTCCCTGTCACAATCAAACTTCTACGTTTGTTATTTCCACATTCTTACTTCTCATTTTCCTCTTCAACCTGCTTCAGCCTGGCTTATACATTCATTGTTTTACTTTAACTGTTGCTAAGGTAAATAATAAGGAGGCCTAATGGCACAATAGTGAAGTGCTTGGCTGCTAACTGAAGGTGAGAGGTTTGAATCCACCAGTGTCTCCATGGGAGAAAAACCAAGCGATCTACTCCCACAAAGATCACAGCTTAGGAAACACTCTGGGACAATTATACGCAGTCTATTGGGTTGCTATGGGTCAGAATTGACTCCACAGCACACGATAACAACAACAAGGTAAACAACAGGAGCCCTGGTGATGTAATTCTTAAGTCTTGGCTGTTAATGAAAGGTTGGTGGCAGGAAGAAAGACCTGGCAATTGGCTTCCATAAAGATTACAGCCAAGAAAACCCTATGGACAGTTCTACTCTGTCACATGGGGTCACTATGAACCAGAATAGAATAGATAGCACCCAACAAGGTAAATAATGACGGCCATGTTCAATCTTCATCTTAAAAGTTAGCTCTTTCTTTTTGGCTTCTCTGATACCACACTCTGCTGTTTTCTACATCCTTCTCTGGCTACTACTTCCCGATCTCTTTTCTTGTCCCTCATCTACTAGGCAGCCTCTGAATACTATAGTAACTAAAAGTTCTGACCTGAACTCCCTTCTTTTCTCACTATATGCTATAACCCTGGTTGATCTCACCAAGTCACATGGCTTTAAATAGCATATATTTAGAGGCAACTTCCTTATTTTAATTTCTAGCACAGATATTTCTTCTGAATTCCAGAATCACCTATCTAACAATCCACAGCAATTCTCCACCAGGATGTCTCATAGGCATCTCTAACTTAATGGGTCACAAGTGGACTCTTAATCTCTCCTTACCCAACACCACACACACACACACACACACACACACACACACACACAGAGTTGCTCCTTTCCTAATTGTATACTTCTCCAAACAAATAAATAAATGAGAACTGTATCCTATCACTTCCAAAATCTGGGAGTCATCCTTGATACGTCCCTCTGTAATGGCATCTAATCCAACACAAAGTCTTATCAATTCTGTATCTCGAATATCTCTGCTTTCTCTATTTTTGTTACCTCCACTTTGACCCAAGTAGCCATTGTATCCTACATCCTACTACCTCCTAAGTAGATTTGTCACTTCTTAACTTATCTGATTGTAATACATTTTCTAAATTGTAGCTTAGAGTAACCTTCTTCAAATATAAATATAATCTTGTCACCTTCTGGTTAAAGGCTTTCAATAGCTCTTATTATAATTACGAGAAAATCAAAATATTGTAGCACGTGCATAAAACCGTATGTGTTTTTTTTTTAACCCTGTCTACCCCTCCACCTCACCCTGTACCGCCTTCCTCCTTCTCACTTGCTAGATTTTAATCACCCTAGCCTTTTTTTCAGTTTCTCAAACACACTAATCTTTTCCTGTCTCAAGGTCTTTACCCTTGGAACTGCTCTTCTGCATTTTCACCTAAATAATGCCTCATCATCCTTCAGAAAATATAGCTTCCTTAGAGGTTCTTTTCTTGATTTCTTTATTGCTCATAAAGTTTTCTTGTCACATTCTTTCAGAGGCCTATATTTTTTTCTTGTTTAAAGTGTCACAACCTGTAATTGTTAATTCATGTAATTATTTGTTCACTGTCTATACTCCTTTATAAATGGAGCTTCAGAAGGTTACAGACCATGATTATTTTGTTCACAGCTATGTTTTAAGGACCTAACTCAGAGCACAGAACGTATCTTGACTAAATCTTGTAGGAAAGAGAATTGAGGAAAATGAGCATCTGGCTCATGAGAATGAGAAAAGGGACCTGGCCCTCTTGACTTCCAGCAGAGTTCTTCTTCCATACTACACTGTCTTTCCACTTCTTGACTTTCCTAACCCAGTATGGATCATGAAGCTCAGGCCCATCAAGTATTGCCAATGACCTCAACATTGATTTGGTTGTATTGCTCATAGGTCCCAGGTCCTGAGCTGTGCTGTCTCATCACCCCATTCCTTGGGCTTTCTCTACCTTCATTAGGCTTACAGATGTCCTCGTGTTCTTTGCTTTCACCTTCTCATTTCTTCTGCACTGTTAGCATAATGCTCATCTTTAAAATAAGCCACATTTCCACTTTCCTATTTATATTCCTTTCTTAACTTAGTTCATGGAAAACTTTGCTGATTATGCAGTGTTCTTTTTCCCTTTAAGCTCAAACTAATCTCTTATTTTCCACAACAGAGTGAAGCACTGAAAATAAAGAAGGCATATCGATCTACGTACCATCTTCCTTCTAGTCCAGAAAATTTCACAACCAGTTCAACCGGGATACAGTAAATGTACATCTTTGTCAGTAGATCTATGACTTTTCACAAATATAATCAACTGCACAGAAAAAATAAAGTACCGAGAGGATGAAATGTGAAACAGACATATTGATGTGGTAAACTGTCCTCCGTTAGCACTGGGCCATCTTGGTGGCTTAGTAGATCATGTGGACTAAGAGGCAACTACAGCAAATACAGAGATTCAACCCACAGCTCTCAAGGGAGAGGTGGACAGAAAAATCCCACAGTGTTAAATGGGAATGCACAGCAGGTAGTGAGAGAAACCTTTTCAGAGACTGTAAAAAGTAACTGAAGGAAACCAACAATAGACAAGAATGAATTTCAAAAGAAGTCTTCAGACATGGCATGGAGCTGATTGACATGCAAAGCTCTTCCAAATGAATCCAAATCCAAACATCCTAGAAACTCCCCACTGGCCTGAAGCCCAAACCCTCTAAGGCACAGAACAATTCAGCCTTGATTCTCAAGATGACATTCCTTCATATCTCCCCCTCAGTGTTCACTTAATGCCATTTTCTTTTTTTGTTTTTAATGCATTATACATTGTGTTCTGCTCCAGTTCTACTTTGAGATAGTTTTTCTTTTTATAAAATAATCTTTTGAATATTTTCAGCACGCTAAGTAAATGAAGCTTTTTCATGTCAGAGCTGTTTCTGCTCTAAAAGTGGCAAGGGAAATTATAACTAAATTTTTAAATTTGGGGTGAGGGGGACTTTGAATTCGCAGTAAATTTGAATTTTAATTGTCCACATAAATCTTAGATCTAGTTATTATTCATATTAAAAAACCAAAAAAGCAAACCTACTGCCATCAAGTTGATCCCTAGCTTCATAGCAACCCTACAGGACAAAGTAGAACTGCCCCATAAGGTTTTCAAGGCTGTAAATCTTTACAGAAGCAGACTGCCACGTCTTTCTCCTGTAGAGTGGCTGATGGTTTGAATTGCCAACCTTTTGGTTAGCAGTAGAGCACTTTAACCACTGTACCACCAGACCTACTTATTACTCATATTAGTCCTTAAAAAGAAACTATTTCATAGATAGTCAGCAGTAATAAAATCAGAAGAGTTTATCTCCTGAGTAGAAAATGTTTTTTATCATCTTACCCAAATTCAAATTTATATAAAAAATTAAGATAGTGGTTACTTTTGAAGGAAAGTAAAAGGAAATACAATCAATAACAAAAATCTAGGTATAGGTAATATTATCAATAATGTTCTATTTCTTTGGTAGCTTAAACTTTTCACACACATTACTAGGACCTCTGCACAATGTATTTCACAAAAACAATTTAACATGTTTGTGTATAGTTTAAGGTAGTTTTACATTAATGCAGGTTATTCCAGTTTACATGATTTTTGTTTGTATTTTTATATTTAAGATTCTTTCATGTCAAATACAGTTGGCCCTCTGTATCCATGGGTTCCACATCCGTGAATTCAACCAAGTGAGGATCAAAAATATTTGGGGTGGTGGGGAAAGACTTTTATTTTCTTGTCATTATTCCCTAAACAATGTAGTATAACAGCTATTTATATAGCCTTTACATTGTATTAGGTATTATAAGTAATCTAGAGATGATTTAAAGTATTTTGGAGGATGTACATAGGTTATATGCAAATACTATGCCATTTTATATAAGGGACTTGAGCATTCTTGGATTTTGGTATCTGCAGGGGGGTGGTGTGGTCCTAGAACCAATCCCCTGCAGATACTGAGGGATGATTGTATGAATAAAATGAATTTAGATACTGTTATACAAATAATATAACGCTCACAATTTGATACATGTGGAAATGATAACAGAGTTGAAAATGTAGACGATGAATTTGGTGAAGAAGAAAGAAAAAAATTCTTTTGGGTGCATGCCAGTTTTGAGTCTATGATTTGTGGCCTGTCCTTACAGAGCTGAAAATCGTCAGTGACCCCAGAGGACTAGGGGGTGGAAATTATGCTCTTCCCAAGAATTGTCAACACAACAAATAACTGTCCATCCGGCATGTGTGGTGGTTTTTGAATGCCAGCCAGTTATGAAATGAGCTGCAGCTGCACAGAGGGTCAAAGCATTATGAACTTGCCCCCAAATCAGGGCACTAGCAACCTCAATGCAGCTTCTATTGGATTTCAGTGACAACTATCAACTTACTCCTAGTAATTGCTTGTCGTCCCACCTCCCCTAAACACATGTACCTTTCTTTAGGTAAATTTAGGCTTTTATCTCACCTCTATTACTTATTTCACTTTCTGATCTTGAGAAAATCATCAAAACCCTTCAGGTTCTCTTACAATGAACATAGTTGGAATTCTCAGGCAATGTAGTACATAAAAAATATAAGTTGCCATTTCTGTTATTAACATCATCGTTATTATCATTATTATTTTAATTCTTCAGAGTAATCCATATAGGAAAACAATTGTCAGGAGACAAGTAGAGAAAGAACTAAGAATTCTAACATCCCAGCCAATAATAATGAGAAAATCGAACATGTATCTCTAATTAGTAGAACAAACAAAAATTATACCTCTAAACAAATTATTCCTAGGATCCTGGGACATGTACACTAAATCATAACTCACTACTAGCAATATTCAAAACCAGTTGTGAAGAGCACATATTTTCTAAGGAGGGTATATAACCTAAATGTTATCCAGCCTAGAATCCAAGGTCAGTTTGAACAGTGGTTTACAATAAGCTCCCCTTCAGAAATGTATATAAATGAAATAATACTGAATACACACTGAAAAATTGATTTTCCAGAAAATGGCCAAAGCATGCAGTCGTCATTATGGACCACACATGGTTATTGAATAGATAACATGTGCCAAGCCCTTTATGTAATTTTTACATTTAATATTTAGAATAACTCTACCAGATAAATAGTAGTATTGCTGCTTTTCAGATGAGCTAGCTGATTGCTCCTGGAGATAATGGAACACATTTAAGTTTAAACAACTAGAGAAAACTACAGCTAGACTTTAAACAAAGGTCTTAATGTTCCAAAGCCTATTTTCACCTCCAATTAAATAAATAAGCTCCAATTTTTACATATTAGACAGCTGTGAGAATGATTGAACAGAAGGAATTTATGAGCTTCCAAACCCACCATCAACAGGGAAGTCACCTGAAGTTGTGCTTAGGCTTGTGAAGGTAGATTTATACTTTCCTCATGTCTTTCTGTCAATCCAGGATTTACACATTGGGTCCAAGGTCTGGAGTTTTACCCTTGAATTGAGCAGCATACCTAGCCCAACTGCCTCATGATCATCAAGCTCTACTCATCAGAGCTCACCAAACCTAATCAAGAACAGGGCTCTTTTACAGCTAGACACCTTATTTAGCTTATCTTCATTTACCAGTCTTATGTGAACACATATGTGCTCTAACTAGGCTGGTCTCCTCAATTCCTCCCACATACTTCATTTCATTGCCCCCTCCATGACTTTACACATGTTGATAGCTTTGTGTAGTACATCCTCTTCTGTCTTCTGCCCACTGGAAACTTGACCAGTCCCCAAGGCTCATATGAAATTCCCCCTCCTAGAGGAAACAACCTTAACCATCTGGTAATGATAGCTTTCATTTTGAATTCTGTTTAAATTTGTTGTCTTGTGTCTTACTCACTTGACCTTATATTATTCAAAGATCATTTGAAATGGATGATTTAGTTTTAGGTTTTAAGGCTATGGGTTAAGCTTTGAAGATGGGAACAATTTAGGTCCAATGTCTACAGGGTCGTTATGACTCAAAATCGACTCGACTGCAATGGGTTTGGATTTTTTGGTCTTAGATTGCAATATTCTGAAAACATGGAGGATGTGCTTGTTGACCAATTGACCATGCCAGTCTCTCTTCTGGAAAATAGATAAAAACAATATATGGGACCTGGCCTTTATACCATCCTGCCTAACTCATACATTCAGGTGTAGGGAGCAAATAATGAGGTCAGGCCTCATGTACCAATGACTTTTTCCTAAAATTTTTCTAAGTTTCATAAGTGGAGTAGGAAAAGCACTAACTTTAAAATAAGACTGACTTAGCTTTAAATACTGACTCTGCTGCTCAGCTGATTAAATAACAATGTGACACTAGGAAAGTTCTTTTGTTTGTTTGTTTTTTACCTAAACTCTGTAAAATGCTACATCCTTCATGAAGTTGTTAATATTGGAAATAATGTATTTCAAAGCACCTGGACCATAGATAACTATTAATAAATCTGTCTAGTATTATTTCCACAGGATAAATAGATCAAGTCACCCTGTCTTCCAAGGCGATCTACTCAACCCCTGGTATCTTCTTTTTTCTTTTTTTTGCCTTGACTACATTTTGTCCAATAATTAATAATAGATTGTGACCAAATTAAAATACATATTGGATGTATCTGTTAATAATAGAACATGTAATAAACATTGCTTTAAAAACTACTCAGGTAGTTCAAGCAAAACCATCCAAGTCTCCAAGATGTTAAATCTCTTTATTAGAGATACTGATGTGCATGTTTATTTTGCCTTTCTGACAAGCTCCTGCTGATTAAAGGTGTTAGAGAAAGGGTGAGAGCCAGTGTTCCACTCCGAAAGCGCAGGCTGTAGGTCCCGGAGGTGAAGAAGCAACCTGAGGGAAGTAGAAAAAGGCGGCAGCTAACGTTCTCTGCACCGGGCTTTGACCTAAAGCTTTATATGCATTGTCTTCTTAGCTTCACCACAACCCCAGGATATATGTACTATTATTTTCTCCTTGTACAAATAAACTTTAAGTAGTGGGAAAAAAAAAAAAAAAAACTTACCTAGTGCCACAGTTATGTTGAATGAGATGTCTGAATCTGATCTGATTGTCATTAAATTTGAATGACACACAATCTCTGCATCAACCAGAAGCTTTGTAAATCACAGAGGAAAGTGGTCACACACAATTTTCTCTCTCTCTCTCTTCTCTAGAAGTATGCGAAATGAGTCTTCATATACTATCACCTAATTAATCTGGGCATTGTACATTTGGCTTGTTAAAACACCTATCTGCAAAGTGGCCTCCTAGTAATTTGACTAAATTATCAAGACAACTAAATTAAGTATTGTAACTAACCCTCAGTCTGGTTATTTAGGTATAAAAAGACCATTTGAATGAATAGATTTTTAAAAAAAAAACTATGTGTATGTGCATGTGTGCATATTTGAAAATTTAGTAGTGAAATAAAATTTTGTTCACATGACAAGTAAAATGTTTCACCATCATTCGAGCATAGAGTTGTTGGAGTTTTCCCCCCGTGGGTGTTTGTGTGTGTGTGTGTGTGTGTGTGTGTGTGTGTGTGTTTGTATGTGGGCAAAATCTATTCTAGTTTTTATTAAGGCCAAAGATAGGAATTTTTATGTTGGATGGCTGAGCCATGTCTACCATCTACTAATAACATTAAGTGCTAGCTGAGGTCTAAGTGTATATAAGAAAATGTTAAATTGCTTGTCAACACTGGAAACGTATATTGGGGGTTCTGGCTAATAATTAAGCCAATACAGAGACCCAACTCGAACTTTTTATGCAAAAAATAATCCAGATGAAGGAGTTTGACTTTACTCTGATCATGTGTATACCAACCAAACTATCAATGAGTGGGTGATGGATGCAAATATCATCACTTATGCATCCCTAATGTTTCTAGGGCAAAGACTTCAAGACCAGTTATACCCTTGGATGAAGGCCAAAATCTCAAAGCAGACTTTGTCCTGGGCTCTGAAGAGAAATTCTAACATGTGCCAATTATAAATGGATGAAATCTAAAGTAAAGAAAATCTCATTAGATAAAGGCAAAACTCACGAGTTTTCTTCCATCATTCCATTGTCAATCAACACCAGAAGTGGACATCTACTTATATGTTTTTGGATACACAGTGTGGATCCTTGAATAATGACTCCATTTCACCAGAAAACAAGTAGCACTTAATCAGTAGCACTTGAGAATGACAGTGTGAGTCATATAAGGAAAAGATACACTACCTGGCTCTACAGAGTCCATGAATGGGCTTCCTTATATTTAGAACCTTGATGAAAAATTGATTTATAGGCCTCAAACCATACTTATTATGCCTGGGAAAATGTGCAGGAGACTATACACCAAATTTATAATTGTTAATTTTGAGGAGATGATAAGGAAGGGAACTTCTGTTTTGATTTTTTTTAACCCTTTGAAAGAAAAAATGTATTTATGAATTACTTGTATAATTAAGTTTAATTCTAAAATAGGGCATAAAAGATTATCTGTGTAAAATTTTTCTGAAGATAGGGGTAGTGTTTTAATCTCATGAATCCCTTATGTATTTTGGCCTTGGGGAAAAAAAGGATAAATTGTCTGGTCATAGACACACTAGCTTCGAATTGTATACATTTGAAGTAACTGCTTGCAGGGTTTTTTTTTTTTTCTTTATTGTTTTGTTTGTTTTTAATTAAATGCATTTGACAGATGTAAATACAAAATAATACTTTGGAGCAGTTTTTTAGATACAGTATCTTATTTGTGTTGCTATGGTAGGAATCAGAATGTATAGTAGGCGAATTTGAACACAGTCTTTCTATTGGTCAAGTAATTGTGAATCAGGAGTTCACAGAACAGGTGTGTGCCTTGATTATGCTATAAATTTCACTCATACTCATTACACAGATAAAGTTATAATATAGAAATCAATTATTATTTGGAAAAATAAGAATCACTCAAAATTTATGTGATTAGATATGGACTTTTTAATATTTTAGAAGGCTATCTTGTGGTTTACATTCGGTGCAACTAGGCTTAGAGAACTTCTTTTACTACGTTAAATTTTGCAAAATGATTATCAAATATAGGTTGATGGAATTGGAACATGTTATATATCAAACGCAACTCAGTGTGTTGTTCTGGCCACCAGCAACTGAATCTTTAGGTTCCCAGGTGCCAACCTAGAGCAATAAACTGAGATTCTGTAGGATCCAGGAATATGTATGCTACTAAGTCCAGTCCATTCCCATTAGAGGTGATGTACTGAGGCTGAGAAAATTGACTCTCCTAAGATCATACAGAAACTTGGAAGCATAGTCCTGTCTCTTTAACTCGGTAATTCTTACACTTCCATTATATTTCACATGACTATGTCTCTTCCAAAGAGCCCTGGTAATGCAGTGGTTAAAGTGCTGGGCTGCTAACCGAAAGGTCAGCAGTTCGACCCACCAGCCACTCTGCAGAAGAAAGATGTGACAGTCTGCTTCTGTAAAGAGTACAGCCTTGAAAACCCTGTGAAGCAGTTATAGGATCCCTATGAGTTGGAATTGACTCAATGGCAATGAGTTTGGTTTAGTGGCTATGTCTCTACCAAAGCAGCTTATTTAATGGTTCATTCACTGTTGTCTAACAATTACATCTTGGGATTTTGTGCTTTCAATGTAGATGACTATATATGGCATAACAAAGAATCAAGAAGAACCAAAAATGTTATAAAGGCATTTATAGCTCTCTTTTTTTATATTATAATTCAGTGATTTGTTTTCCTTCTAAGTGTCCATATTTTTAAGACTGGCCACAGGAATCACTCCTTTTCCAATTATGAAATAGTGATCGAAAATAAGTCTTTGTAATCATCTGTCTTATGAATTTTAAGCCCTTTATCTTGCTTCTATTTTATTTTAAGCCACTTTTTTTTTTTTGTATTTGGATGTTTGGGAACACATAAACAAAATAGTTGCCTGAACCCTCAGTGTACTTTTCCTAGATAAAAGGCTTATGATTTTGGGGTCCATAAATAAAGAATAATCCCTTCGTAGCACAGCTTTTATTTGCATTTAATTCTAAAATTGATTTCAGAAATCTTGTAATAATGATATTAGTGGATTACAAAAAATGTCTTGGCACCGATAAAAACAAACTCTGATTATAGACTATGGTTCTCCTGAAAGGTTAATTATTGTAAAATCCCATCTCATGTTAATTCATAATGCAGATTTTTAATTCATAAATTTCCAAAGAGATTCGTAATTTTATCTAGCTTCTCTGTCCATCTCCTTGGAGTGTCCTTGGGATATGATAACTGGTATTATTATTATTATTAAAATATGAGGAACTAAATCTGTTGCCTCAGACTGGAACATGGCATCACACGATATGGCCACAGCCACTCTTTCCATTCTTATCTACCACTAATACACAGCCTCAGAAAAATAGCAGAGTCTACTCTTCCTGGCTCACATGCTCTCCTGTCCCACCTCTCTGCCTTCGTCCATGCTGTCTGAAAGACTCTCCTTTCTTACACCCTCCATTGCCTTTCTGTGTATTCAGTATTACCTGCTCACATTTACTCAGCGCTTATATCCTGCCATGCATTTTATAAAGAGCATTGACTTGTGTGAGCCTTCTACCAATCTTACAGGCAGATACTATTATCCTTCCCAGTGTATAGATGAGGAAACTGGCTAGTCACTCAGCTAGTAAATGGTAGATCTGTGATTTGTATCCAGGTAATCTGACTCCAGACCTCATACCATAATACATTAATTAACACTGTGATACATTAATTCCAAATTCCAATAAACTTTCAAGAGCAAGATGAAAATAGTACTTCTTCCATGTATATTTCTTTGATTACTCCAATCTCTCTTCACTTCATCTGCCTCTATATCTCTCTGAGAAATTATACCACACTAATTTTTCACTACTAATAAACTTAGTTATGTACCCATCTTACTTTCTCCACTAGGGAGTAGCCTTTTGAGGACAGCATTCTGATTCATCTTTATATTCTCTGTGGTAAATGGTACAGTGCCTCATACGTGGTAAGCCCTCTATAAATATTGGTTATACGAGTTTATCATTGAAAGAATTGGGAAATGATTCAGACTGTATGAAAAATGACCTCCCAAAAGTAAAAAAAAAAAAAAAAAAGCACACACACAAAAAAATTAGCTGATCAGCCTATAATCTGCTAAACTCAGTGGTCCCAACTGAATATTTATTTCTTCGCAATCACAGATTAATTTTTTTTACTTGAGTCTATAAAAATGACCAACTATTTAGGAATTCTAGCTTCAAACCCATTCATTCAGTCAGATGTATTATTTGACTTTACTGGATAAGACAATAGGATTCAAAATTATTGTTCCGGGGACCCAAGTGTATTTTGGTTACTCTGAACAACCAGTTAAAAATAAAAATGATTTTTTATGATAACAACTACATAGATATGACTCATTTATTTGCTTTTCACTGAGTTGATTAAAAATTTTTTTTCTGTACATACATACACATGTCAACTAGTCTACATAGTATTAAATAGGCTCGGAGGAAAGAAAAATTATTTCATTTTTTTTTTACATAATACTAAACTGATGTAACTTTTTTTTATTCTTAAAGGTAAACTGGACTCTTTAAAATTATTTAGAGACAGTCTAAATTTATTCACTCTATTTCTTGAATTTCAAAGGGGGAATGCTTTGAGGAGTATTAGGGGTTTCACCCTCCTAACCAATATCTAAACATTGACATTAAATTTAATTTTGATAGTTGTCCAATAGAAGTTTTAAAGTCACTTTCTATTTATATAACAAGAACAACATCAATAATAACAATAACTACTCTCTCCAAATAATCACTATCGCATACAGGGTATAGAATTACCAGATTAAAGGTTTGCCGTTTATCATTCACATACTGAAATTTAATATGTACATTGATAAATACTACTTGATAAAGAAAAAGGTAATTAATTATTTGGAGGTTAGTAGTAATTTATTATTGAATTCAGAACAAACATTCTTGGAATAATTCAATGTTAGAACCGAGCATCATTTTTCTTTTTCTTTTTCTTTCTTTCTTATTTTTTTTCACTTCTTCAATTTAGAAAACATCTCCTTACTTTGAACAATTAAAATATAAAAACTAATTCTCCAAATGACCAGTTTTAAGAATGCTAGAGCATTCAGAATGATTTTGCTTGAACTTCTAAGTAATCAATCTCTCTGTCGCTTAAAGCCAAGTAAGGAAACCATGGGTGGTAATTACACCTGTGGATTATCAGTCATATAGAATATCATCCTATTAAATTACACAGAAAAGTAGATTAAGCTAGAAACCATGAAGGATATGGAAGTTATATGACTTGAAGGAGAAGAAAATACTTTTTTTTTTCACAATTAGGCCTACACCAGGAAGTGCTGAGTTATTTCACTGATTCTTAGTGGAAGGAATGGACCTCTAAGATTTTGCTCACGATTCAATCTAAGTGAATAAATCAGAAGTTTGGTGGGTCTGCTATTTGACCTAAAGGAAATTATGACATGTTTCTCTGAGCAGCTGGGTACTCTTTAGGCTGAGTTATTCTCCAGTTAGAATGTTGTACATACCATGCCATTGGTTGTTTAACTTATTGCCTATCACTTGCAAAAGCATTTTCAGATGTGCAGAATTTTCAGAAAATTAATAAGAAAAAAACTAACAGCAGTGTTATTGTGGTTCCAATACTAGGGATGAAACGTGCCCACACGCTCCTTCCACACTCACACCACGTTTCTCTGTTTGGCATATTAGTGTTGCCTTAGTGTGCCTTGAGCACTGCTGCCCAGAGAAAAATGCACAACCTCTACCCCTGCTCATTCCTGGTACAAGAAAATGTTGTAATTTGCTCCTTTTGATTTTCCTTCTGAAAGGAACGAGAAACTGAGTCTGCTGTTGATAGGTTTGACACCCTAATCAGCACTACTGGTCAGCTCTTTGCAAAATCAGCCAGTGGAAACTGCTATCCCCTCCCCCAACTTTAAACATAGCCATTTCATTCTGCAATAAGCTCAGGTAATTTAAAAAAGACAAATAATAATTAAAAGGACAACACAAAGAGGCATAGCTTGCCAACACGAACCTACATGCAAGCCAGAGGAGGTTTATGATTTTCTTCCCCAGGGAGGAAGTGACTAACGCACGCACACTGACCATCACCGTAAAGAGGTAAAGAGAGAGTGAAATGGCTCAACGTACACACACCCCGCTCCATACCGGGGACGAGTCTCCGAGCTGCGGCTTGTACTCTCGGAGGGCCAGGCTGAAGCTGACCGCTCCCACGGCCACGCTGGACACCCCCAGCCCTATCTCCAGCACAGAGAGCACCAGGAGGCTCCCAATAATCTGGCCGCTGGTGCACATCCTTCCTCGGTCATCATTCCTTCCAGATCAGACAGGGAAACCAACCATCCACCTTCTTTCTTCCACTATCCTCCTTACCCCTTCCGCCCCCTACCAGACCCCAAAACTTTTCTTTCTTCACCAGCGAAGCATTATCCACAAGGACTGGCTTTCCAGAATCGGAGACCCTCCTCCCCGGCCGCGCCAGAGGCGAAAGAGCTGCTCCACCCCTGGCACGTTTGGGCAGGGCTAGTAGAAAAATTTGCCCGGGTTCAGTGGTCGGAGGGAAGAAGACAGCACACCACCGTAGCAGGGCTTTCAGGAAGTAGCAGAAAACCTAAGGTTGCCCACGAGCTTGGAGCCTCGCTCACGAGGCGCTGTCCAGAGTTCTGCCGCGTCCCAAGTCTTCGCCGGGAAACCTCGCGCCCTCTTTAGCTTGCCAGACCTTTTCAGGCTCTCCTGTCCTTCCAGGCGAAGGAGGTGAGCTTTACTTCCCGGGGATCCAAGAGTAACTGCTCACAGCTTCTCTCTCCAGCTCTCTCTGGTCTCCTCTCCTTTGTTTTCGTGGTAACACAAAGTGTTTCTGCGAGTCTCTCTGGTCCCCAGTCAGAGCGGGCGGATGATATTCAGCACCATGCTCCTGGCAGTTGCTGTGTCGCCAGAAAAGGCGACCTTGTCTGATGGCCTCTTAGCGTCTGAGTTTCCTTTCCCTCGTCGTCGTCCTCTTCCTCCTCCTCTCTCTTGATCTGATTCTCTCTCGTTGCAGTGACCTCACTGGGATATAGGTGGTTGATGGAGGAGGGAAAAGGTTGATGTATTTGTGGATCTAGAACCAATACTCTTCGCTGTCTTTTGATGGGCCCCGCCCCAGGACCCCTAACCGCAAGGATTCAAGCTGATCCCTACCTCCGCATCTCCCCCACTAGCTCTCTTCTGGGCTTCTATCCAACTGAGAGGGGAGGCGATGCCTACGTCAAAGCCGGGCTCCTTTTGTGTAAAACTTTCTTCTGCGTGTAAGCGGGGAGCTGGGGGAGTGAGCAAAGAAAGGCAGAGAAAGCGCGGGGATTCGAAAAAGGCCAAACTCTGAAATTCACCAGTAATACCAAGGACCCTTACCAAGGAACTCCTTGGTCTAGAAGTATGAGAGTCAAGCCTACTCGTAAGGAGCGTCCCCTCCCTGTGGTCATGACCTGTCACCTTCCTTGCCAGAGGAGGAAGAAGCAGTTGGCTGGGGCTGCGCTTCTGTGAGGATGTGGTCCCTTTTCCTTCCCAGCCCGCAGACGCTAGCTCTGGCCTTGGAATGCTGCCACAAGTTCTCAGATGCACTGCCAGACTCGACAGGGCTGTGAGCCTGTATTCTCACTCAAATTGGAGAGATGGGTATATATTTGAGAGCTACATTGGAAGGGACATTGTTTTACAAAAAGTCTGGCTCATTGAAGAACTGTTTATGACAGTCTTCTCTAGTTGGTATCATTAAAACAGGGGCCAAGATTGGCCTGGGTATTTTGGGGTCGTCGTCATCGGTATGTGACTCAACTAGTCTGGGAAGTGCTACTTAGGGCCACGTTTTCAGTTCCTTGTTTTAACTTCATGAGAAATTTGCAAGGTGTTCCAACAGGGAGATCCAGGAAGTGGGGAGACGAAGAGAGGAATGTTTATCATGTGTCTCAAAAATTGGGTAGCCAGTTGGAGATGGACAGAAGGAAAATAGAAGACAGGAGGATTGAGTTAGGGCACATCTCCTACCAGACCAGGACATCTAGACTTCTGAACACATGGGAATAGTACAGTGCAGGATCCTCTCTGCTTAGAGGCTTCCTTCTTAAAGCGCCAATCTTGAGAACATGCACGTTGATCTGTATCAATCTACAGCATAAGAAAGCTTCAGTTTTCATTTGATTCAGGACTTGTTTTGTAGTATAAATTCATTCCTACAGTACACTTTGCTTTCTTTATGATCTCTTTATGTTCCACATATTTTTGAGTCTCCTTCCTTTGGAAAAAAATCAAGAAGAAGGAATTACAAGTCTTGGGCCTTAAAAAGTTGTCAGCTACTATGATACTAGCAGAATAACTCAAGACACTTACGTTGAATAATAATTACTGGGTTCAAATTGAAAACCCAGTATATCAAATATCCAGTTGTTAAAAAACCCTCAAATAGGTTGTTGCTTTAATAAACCATAGCTTGTTTTATTTACATTTTTTAATTTTTTTTCCCTTTTTTATTGTACTTTAGGTGAAGGTTTACAGAACAAATAGTTTCTCATTAAACAGTCAGTACACATATTGTTTTATGACATTGGTTAACAACCATACAACATGTCAACACTCTCCCTTATCAACCCTTTTTTTTTTTTTTTTGGTGAAAATATACATAGCCAAAGATACACCATTTCAAAAATTCCTACGTGCACAATTCAGTGACATTGATTACATTCTTCCAGTTGTGCTGCTATTCTCACTTTAGATGAAGGTTTACAGAACAAAATAGTTGCTCACTGAACAGTCAGTACACACGTTGCCCTATGATAATGGTTAAGAACCCCACTACATGTCAACACTGTCCTTACTCAACCTTGGGTTCTCTATCACCAGCTTTCCTGCCCCTTCTGCCTTCTAGTCCTTGTCCCTGGACTGCTGTGTCTCATCAGTCCCATTTTGTTTTACTGGGCCGTCCAATCCCTGGCTGAACAGTGAACCTCGGAAGTGACTTCACCACTGAGATAAAACGCTGTATGGGGGCCATACTCTTGAGGTTTCTCCAGTCTCTTTCAGGCCAGTAAATCTGGTCTTTTTGTGTGTGTGTGTAAGAATTTTGTTCTACATCCGTCTCCAGCTCTGTCCAGGACCCTCTATTGTGATCCCAGTCAGAGCCATCAGTGGTGTTAGCCAGGCACCATCTAGCTGTACTGGACCCAGTCTGGGGGAGGCCTTGGTAGCTGTGGTCCATTAGTCCTTTGGACTAACCATTTCCTTGTATCCTGTTCTCTTCATGCTCCCTTGCTCCTGAAGGGGTGAGACCAGTGGAGTATCTTAGATGGCCACTCACAGGCTTTTAAGACCCCAGATGCTACTCACCAATTTAGAATGTAGAACATTGTCTTTATAAACTGTGTTATGCCAATTGAGCTAGATGTTCCCCGAGACCATGGTCTCCACAGCCCTTTGCCCAGCATTTCAGTCCCTCAAGGAGTTTGGATGTGTCTAGGGAGCTTCCATGACTTTTCCTTGTACAAGTTGTGCTGGCTTCCCTCGTATTGTGTATTTTCCCCCCAGCCCTCCCATCCCTTGTAACCAAAAAACATTGTTACTTTTTGTTTGTAAAGTTTTCATGAGTTTTTACAATAGAGGTCTCCTACAGTATTTGTCCTTTTGTGATTGATTTATTTCACTCAGCATAATATCCTCCAGCTTCATCCATATTATGAGATGCTTCACAGATTCATCATTGTTCCTTATTTTTGGATAGTACTCCATTGTGTGTATCTACCATAGTTTGTTTATCCATTCGTCTGTTGATGGGCATCTAGGTTGTTTCCATCGTTTTGCTATTGTGAACAATGCTGCCATGAACATGGGTATGCATATGTCTACTCGTGTGATGGCTCTTATTTCTCTAGGATATATTCTTAGGAGTGGGATTGCTGGATCGTATGGTATTTGTTTCTAGCTTTCTAAGGAAGTCCCGTATCATTTTCCAAAATGGTGTATCATTTTGCATTCCCACCAGCAGTGCATAAGGGTTCTGATCTCCCCGCAGCCCCTCCAACTCCAGTGTTTTTGATTTGTGCCAGTAATGCCGGGGTGAGATGGTATCTCATTGTGGTTTTTATTTTTATTTCTCTAATGGCTAGTAAATGCGAGCATTTCCTCATGTGTCTGTTGGCTGTCTGAATGTCTTCTTTGGTGAAGTGTCTGCTCATTTCCTTTGCCCATTTTTTAATAGGATTATTTGTCTTTTTGTTGTTGAGGTGTTGGATTTTCTTGTAGATTATGGAGATTAGACCTTTGTCTTACTTGTACTGTCCAAAAATTTTTTTCCAGTCTGTGGGTTCTCTTTTTACTCTTTTGGTGAAGTCTTTTGAAGAGGATAGGTGTTTGATTTTTAGAAGATCCCAGTTATTTAGCTTATCTTCTGGGGTTTGTGGGTTGATGATTATGGTTTGTATCGTGTTAATGCTGTGTATTAGGGCCTGTAGCATTGCTACTATTTTTTCTTCTATGAACTTTATAGTTTTTGGCTTTATATTTAGGTCCTTTATCCATTTTGAAGTAGTTTTTCTATATGGTGTGAGGAATGGGTCCTGTTTCATTTTTTTGCAAGATGGACATCCAGTTTTGCCGGCACCATTTGTGAAAATGACTATATTTTCCCCATTTGATGGACTTTGGGCCCTTGTTGAAGATCAGGTGACTGTAGGTAGATGGATTTACATCTGGGTTCTCAATTCTGTTCCATTGGTCAATGTATCTGTCGTTGTACCAGTA
>NW_004443986.1:6240505-6248601 GCF_000243295.1 Trichechus manatus latirostris
ATTTTCCTGAATTCTTCCAATTTTTTGTCTGTATGTGCCGTGAATTTGTATATTTTTTCCTCATTTTTTGTCTGCTTTTTGGTTCAGCTCTTGGAGAATTCTTAGTATTAGAGATTTGAATTCCCTACCAGGTAGTTCTAGTGCCTTTTCTTCCACTGGAAAGTCATCTGGTGTTTTAATTTGGATGCCTTCTGGAACCATCCTGTCCTGTTTTTGTAAGTGTTTTGATATTGTCTGCTGTCTTCGGGCATTCAGTAGTTATTTTTCTCATTTTTTGATTGTAGATTTTTTTGTTTCCTCCTTTTTTTTTTTTTTTTAAAATTTGGCTATGTCTGAGCAGGTGGGCTCTGTGTTCTTTGTTGTTTGCTCATCTGTGGGCACGATACTTTTTGCTTCCTTCTCCAATTGGCAGGGTTAGTTGCTCAGATATGGTACAGCAGGGCAGGTCTAGCTGAAGAGGGGTTTCTGGGATGCGTTGTCTGTGGCACTTACTACAGCCACCAGGGTGGGCTGGTAATCAGTGCAGGGCAGCTTCTGGTAGGCCATGCCTGTCCTGCTTGGTGGTGTGATGTTAAGTACACAGTGTAGGTAGGCAGGATGGAGGGGAGAGATTTTGATGTGTGGAGCTAAGATGGGTATGGGAGAGAGGGTAGAGAAACAGGAGCCAAATGCATACAAACAAACAAAAAAGAGTGCTAGGGGAGCTTGCCGTTGGAGTGGAGAGATGATGGACTATGAAATGGAGAAAAACAAAAAGGGGAATAAGAATAAAAGAATGAATAAGTAAAATTTAGAAAGAAAAAAGAAAAGAATAGTTCCCAGGGATCCCACCGGTGCAGCTCCGAGGTCTGAGGAAGTTATTCCTATGTGTTGAAGTAAAGCCTGGCCAGAAGGCATAGAGGTGTCACTCAGTGCCAGATATTCAGGGAATAGGAAGAGAAGGAACGTATTGATAGATGAGAAACTGAGTAATGTAGAAAGACAAAAGGGGAAAAAGAGAGAAAAGGAAACCAAACAAATTTTAAAAAAAAGAACAAGAAAACCCCCAAAAAAACAGGGAAAAAAAAAAAAAAAACTCATGAAAAAAGAAATGTCCTCAGGGATCTCTCTGTGAGTCTCTGCAAGCTGAGGGGGTAGGTCCCAAGCCGCGCAGCATTGCCCGGCTAGAATGGGCTCCCAATTTGAGAAAATAAAAAGGAAACAAATAATTCAAAACAAACAAACAAAAAAGCCCCGGAGTCCCACCAGCACGGCAACACAGACCAGGAAGCAGTTTGACATTCAAGCGGAGTTTCACAGCCTTTCAGGAAGAAGCAAACATGGCACATGGAGCCAGGTATTTGAGGGAAAGGAGGGGGGAGGTAGTGAGAGGTAAAGAAGAAATCAAAAGAAGCAGAAAAAAGCAACAACAGCGGCCACCAAATGGCACTCAGGGAGTCGACCAGTGCGGGTGGGTAGAATCCAAGCAGCCAGTGCTTCCAGGCCAAGAGACTGTGGCCACGGGAAGCAGAGGAAGCTGAGTGGGGGTGAAGAAGGGTGGGAGGTGGGAAAGAGTATATTGCTGGTTACTGGGTGTTCTGTCTCCTGCTGGAAGCTCTGTGGAGCTGCTTTCTCGTATTCCCTATTTGCTGGTCTCTGATAGGAGTCCAAGATGGCGGATCTGTCCTGCATTAGCTGATACGGGACCTCTGCATGTATGTCTCCTCGCTCTCTGTTCTCTGTCAGTTTCTTATTCCATTTGGTGCATGGCTGAGTTCTTTATCTCTTCATTTGATGCTTAGGGTTTCAGGATTGCTGTTTTCTCTGTTTGCCTTAGTTTTTCAGATCTTTGCTGTCGAGGGATGGTGTGGTGCTTCTGCCTAGAGCACCATGTTGCTGGAACTCTGTTATTTTATTTAATCTTGTAGAACTCATCTAAATGACCCAATTTATATCTAGCAATAATGAAGCACCTACTTCGCCTAAGCTTTGGTTAGACTTTAGTGACTTTTTTTTTTTTTTAATTCTTCTTCCCTACCAGGAAAAGAATAGTGACAAATTATGGTAATTATTAAAATAAATTGATTAATGAGGACACGTAGGAAGGAGCCTTATTTATATGAAGGGAAATTAATTTGTGTAGAGAACACCTAGTGTTATTAACAATAGATAAATTTCACAGTGAGAAAGTAATGAGTAAATCATGTATTATGGTTGAATTTTTATCTCTGTTTGTGATGGCTGCAAATGTGCTTACTTAAAGACCCTAAAGCCTAATTTTATGCTTGACTAGAAACAGTCTTGACTGATCCTGGCTCAGTGGTGCAAGTTACCCAAAAAACTGAAAATTAAGTACACTTAAAAAATTCAATCCATCTTTGCTTATAGGTAACCTATCATGAGTAACACTAAAACGGTAATACTTACAGGAAATAAAAAACAAAACAAAACAATCATTTTGACAATTGAGGAAAAAGTAGACTCACATTTCCTTCCACAGAACACATATTGTTTCATCTTTAAAAACATGATGATTAAAGATGTTAGAATTTTAAAAATAATGATTGCACGACTTGTTCTGGGAGACAAAGTATATTTTACATGCCTTCTTAAGTAATGTAAAGATCCTGCCAAAGTAAACCCAAAGATATCTAAAATTTCCTTTTAACGATAGGAATCAAGAGAAAAAATGGCTTCAAAATGGCATTCTATACTTCTCAAAATTATTTTTAGAGGAAAAAATATAGACTAAAACAGCAAATGAAGAGAATACTACATAAAATATACAAATATCATTGGCTCCACAATTCCAGGGTTTGATTTTTCATATTCCATAGTGCGCTGAAACAGCTATTAAGAGATTTATTGGTAGATGGTTCAATACTTCTACATATTTAACAAAAACAATAGTACAGAAAACCTCAAATTTGACATTTGTTGGCTTTTACATGACACCAGAGAATGTGTAGATAACTTCAGAATAATTCTTATTAAACTCACTGGCTAAATAGAAAAAAAAAAACTTTGTAATTGCTCTTTTTAAGAGTGCTGTCAATAAGCATTCAAGAGTTCTGCTATCTCACATATTTACTCAGATTAGAGCTACAGAAATTTTAATATCTGGATAATAAAAATACAAGGAGTGGTAAACATATACTTCATGTCTTAATATAATGAAGTAAGTTGAAAATATGATTAATTCAATAATTAATATAGGAATAGTAAATAAAAGGGTCAAATTTTAAAATGATTGATTTTGAGATCTGATTTAAAGTGTTCAAGCTATTATACACCAAATTTGTGTGGTGACCCTAGCCACTGGACTGACTGGTCAATGTGCTATAGAAGATTAGGGAAAAGAAAAGTCACGAAATGATTATAAGGCATTTAGCAGTTATAAAGTGTTAGAGATTTCTTTAGTATTTTAACACTATTATCACAGTGGTTAGAAAAGATTATGCCTAAAGACTTACCTCAAATTTGATAAAGTGGTTCTGCTAAAAAGAAAACAAAATTTTGAGGTTTATTTTTTTCTTACTTAAATATCAAAAAAGAAACCATGATTATCCCTGAATTTCCTATTACTTTTCCTGTTTTTTGTTGATAATATAGTTTAGAAGTCATTATCCAACAGCAACTTTCACACTTGTAAAGATCATAGAAAGTATAGTACTGTATGTACCAAAACTTTCTTTTTGCATCTAAAACATCTTTTGACTACTAATACCTTTTAAATATGTACATAAAATACCATTTTTTTTAGTAATTTCTTTTTAATAAAGAATGGGGGTCCTTCCACTCTGCCCTTAACAGAATAATTAGGATTAGACTTATCCTTCTACTGTATACAAAATATGCAAATAAACAGATTTCAGATACTATACAACAGGCAATTCAGAACTGTTATCCCTATGAGAAGAGAAAAAGCAAATTAACCCTATGATTGTCCTGGTTTTCAGACTACAGGCACTTTACAGATCATGTTAAAGGAAGAGGGATATCAAGCAGAACATGGTGATTTTACACAGTTGAAAAGACAAATAGCAGAGTTGTTGGAGCTTGAGGTATCCAAAAGTTGCAGGGGAGAATACTGGAAAGAAAGAAGCTTCACTGAGAAAAGACAAGTCTTTGTAACAAATGGTGCTGGCATAACTGGATATCCATCTGTAAAAAAAATGAAACAAGACCCATGCCTCACATCCTGCACAAAAACTAACTCAAAATGGATCAAAGACCTAAATATAAAATCTAAAAAGATAAAAATCATGGAAGAAAAAACAGGGACAAAGTTAGGAGCCCTAATACATGGCATAAACAGAATACAAACCATAAGTAACAATACACAAACATCAAAAGAGAAACTAGATAACTGTGAACTCCTAAAAATTAGACACTTATGCTCATCAAAAGTTTTCACCAAAGGAGTAAAAAGACAACCTACAGACTGGGAAAATTTTTTTCTGCTATAACATATCCAACCAGGGTCTAATCTCTAAATCTACAAGATACTGCAAAACTTCAACAACAAAAAGACAAATAACTCACTTAAAAAATGGGCAAAAGATATGAACAGACATTTCTGCAAATAAGACATTCAGGAGGCTAACAGATACAGGAGGAAATGCACACTCATGTTCATTAGCCATTAGAGAAATGCAAATCAGAACTACAATGAGATACCATCTCACCCCAACAAGGCTAGCATTAATTCAAAAAACACAAAATAATAAATATTAGAGAGGTTGTGGAGAGTCGAACACTTATACACTGCTGGTGGGAATGTTAAATGATACAACCACTTTGGAAATCGATTTGGTGCTTCCTTAAAAAGCTAGAAATAGAAGTACAATACAATACAATAATCCCACTCCTTGGAATACATCCTAGACAAATAAGAGCCTCCCCATGAATAGATATACACACCCATGTTCATTGCAGCACTCTTTACAATAGTAAAAAGATGGAAACAACCTAGGTGCTAATCAACAGACAAAAGGATAAACATGTTATATTCACACAATGGAATACTATGCAATGATATAGAACAGCGATGAATCTGACACATCTTATAACATGGACGAATCTGGAAGGCATTATGCTGAGTGAAATTATTCAGTCGCAAAAGGACAGATATTGTATGAGACCACTATTATAAGAACTCAAGAAATGGTTTAAACCAAGAAGAAAACATTCTTTGATGATTATGAGTGTGGGGAGGGAGGGAGAGGGGTATTCACTAACTAGAGAGTAGATTAGAATTATCTTAGGTGAAGAGAAGGACAACACACAATACAGGAGAAGTCAGCACAACTGGACTAAACCAAAAGCTAAGAAGTTTCCTGAGCACCACAAAACACCTTGAGGGACAGAGTAGCAGGGGCAGGGGTCTAGGGACCATGGTTTCTGGGAAAAACTATGTCAATTGGTATAACAAAGTTTATTAAGAAAATGTTCTGCATCCCACTTTGATGAGTGGCATCTGGGGTCTTAAAAGCTTGCAAGCAGCCATCTAAGATGAATCAATTGGTCCCAACCCACCTGGAGCAAAGGAGAATGAAGAACACCAAAGACACAAGGAAAATATTAGCCCAAGAGTCAAAAGGGCCACATAAAACAGAGACGGCATCAGCCTGAGAGCAGAAGAGCCAGATGGTGGCCGGCTACCACCAATGACTGCCCTAACAGGGAACACAACAGAGAGTTCCTGATGGAGCAGGAGAAAAGTGGGGTGACGAACTCAAATCTAGTAAAAAGACCAGACTTATTGGTCTGACTGAGTCTGGAGGGACCCCAGAAGATATGGCACCCGGACTGTCTGGTAACCCAGAACTAAAACCATTCCCGAAGTCAACTCTTCAAACCAACATTGGACCGGACCATAAAACATAAAATAATACTCATGAAGAGTGTTCTTCTTAGTTCAAGAAGATAAATGAGATTTAATGGGCAGCTCCTGCCCAGCAGTAGGATGAGAAGGGAGAAGGGGACAGGAGCTGGTTGAATGGACACGGGAAACCCGGGGTGGAAAGGGGGAGTGTGATGTCATGTTATAGGGATTGCAACT
The DNA here is from genome assembly GCF_000243295.1 of Trichechus manatus latirostris. NCBI lineage: Eukaryota > Metazoa > Chordata > Mammalia > Sirenia > Trichechidae > Trichechus > Trichechus manatus. The sequence continues at coordinate 6,246,549 of NW_004443986.1, forward strand.
AGGGTCACATAACAATATGTGTATAAATTTTTGTATGAGAAACTAACTTGAGCTGTAAACTTTCACCTAAAACACAATTAAAAAAAAAAAAAAAAAAAAAAAAAAAGAGAAGAAGCTTCACAGAGAAAGAGATCCATTAATCTGCCTAGGGGTTCCTTTGCATTTGTTGCTAAATTCTAAGCCACACAATCAGATGCTGCAATTCTACAATGCTAGGCACAGAATGACTGGGGAACTAAAATATGAAGCGTTCCCAAGCTTACAAGAGGGCTGGGAAATGTTCAAGTTCATAACAGGCAATGAGGGTCCTTGTTGAATGCTCAGCCTTCAGTGGAGACCACAGATGGAGAACACTTAAGTAGTAGGAAAAAATTAGCTCTGGAGTAAAGGTTATTCTATATCTTTTCTAAAAAATACTTTAAAAACAGCCCTCAAAAGTAGTAACTTAATCGTTCTATAGTAATTGAACAGAATATGTCTTAGAGAAGAAAACCCATCATGCAACAATGTGAAATTTGCAATATATCCTATACAATATATACCTTAAATAAGAAGAATAAGGAACATGTAACCCAAAAACGGTAGAAAAGTCAGTTAATAGACACAGACTCCAGAATGATGGAGATGTTGGAATTAACAGCCAAAACACTTTAAAACAGCTATTACAAATATTAGAAATATGCTCAAATATAAAGAGAAAAGCAAGAATATAATAAGGAAAATGGAAAATGTAACAAAGAAAAAATAATCTTTACAGATGAAAAATAGAACATATGAGATAAAAAATATTATGTCTGAGATTAATAGCAGATTAGACACCAAAGAAGGAAAGATCCATGAGCATTAAAACCATAGCAACAGAAACTACGTATTCGAAGTATAGAGAGGAAAAAAATGCTAAAAATATGAACAAAGACTTAGTGATCTGTAGTTAATGATGTATTGTAATTCTCAGAGTAACAATTAAAAAGAAAATGCAAAAATGTGTACTTAAGCTATAGAAATATAACTAAGAAGCTAACAGAAATACTTAAATGGAATTCTGAAAAATATTCAAAAATCCAGATAAAAGGCAGGAAAGAAAGAACACAGGGAAACAAACAAAAAAACAAAAACAGAGGAGAAGAGTAGGAAATTAAAAGTAAAATGGTAGACCCATATCCAAATATATTAAATATTAATGGACTAAACATTAAAACTAAAAGGCAGAGTTTACCAGGAAGAGTTAAGGGGAAAAAAGAGCCAACTCTATGCTGTGAACAAGATGCACACTTTAAATAAAAATATACAGATACATTGAAAGTAAATAGAAGGAAAAAGATATTCCATTAAAAGAGTGGCTATATAAATAAAAGCTATAATAGATTTCAAACGGAACAGTACCAGAGAGAAATAATAAAAATATTTAATATAAATAAATATACAAATTACATGATATATGGTTATATTCTATATTAAAATAATGTAAATACATACAATTATGTATTAATATATATTTATAGTTACACATTTATAAATATATGGTATATACAACTATATGTTTATAAATATGTATTATATGCAATTATATATTTGTAATTATAAATATATAAATATAATAAATAAAAAGATAAAAGGGTCAATTCAACAGGTTGTGGTAGGCAGTTTCTGACAAATTTCTCAAGGATCCTTGCCTTCTAATATTCAAATTCTTGAGTAATGCCCTTCTCTTGAGTGTGAACTAGACCTACTGATTTGTTTCTAACTAAGAGAATATGGCAGGGTGATGGTATATCACCTCCAGATTAGGTTACAAATGCTGGTCATTTCTCTATTGCCTTGTCTGCTTGCATATTGTAGAAAAGCAAGCTCTCAATGCTCTACATTCTATCTTGGTGAGTAGTGTCTGGGGTCTTAAAAGCCTGTGAGTGGCCATCTAAGATGCTCCACTGGTCTCATCCCTTCGGGAGCAAGGGAGAATGAAAAGAACAGGATACAAGGAAAAGATTAGTCTGAAGGACTAATTGACCACAGCTACCAAGGCCTCCACCGGACTGAGTCCAGTACAGCTAGA
>NW_004443986.1:6248701-6286815 GCF_000243295.1 Trichechus manatus latirostris
CACCACTGACTGCTCTGACCAGGATCACAACAGAGGGTTCTGGACAGAGCTGGAGAAGGATGTAGAACATAATTCTAACTCACAAAAAAAAAAAAGAACAGATTTACTGGCCTAAAGTAGACTGGAGAAACCCCGAGAGTATGGCCCCCAGACACCCTTTTAGCTCAGTGGTGATGTTATCTCCGAGGTTCACCGTTCAGCCTGGGAGTGGACAGCCCCGTAAAACCAAATGAAACTAATGAGGTACAGTAGTCTAGTGACAAGGGCCAGAAGACAGAAGGGGACAAGGAAGCTGGTGATAGGGAACCCAAGTTTGAGTAGGAATATTGTTGATGTGTTGTGAGATTGTTAACCATTGTCATAGGGCAACATGTGTAGTAACTGTTAAATGAGAAACTATTCAGTTCTGTAAGCCTTCATTTTAAGTTAGAATAACAGCACAATTGGAAAGGCATAGTCAATGTCACTGAACTGTGCATGTAGAAATTTTTGAAATGGTGTATCTTTGGCTCTGTGTATTTTCACCAAAAAAAAATGTTGAGAAGTTAGAGGGTTGATACGTTGTGGGGTTGTTAACCAATGTCATAAAACAATATGTGTACTACTGTTTCATGAGAAACTATTTGTTCTGTAAGGCTTCACCTGAAGTACAATAAAAGAAAAAAAAAAAAATCAAGCTCTTATGTTGGCGACACCCACAAGGCAAGAAATTGACAGCATCCTCCTATCAATAGCCAGTGAGGAACTGAGGCTGTCAGTCTTCAGATGAGGAACTGAATCTTGCCAGTAACCACATGAGTGAGTATGGAAGCAGATCCTATCCTAGTCAAGCCTTGAGATTAATGGACTAATGTTTAGTCCATTAATATTTAGTACATTTAATAATTATTAATATTATTGGATATGGGTTTATCATTTTTCTTTTAATTTCCTACTCATCTCCTCTGTTTTTGGTTTTTTGTTTGTTTCCCTGTGTTCTTTCTGTGTTGTCTTTTATTTGATTTAAAGCAGAAACCTGATGCCATTGAGTAGGTTCTCTTTATTTCCTTTCTTTTTTTTATTGTTTCCAATACAAAAATTTATACATACATTATTATGTGACTCTACTTGCTCTCCCCATACTGTGACAGCACTCTCCTCCTTTCCACCCCTGATTCCTCATGTCCATTCAACCAGCTCCTAACCCTCTCTGCCTTCCCCTCTCACCTCCGGACAGAAGCTGCCTGTTTAGTCTCTTGTATCTACTTGAGCTAAGACACACACTTCTCAGGAGTATCACTTTATGGCCCACATTCCAGTCCAATCCCTGTCTGAAGAGTTCACCTTGGAAACTGTTTTAGTTCTGGGCTGATAGAGAATCTGGGGGCCATGCTTTCTGGGGTTCGTCCAGTCTCAGTCAGACCATTAAGTCTGGTCTTCTTACTAGAATTTGAGTTCTGCACTCCACCTTTCTCCTGTTCCAACCAGGACTCTCTGTTGTGTTCCCTGTCAGGGTGGTCGTTAGTGGTAGCCGGACACCATCTAGTTCTTCTGGCCTCAGGCTGACGCAGTCTCTGGTTTATGTGGCCCTTTCTGTCTCTTGGGCTAATACTTTCCTTGTGTCTTTGGTGTTCTTCATTCTCCTTTACTCCAGGTGGCTGGGATCAAGTGATACATCTTAGATGGCTTCTGGAAAGTTTTTAAGACCCCAGACACCACTCATCCAAGTGGGATGCAGAACATTTTCTTAATAAGCTTTGTTATGTCAATTGACCTAGATGTTCCCTGAAGCATGGTCCCCAGACCCCTACCCCTGCTACACTGAGTAGATTTTTACTCATAGTGACCCTATAGGACAGAGAAGAACTGCCCCATAGGGTTTCCAAGGAGTGGCTGTTAGATTTGAACTGATGACCTTTGGGTTAGCAGCCATATATCTTAAATATTGTGCCACCAGGGCTCTGATTACTACAGAGGACCTGCCTAAGCTACACCTGGATTTCTGATACCAGAAACTGTGAGATAATGTTTTTGTTTCAAGCCACTAAAATCTGGGTAGTTTTACATTGCAATAGATATTAATACAAAGACATGACAAACATAAGTGTGGAATTCCCAATTACAGAACTTCAAGATTTGTTGTTGTAGGTGCCGTTGAGTTGATTTCGACTCATAGTGACCCCATGTGAGACAGTAGATCTGCCCCATAGGGTTTTCTTGGCTGTAATCTTTACTAAAGCAGATCAACAGGTCTTTCTCTTGTGGAGCAGCCAGGTGGGTTCGAACCACCAACCTTTCAGTTAGCAGCTGAGTTCTTAACCATTGCACCACCAGGGCTCCTTCTTCAAAATATGAGGCAAAAAATTCATAGAATTAAAAAGAAAAATACAAAATTCCATAATCATATTTGAATATTTTAATACCTGTCACCAAATGATAGAAAAATTATAGAGAAAAAAATATCAGCAGACATGGAAGACCTGAACAACACTATCAACCAACTGTTCTAATCTATAAAACAAGGGTAATAATATCTGCTCTTTCTACCTAAAAGAGAATCAGCGGTGTGGCTATTGAGATGCAATGAGATGTAGAATTCTGTCCAAATTCTTGCAGCTAGAAAGAGACAGCTTTCGCACCAATTTCAGATTCCTGATACTGTTTTGAACACTCATTAAAAAGGTGCTAAGATATTTAATAATCATTTTTATTACCTATTTTATTTATGTGTCAATTTATTATGTATTTATTATATATATGCATGTACATGTTTATTATGTATTTATTGCTTACACAATTTTTTCAAAGAGATAAACTGAAGGGAACAAGCTTTTAGGTTACATTAACAGAAAGGAAAAGTAGATTAGCATAAAATGGTAAAGTTGAAAGGGTCATAATAACCCTTTTTGTAAAATTTCATCATGTATTTAAATCCTTTCTACCACATTAGTGACCTCTTAAACCTTTCCAGTGAACAGGAACATCTACCTCAAAAAAATTCTGTGTTTATACTAACATCTATATTTTTGTGAACTCTATGTATTGTTCTCGGTTCTACTTTCTGGTACAGCAGAGAAAAAGTAAAAACTACCTTTAGTATGACAGGCATTCCAGTATTTAAAAAATTTCATACCTTTTATCAAGGCCAGCTTTTATAGAAGAAATTCCCAAGTCTTTTATAGGGTTCCTATGAAAGCGTTTTCATATGTCTCAGTCGCAAGACTATTAGCACTAGATTAGGCTTAACTTGACCCTGTCTCTCTAAAGTCAAAGCACTGGTAACTGAATAAAGCACCATAGGTATGTTCTGATAAGGACTAGTTAGTGGAGGAGATATGTTCTGATAGGGACCAAATAGTGGAGGATCTGTAATTCTGTATTTCTGTAAATGTTTCCTATAATGATTGTGGCCATTTTTGGCCACACTCTGAACCACTGATTCATACTGAGTTTCCAATCAATAAAAACCCTAGAGTCTTTTTCCTGTGGCCTGTTCTGTTTTCCAACTCTTGTACTTGTACACTTGATTTTTTTTTTTTTTTTAACCTAAGGGCAGGTCTGTTCACTTATCACTAATTTCATCTTGTTAGCTCTGGCCCTTCATTCTTTTCTGTTGAGATCTTTTTGAATCCCCTTTCTGTCATTCCATGCATTAACTATTTCTTCCAGAATTATGTCATATGCCCCCAAGCAGTGGACATATTCTGGCCTTGTTCTTCTTGTTCTGAATATTTCTAAAAATGTCATTTTTATTGTCGTTGGCATTTTTTAACAAGCCTCTGTTCATTTGTAACTCTTGCTTTCCTGTCTATTTTCAGATTCCTGCCACTCTAGGGTTTATCTTCATGTATATTTCTTACCTTTCAGCTTTTCTATTTTTCTCAAAAAATATGCTTATCTTACTTGTTCCTGCGAAGGCACAGACATAAAAGTTTTCACCCTTCTACTTTTCGTCAAACAGAGAATTTGTAGTTTTAGTTAGAATTTTGTTTTTGAAAGATTTCTGTCTAGTTCAGTTATCTTGCAATTAAAGTCCATGGCCAGGGTCTCATATTCTAGAGACTCAGGTGTATATCTCATTGTATCAATGCTTCTTTCTTCTATTATTTAGAATTTTAAAGATGAATAACTGGTATATTCCATGAGTAAGTACTCAATAAACATTTGTCAAACAAATATATGAATAAAAGGAAAAAAATTGATAAAAAATTAAGTGAGAAATAAAATGCTATTCTCCCCAAGGCTTTATACATTTCAGCTTCATAAACTATTTCTACTTAATTTTAAGAAATTGAATCAGCATGGTGATTCCTCTCTTAGCTTCCTTCACTCACTAATTGATGCACTTATCTACTATTTATTGAATGCTTGTTATATGTCAGACACTGGTGTTTGGGGTAAACAGTGAAAAAACACAATCCTGAACTTAAAATATATAGTGAAAATGGAAAACAAGAAGCACTTTTATGATATTAGTGGTAAAGCAAATTAATGTATTATCAGACAGCAAATGCAACTTTCGGCTTATGTTCAGGTAGATGAAATTCTCCATAGCTACTATTTGCAGTATCTGGGCCAGATTCATTATATCTATAAGAAAAATGTCATCTGGTAAGATGGTGTATATTATACTCACTCCTATAAAAATATTTTAGATCTTTGCATGGCCAAAAGGGCACACAGCTTGTCAAGAGTATAGACTATATTTCAGCCCCTAATGTTTCAGAAGGAAAAATAAATTAGGGAATGGAGTTTTAAAGTGAGAAGGATTCTGAGAGATTCTTGGTTTAATTTTCTTTTCTTTGCCAAAGGGGCCAGGAGGATCTTGCTTAGTCAAAATCAAAGTTGTGATTATAATAAAGGAAATCTTATTCATAACTTGAATCTTTACATCACATCTCACTAGAAGGCAGAAGTGCTAGGGGAATGGACCACAGCAGCCTCAGCACCAATTTTAAGTACACACTTTATCATAAGAAGAAGTTTTATTATTTATTTATTTTGTGTTAGTATTTATGAATCATGGAGTAGAAGACTTCTGAGTGATTTTTAAAATGCTTTTGAGAAACTCCTGTAGTAGTCACCATTGCCGTATTTCATCATAAGAGAAACTCCATAAACCTCAATGTGAGACGGTTTACTGTCGTTTTGCATCATACACTAATATACATTTTGTTTTTTCCAGACCATTATCAAAAAAGAAAGAATACATTTATAAACTTAGAAGTACATACTCAAAACTCAGAAAACAAAACAGAACCATAATCTATTTGTAAATTGAGGATGATACTATTAATACTTATAAAATTAATATGAAGATTAAAAAAATCAATTCCATTGCCCTCGAGTTGATTCCAACTCATAGCCACTCTGTAGGACAGAGTAGAACTGCCTCGTAGAGTTTCCAAGGAGCCGCTGGTGGATTCAAACTGCTGACTTTTTTGTTTAGCAGTCGTAGCTCTTAACCACTGCACCACCAGGGATGAACTTAAATGTGTCAGGTATCTGGCATCTAGAAAACACTCAATAAAATAGTTATTATTTGTCAGTAATAATTAGATAATTTCAATGGACAAAGATATTCTAAAATCATCAGACAAAAATGTGACAGAAGGTAAGAAGTGTCTTTAAATGGGGGATGATTATCTACTTTTTCTACCATTTACCAAATGCATACACAACTACGGTAATTATAAGATGGTAGAAGCAGCAACATAAGATGCTCCAGATAGAACAATGGAACTGAATAGAGAGACAAGATGTATATTTTTGCACAATAATATGTCAGATAATGTACATGGCTCAAAACTCAAAAGACAGGTCAAAAATCATGTAGTTGACTCCAAAGTGAAGGATTTTCTGGATCTTTCTGTTACTCTTCTCTTGCTATTTTACTTCTCACTTTCTCTTCCCTTTCCCTTCTCACTTTCCTTCCTCTCCTTTCAGAGATGATTAGATCCTAAAGCCCTTAGATGGGGTCCAGCAAGTAGGTGTCTGTGTGAGTGGTGGGGGAAGGGCAAGTGGCTAAGAGCCTGAGCTGGATGAAATCATCCAGGGAGGGCATTCATGTGGATGTATGACTGGGCAGAATGTTGAAGTGTAAGCAGGGTGCAATCAATGATTAAGAACCGGATCTTTTTTGCTATAAATGACATTATCAGGAAAACTGGCAAAAAATTGAATATGGATTGCTGTTGTTCTGTGCTGTTGAGTAGATTTTGACTCATAGTGACCCCAAGTGACAGAGTAGAACTGCTCCATAGGGTTTCCAAGGCTGTAATCTTTTATTTATTTATTTTTAAATTTTTTAGACTTTTATTTATTTATTTTTAACCTTCATTAATTTTCTTTGAGGAAGGCTAATATCAATTTGAGAACAATATGAATTGAGGAATATATCTTTTTGTTGTTGTCATTGTTGAGACTATACACAGCAGAACACATACTAATTCAGCAATTTCTACCTGTACAATTCAGTGACATTGATTATATTCTTCAAGTTGTGCAACCATTCTCACCCTCCTTTTCCAAATTGTTCTTCCTCTTTAACATAAACTAACTACCCCCTAAGATTCTTAGCTAACCTTTGGAGTTGCTATTGTCGCTTCAATCCCATATAGATCTTAAAAGAGTACAATGCTCAAGGCAGACATTTTTTACTAGTTAAGCTAAAATATTATTTGGTTTTAAGAAGATGTCAAAGGATATTTTGGTTTAAGGTTTAAAGATTATCCTATTAGTTTTAGGGGTTCATCTAGCCTCCATGGCTCCTGAAATTTTTAGGTGTTTGTATAGGTGGAATCATCAGTATATGTTCTTTTTTTTGGCCTGGTATCTTTCACTCAGCATAATTTTTCTGAGATTCATCTATGTTGTAGCAGGGATCAGTAGTTCATTTCTTTTCATTGCTGAGCAGTAGTCTACTGTATCAGCAGACCACAGTTTGTTTATCCATTTACCTGTTGATGAACATCTGGGTTGTTTTCAGCCTTGACTATTACACATAAAGCTACGATGAGCATTCATGTACAAGTCTTCGTATGGGCACTCACTTTCATCTGTCTTGAGTAAATTCCTAGGGGTAGAATGGATGACTCATGCCAGTGTATGTTTAACTTTTTAAGGAACTGCCAAAATTTTCCAAAGGCTGTATCATTTTGCATTCCTCCAGTAGTGTGTGAGAATTCCTGTTCTTCTACATCTTGCCTAACACTTGTTATCAGTCTTTTCAATTTCAACCATTCTAACAGATGTCTAAGGATCCCTGGTGGTGCAATGGTTAAGTGCTCAGCTGCTAACTAAAATGTCTGCCATTGGTACCCACCAGCTTCTGCATGCGAGAAAAGACTTGGCAATCCACTCCCATAAGATTACAGTCTGGGAAACCCTATAGAGTAGTTCTACTCTGCCCTATAGAGTCTCTATGAGTCGGAATTGACTCAAAGGCACACAGCAACAACAATAGGTGTCTAATGGAATCTCACTGTATTTTGATTTTTATTTCCTTAATGATTAGTGATTTTGAGCATCTTTTCATGTGCTTATTTGCCAACCATATATCTTTTTTTAAAAATATTTAATTGTGTTTTTGGTGAAAGTTTACACAGGAAATTAGATTCCCATTTCACAATTTCTACACACATTTGTTCAATGACATTGGTTACATTTGTCACAATGTGTCAACATTCTCATTATTTCTATTCTGGTTGCTCCATTTCCATTAATCTAGCTCCCCAACCCCAACTTTCTGATCTTTGCTTTAGGGTAAATGTTGACTGTTTGGTCTCAAACAGATGATTTTTTTTTTTTCATTAATGGAGCACAATACTCACAGGTGATATTGTTTATTTTATGAACTCATTTGTTATTTAGCTGAATGGTGACCTCTGGGAGTGGTTTCAGTTCAAAGATTAAAGAGTATATTAGGGAGATAGTCTCAGGGGTTCCTGTAATCTCTACCACTTCAATTAAGTCTGACTTTTAAAAAGAATTTTAGTTTTGTTCTACAATTTTCTCCCATTCAATCCAGGACCATATTGTATCCCTCCTCTGAATAGTCAGTAGTAGTAACTGGGCATCATCTAGTTCTTCTGGTCTCAAGACAGATGAAGCTGTAGTTCTTGTAGGCAATTAGTTCCATAGGGTAGTTTCTTCTTTGAATCTTTGGTTTCCTTCTTTTTCTTTTGCCCCAGATGAGTAGAGGTCAATAGCTGTATCTTAGATGGCCTGTTTCAAGCTTTTAAAGGCCCAGTACATTACTTACCAAACTAGAATGCAGAACATAAACTCTATGGACTACATTGTGCCAGTTGACCAAGTTGTTCCATGAGACTATGGTCCTAAGCCTTTAAACCCAGTAAACCAATCCTGCAAGGTGTTTGGTTATGTCTAGGAAGTATCCATGTCTGTGCTCCCTATGTGCTTCATTATATATACGCACGCACAAACACGTATATGCACATGCCTACAGATACACCTATACTTGCACTTATGTATACGCATATGCCTTCCTATACACATATATGCATACATATCTACCTATGTAACCACTCACATATTTTTTGGTTGTTACTGCAGTTGTTTCAAAATTGTATATGTTATAGCATTTACCAATAAAGTCCCTTATTCTTGTGTACTTCTTAGTGTCATCATTAACCTTGGTCAAGTTGTGCACACTTCACCCACATTCGGTACTGTCTTTCACGTGACCAAAAATTACAAGTGTCTACTGTCTAGAAAGTGATTCTCCTTACCTCCCCCTCCCATCCCTGGTAATCATCAAAGAAAGTTGAGGTCTGTATGTATAGGTATTTTTTTTTTTTAAAGTTGTTATGTTATGTTAGGTGCTGCCAAGTAGGTTCCAACTCATAGGGACCCTATGTACAACAGAATGAAACCCTGCCCAGTCTTGCACCATTCTCACAGTCATTGTTAGGCTTGAGCCCGTTGTTGCAGCCACTGTGCTAATCCATCTCGAAGGGCTTCCTCTTTTTCACCGACCCTCTGCATTACCAAGCATGATGTCCTTCTCCAGGGACTGGTCCAAAGTTCGTGAGATGAAGTCTCGCCATCCTTGCTTCTAAGGAGCAAGACAGATTTGTTCCTTCTTCTCGCAGTCCATGGTATGTTCAATATTCTTCGCCAACTCCATGATTCAAAGGCATCAATTCTTCTTTGGTTTTCCTTATTCTTTGTCTAGCTTTCGCATGCATATGAGGCAATTGAAAATGCCAGGGCTTGGATCAGGTGCACCTTAGTCCTAAAGTGACATCTTTGCTTTTTAACACTTTAAAGAGGTCTTCTGCAGCAGATTTGCCCAAGCCATACATCTTTTGATTTCTTGACTGCTGCTTCCATGGGTGTTGATTGTGGATCCAAGCAAAATGAAATCTTTGACAGCTTCAATATTTTCTCCATTTATCATGATGTTGCTTATTGGTCCAGTTGTGAGGATTTTTGTTTTCTTTATGTTGAGGTGCAATCCATACTAAAGGCTGTACTCTTTGATCTTCATCAGTTAGTGCTTCAAGTCCTCTTCACTTCCAGTAAGCAAAGTGATGTCATTTGCATATCGAAGGTTGTTTATGAGTCTTCCTCCAATACTGGTGCCTCATTTCTTCTTCATATAGGCTAGCTTCTCGGATTATTTTTTCAGCATACAGATTGAATAAGTATGGTAAAAGATATAGCCCTGATGCACACCTTTTCTGACTTTAAACCATGCAGTATCTACTTGTTCTGTTTGAACTACAGCTTCATGGTCTATGTGCAGGTTCTCCATGAGCACAATTAAGTGTTCTGAAATTCCCATTCTTTACAATGTTATCCATAATTTGTTATGATCCACACAGTTGAATGCCTTTTCGTAGTCAATAAGACACATGTAAACATCTTTCTGTTATTCTCTGCTTTCAGCCAAGATCCATCTGACATCAGCAATGATATACCTTGTTCCATGTCCTTTTCTAAATTTAGCATAAATTTCTTGCAGTTCCCTGTCGATGTACTGCTGCAACCGTTTTTGAATGATCTTCGGCAAAATTGTACTTGTGTGTAGTATTAATGATATTGTTCAATAATTTCCACATTCTGTTGGATCACCTTTCTTTGGAATAGACACAAAATATGGATCTCTTCCTATTGGCTGGTAGCTGTCTTCCAAATTTCTTGGCATAGACAAGTGAGCACTTCCAGTGTTGCATCCATTTATTGAAATATCTCAATTGATATTCTGTGAATTCCTGGGGCCTTGTTTTTTGCCAATGCCTTCAATGTGTCTTGGACTTCTTCCTTCAATACCATCAGTTCATGATCATATGCTACCTCCTGTAATGGTTGAATATTAATCAATTCTTTTTGATACAGTGACTGTATTCGTTCTATCTTCTTTTCATGCTTCCTACGCCATTCAATATTTTATCCATAGAATCTTTCAGTATTGCAACTCAAGGCTTGAATTTTTTCCTCAGTTCTTTCACCTTGAGAAATGCCAAGCATGTTCTTCCCTTTTTGTTTTCTAACTCCAGGTCTTTTAACATTTCATTATAATACTTTACTTCGTCTTCACTAGCTGTCCTTTAAAATCTTTTGTTCAGTTCTTTTACCTCATCACTTCTTCCATTCACTTTAGCTACGCTAGGTTCAAGAGCACGTTTCAAAGTCTCTTCTGACATCCATTTTGATGTTTTATTTCTTTCTTGTCTTTCTAATGACCTTTACCTATCTTCATGCATGATGTCCTTGATGTCATTCCACAACTCACCTGGACTTAGGTCATTAGTGTTCGATGCGTCAAATCCATTCTTGAGATGGTCTCTAAATTCAGGTGTGATATTCAAGGTCATACTTTGCCTCTCATGGACTTGTTATAATTTTCTTCAGCTTCAACTTGAACTTGTATATGAGCAATTCATTGTCTTTCACAGTGGGCCCTGGCCTTGTTCTGACTGATGATACTGAGCTTTTCCATCGTCTCTTTCCACAGATACAGTCTATTTGATTCCTGAGTATTCCATCTGGCAAGGTCGACATGTATAGTCACTGTTTACGTTGTTGAAAAAAAAGGTATTTCCAATGAATAGGTCATTGTTCTTGTAAAATTGTATCATGCGATCTCCAGTGTAATTTCTGTCACCAAGACCTCAGCATTATATCCTCCACATTCGTCCATGTTATAGGATGTTTTGGGAACTCTTCATTAATCTTTATAGCTGCATAGTATTACATTTTATGTATATACCACATTTTGTTTATCCATTCATCTGTTGATAGGCACTCAGGTTTTTTCAATCTTTTTGCTATTGTGAATAATGCTGCAATGAACACAGGTGTGCATATATCTATTTGTGTCACTGCTATTAGAACTCCATGGTATATACCTAGGAGTAGGATTGCTACATCATAAGGTATTTTTATTTCTAGTTTTTTGAGGAAGTGCCATACAATTTTCCATAGTGGATGTACCATTTTACAATCCCACCAGTAGTGGAGATGGATTCCAATCTCCCAACCACCTCACCAGAATTTTTTGTTTTCTGTTTTTCTGATCAGTGTCATTTTTGCAGGGTGAGATGATATCTCATTGTAGTTTTGTTTTGCATCTCTAGGCTGTAATCTTTATGGGAACAGATTGCCTGGTCTTCTCTCTTGAAGAACATCTAGGCATTCAAACCTCTGACCTTTCAGTTAGCAGCCCAGCACTTAACCATTGCACCACCAGGACTCCTTGAATATGGATTATATGGTAGTAATGCTATCCATGTTAATTTCCTGGTTTTGATGGCTGTATTGGGGTTTCATAGGATATTGGTTTTGTTTTCAGGCATGCTTATTAAAATATTTGAGGATAATAGAGAATCTGGTAATTTACTCTCAGATGGTTCAGGAAAAATTTCTTCACAAATTTTCTTTAAGTTTGTGATTGCTTCAAAATAAATAAAATAAAAAATAACAGAAAAAAGTCATTCAATAAAACCTAAAAAAATAAAGTCAGATTTTCTCTTTACACCTCACGTAAAAATGGACTCTAAAGAGATCAAAGAGTTAAATAAAACACAAGAAACAGTGGAGAAAATATAACTATTTACTTCTCTGATCTCAGAGTCAGGAAGGCAGTTTTAAGCAAAGAAGTAATGTTGAAATCACAAAGAACTAAATAAAAAATTTTACTCAAAAAATGGGAATACTGTATATAGAGATATCTTAAACAATTATGTGAAACTTTTCTAATAAAGAGTTGTATTCTTCATATATGAATGGATACTTCAAACTAAAAACAAAATAACTGATTGAAAAGTTCACAATGTAATAAACAGGCAATTATCACACAGAAATAAAAAATTGTCAAAGGCTACTTAACATATGAAAAAATGTTCAGACTTAGTAAACAAAAAATACAACGGGTACCACTTCTATTGAATTTGGAAATATTTATTTTAAAATGATAACTAGTGCTATTAGTGTGAAATAAAATGATTATTTTCATAAATTCTGTTGGAAATATAAATTGGTACAATATTTACAAAAATAATGTACAAAAATATATCTAGCAGTATTTATCAAAAGTAATTAAATATAGGCATTTTTACTCTAATGAAATGCTCTTTGATGACCCAGAGGATTTACATATAAAAATGTTCATAATAGTATTCCTTTAGAAAAATAATTAAAATCAGCCTAATTTTCCAATTAAAGGCTAATAGTAAAATAAAGAATGATAAAGTATACAGTGGAATAATTTATAGTCATTACAGTCATTTTTTAAATCACAGAATATCTAGCTATAAATACAATTCAAATCTATGCTTTAAAAATCACATAAATAAACACAATGATCCCAATTTTCTTTTAAAGTATGAATATAAAGAAGATTGTAAGAAATAGCACAATCATTTTACTAGTGCTGTAAGTGGGGAGATTATGGATGGTTTCTATTCCCTTCTTTATAATTTTCTGTACTTTTAAGTTTCTGAACAACAAAAACAAATAGCATTAATTTTTAATCAGAGAAAGTCATATAATCAGAAACAGTAACTATTTAGCGCAGCAGTTGAAGGTCATTTAATTTGGGTAGAAAAATGCTGTGAATCTCAACACATCGAGACAACATCATTATATTAAATTTTAATTAAAAATTTAAATTGATGATGAAAATGCTTAAAATTAAAGTTATATTATGTTCACTATCCCCTGCTTAAGAAGCTGGAGTAGTAAATTGTACATTTTTTTTTTTATCAGAAGTGTTTAAGCTTAAAAAAAAAAAAGTATTCTTAACTCTTAAGGAATGATGAGGGAATAGAGAAAATCCAATAATGTGAGACAGTTCATTCCTCCACTGGCCAGCCATAACTGTATTAGATCATATGACATTTCAAAGGAAGCCTTTTCTCCTCAGTGGACATCACATTCTTTTAGCAAATAAGCCATAAGCTGGGAATAAATAGGACACACCAGAAGTTCTATTCAGTTTTCCAGGCCACTTGGACAATAACGAATTTAGGATTTTATTTCACTTCCTGCATCTTCAATCAGTAAAAATTCTGAAGAGTAAAAGTGACTTTTGCATTTCCTCAATAACTAAGGAATGGTTTTCAGTTCAGGGCTCTGCACATAGCCAACAACAACTAAAACTGAGGGTTTATTGAGTGACTGGAGAGTTGCATTGTCTCTATGTCTTAGTCATCTAGTGCTGCTATAACAGAGATACCACAAATGGATAGCTTTAACAAACAGATTTATTCTCTCACAGTCTGGGATGCTAGAAGACCGAATTCAAGGTGCCAGCTCCAGCGGAAGGCCTTCTCTGTCTGTCGGCTCTGGGGGAAGGTCCTTGTCATCAATCTTCCCCTGGCTGAGGAGCTTCTCACGCAGGGACCTCCCGGGTCCAAAGGATGCACTACATTCCTGGCTCTTGTTTCTTGGTGGTATATATGGCCCCCTGTCTCTCTGCTCGCTTTTCTCTTTTGTATCTCAGAAGAGATTGACTTAAGACACAACCTAGGCTTGTACATTGACTCCTGCCTCATTAACATAACTGCCACTGATCCCACCTCATTTACACTGTAGAGGCAGGATTTACAACACATAGGAAAATCACATCAGGTGACAAAATGGTGGACAATCAAACAATAACTGGGAATCATAGACTATCCAAGGTGACATATGTTTTTGGGGGACACAATTCAATTCCTAACACTCTAACAGTGGAAGATTTTCAAAGGCCGGTAAAACTTTATTTGGAGGCGCTTGACTTAGGGATGGAGATATTATATATTATCAAAAATAAGTTTGATTAACATAATTTTTCTTCTGAAATATTTTGATTACTTTACCCCCACTTACATGCCATATCTTGACTTGGGGTATTATATGTGGGCTTAGATGCTGGGAACATATTCTAAGCAAGAGGGCAGAGAAAGACTAGTCTATGAAATAATATTGAACATAAATATCCAATATTAATGGAGTGTTTCCTATGTACCAGATACTTTCTAGCCTCTGGGGACACCCCATTAATAAGATAGAGTATCTACCCTAATGCACTTTGCATCTTGTAGAGGATTCATACAACAAACAAGTAAGCAGATAATTATGTGATACATGATATAACTTCAGATAGCGAAGTAAACTAAATCAAGGTGCAGGAATGAATAAAGTGATCAGTGGGTACTTTAGATAGAGTGTCCAATAGCTGACACATGAGCACAGAGACCTAACTGAAGTAAGTGCACCACAGTAAAAACTGGGGAGAGAGAATAGCAGACAAAAGTGCAGAAAGGAATATCGAATGGTCTTAGAATAGCTGATCCCAATTGCTGAAGGGGGAAAGTAAATGAGGTTAAAGAGGTAGCCACAGATTAGTTTATTTAAGGCCAGTTGGCCATGGTAATGCCTTTTACTTAATTTTTTTTAAATTATGTTTTAAGTGAAAGTTTGCAGTTCAAGTTAGTTTCTCATACAAAAATTTATACACAAATGTTATGTGACCTTATTTGCTCTCCCTATAATGTGACAGCACACACCTCCTTCCCACTCCAGATTTCCCATGTCGGTGCAAGATTCAACCAGCTCCTGTCCCTTTTTGCCTTCTCATCTTGCCTCTGGACAGGAGCTACCCATTTAGTCTCTTGTATCCACTTGAGCTAAGAAGCACTCTCTTCATGGGTATTATTTTATGTCTTATAGTCCTGTCTAATCTGAGCCTGAAGCGTTGGCTTTGGGAATGGTTTCAGCTCTGGGCTAACGGAGAGTCTGACGGCCATGTCTTCCGGGTCCCTCCAGTCTCAGTCAGACCATTAAGTGTAGTCTTTTTACTGTAATTTGAGTTCTGCACCCTATTTTTCTGCTGTTCTGTCAGAGACTCTCAGTTGTATTCACTGTCAGGGTGGTCAAGTTCTTCTGGTCTCAGGCTGATGGAGTCTCTAGTTTACACGGCCCTTTTGTCTCTTGAGCTAGTATTTTCATTGTGTCTTTGGTGTTCTTCATTCTCCTTTGCTCCAGGTGGGTTGGGACCAACTGATGCATCTTAGATGGCCACTCACAAGCTTTTAAGACTGCAGACACCACTCAACAAAATAAGATTCAGAAAATTTTCTTAATAAATTTTGTTATGCCAATTGACCTAGAAGTTCCCTGAAACCATGGTCCCCAGACCCCTGCCCCTACTACTCTGTCCCTCAAAATGTTTGGTTGTATTCAGGAAATCTCTTAGCTTTTGGTTTAGTTCAGTTGTGCTGACATCCCCTGTATTGTGTGTTGTCCTTCCCTTCACCTAAGATAATTCTTATCTATCATCTAGTTAGTGAATTACCCCCTCTCTCCCTCCCTCGCCACCCTCCTAACCATCAAAGAATGTTTTCTTCCGTGTTTAAACCTTTTCTTGAGTTCTTAAAACAGTGATCTCATACAATATTTGTCCTTTTGTGACTGACTAATTTCACTCAGCATAATGCCTTCCAGATTCATCCATGTTATGAGATGTTTCATGGATTCATCATTGTTCTTCATCGTTGTGTAGTATGCCATTGTGTAAATATACCATAATTTATTTATCCATTCGTCCATTGATGGGCACCTAGGTTGTTTCTATCTTTCTGCTATTGTGAACAATGCTGCAATGAACATGAGTGTACATATATCTATTCATGTGACGGCTCTTATTTCTCTAGGATATATTCCAAGGAGTGGGATTACTGGATGGTATGGTACTTCTATTTCTAGCTTTTTAAGGAAGTGCCAAATTGATTTCCAAAGTGGTTGTGCCATTTTACATTCCCACCAACAGTGTATAAGTGTTCCAGTCTCTCTACTACCTCTCCAACATTTATTATTTTGTGGTTTTTGGATTAATGCTAGCCTTGTTGTAGTGATATGGTATCTCATTGTAGTTTTGATTTGCATTTCTCTAATGGCTAATTTTCATGAGCATTTCCTCATGTATCTAGTAGCTGCCTGAATGTCTTATTTGCTGAAGTTCCTGTTCATAACTTTGCTTATTTTTTAATTGGGTTATTTGTCTTTTTATTGTTGAAGTTTTGCAGTATCTTGTAGATTTTAGAGATTAGATGCTGATTGGATTTGTCATAGCCAAAAATTTTTCCCAGTCTGTAGGTTGTCTTTTTACTATTTTAGTGAAGTCTTTTGATGAGCATAAGTGTTTGATTTTTAGGAGCTCCCAGTTATCCAGTCTCTCTTCTGGTGTTTGTGCACTGTTAGTTATGGTTTGTATTCTGTTTATGCCATGTATTAGGGCTCCTAGCATTGCTCCTATTTTTTCTTCCATGATCTTGTTTCAGATTTGATATTTAGGTCTTTGATCCATTTTGTGTTAGTTTTTGGTGCATAGTGTGAGGCATGGGTCTAGTTTCTTTTTTTTTGCAGATGGATATCCAGTTATGCCAGCACCATTTGTTAAAGAGACTGTATTTTCCCCAATTAATGGACTTTGGGCCTTTGTCAAATATCAGCTGCTCAAAGGTGGATGAATTTATGTGTGGATTCTAAATTCTGTTCCGTTGGTCTATGTATCTGTTGTTGTACCAGTACCAGGTTGTTTTGACTACCGTGGCAATATAATAGGTTCTAAAATCAGGTAGTTTGAGGCCTCTCATTTTGTTCTTCTTCATCGGTAATGCTTTACTTATCTGGGGCCTCTTCCCTTTCTATACGAAGTTGGTGGTTTGTTTCTCCATCTCATTAAAAAATGCCATTGAAATTTGGATCAGGATTACATTGTATCTCTAGGTCTCTTTGGGTAGAATTGACATTTTCACAGTGTTGAGTCTTCCTATCCATGAATAAGGTATGTTTTTCCACTTATGTAGGTCTCTTTTTGTTTCTTGCGGTAGTCTCTTGTAATTTTCTTTGTATAGGTCTTTTACATCTCTAGTTCGATTTATTCCTAAGTACTTTATCTTCTTGGGGGCTGTGGTAAATGGTACTGATTGGTGATTTCCTCTTCAAAGTTCTCTTTGTTGGTGTAGAGGAATCCAACTGATTTTTATATGTTTATCCTGTGTTCTGATACTTTGCTGAAATCTTCTATTAGTTCCAGTAGTTTTCTTCTGGATTCTTTGGAGTTTTCTGTGTATCAGATCATATCATCTGCAAATAGGGATACTTTTACTTCTTCCTTACTGATTTGGATGTCCTTTATTTCTTTTTCTAGCCTAATTGCTTTGGCTAAGACCTCCAGCACCATGCTGAATATGAGCGGTGATAAAGGGCATACTTACTTGGTTCCAGGTCTCTAGGGGAATGCTTTCAAACTTTCTCCATCTAGGATGATGTTGGCTGTTGGCTTTGCATAAATGCCGTTTATTATTTTGAGGAATTTCCCTTCTATTTCTATTTTGCTGAGAGTTTTTATCATGAAAGAGTGTTGGACTTTGTAAAATGCCTTTTCTGCATCAATTGATAAGATCTTGTGGTTCTTGTCTTTTGTTTTATTAATGTGATGGATTGCTTTGATGGTTTCTGTAATGTTCAACCATCCCTGCATACCTGGTATCAATCTCACATGGTCATGGTGAATATTTTTTTTGATATGTTATTGAATTTTATTGGCTAGAATTTTGTTGAGGATTCTTGTGTCTATGTTCATGAGGGATACTGGTCTGTAATTTTCCTTTTTTTTGTGGTGTCTTTACCTGGTTTTAGCATCAGGGTTATGCTGGCTTCATAGAATGAGTTTGGGAGTATTCCATCCTTTTCTATGCTCTGAAATACATTTAGTAGTAGTGGCATTAACTCCTCTCTGAATGTTTGGTAGAATTCTCCAGTGAAACCATCCAGGCCAGGGCTTTTTTTTCTGTTGTTGTTGGGAGTTTCTTCAATTTCTTCTTTTGTTGTAGGTTTATTTAGTTGTTCTACCTCTATTGTGTTAGTTTAGGTAGGTAGTGTGTTTCTAGGAATTTGTCCATTCCCTCTAGGTTTTCAAATTTGGTAGAGTACAATTTTTCATAGTATTCTGTTATGATACTTTTAATTTCAGTTGGGTCTGTTGTGATATCACCCATCTCATTTCCTATACAGGTTATTTGTTTCCTCTCCTGTTTTTCTTTTGTCAGTTTGACGAGTGGTTTATCAGTTTTGTTGATCTTGTCAAAGAACCAGCTTTTGATCTTAACTCTTTCAATTGTTTTTCTATTTCGTTTAATTCTGCTCTAATATTTATTATTTTGCTTTCTTCTGGTGCCCGAGGCCTTCTTTTGCAGCTCTCTTTCTATTTGCTCGAGTTGTAGAGTTTATGTTTGATTTTGGCCCTTTCTTCTTTTTGGATGTACGTGTTTATTGGTATAAATTGACCTCTGAGCACTGCTTTTGCTGTGTCCCAAAGGTTCTGGTAGGATGTGTTTTCATTTTCATTTGATTCTGTGAATTTCTTTATTCCTTCCTTAATTTTGTCTATAACCCAGTAGTTTTGAGCAAGGTGTTGTTAAGTTTTCGTGGGTTTGATTTTTTTTCCCCTGTTTTTTCTGTTATTGATTTCTACTTTTATGGCTTTATGGTCAGAAAAGATGCTTTGTAATATTTCGATTCTTTGGATTTTGTTAAGGCTTGCTTTATGGCCTAATACGTGATCTGTTCTGGAGAATGTTCCTTGTGCGTTGGAAAAGAAAGTATACTTGGCCGCTGTTGGGTGGAGTGTTCTGTATATGTCTATGAGATCAAGTTGGTTGATTGTGGCATTTAGATCTTCCGTGTCTTTATTGAGCTTCTTTCAGGCGGTTCTGTCCCTCACTGAAAGTGATGTGTTGAAGTCTCCTACTATTATTGTGGAGCTGTTTTATGTATTTTGGAGCCCTGTCGCTGGGTGTGTAAACATTTACTGTGGTTATGTCCTCCTGGTGTATTGACCCTTTAATCATAGCGTTCTTCCTCATTCTTTTTGGTGGTTTTACTTCAAAGTCTATATTGTCAGAGATTGATATGCCACTCTTGCTCTTTTTTGAGTGTTGTTTACTTGATTTTTTTTTTTGCATCCTTTGAGTTTTAGTTTGTTTGTGTCTTTAAGCCTAGGTGTGTTTCAGCATACAGATGGATTATGTTTTTTTAATCCATTCTGCCACCCTCTGTCTCTTTATTGGTGCATTTATCCATTTACATTCAGTGTAATTATTGACAAGTATGAGTTTAGTGCTGTCATTTTCATGTCTTTTTAGTGTATTGTTGACAGTTTCTTTGTTCCACTTAATTTTCTGTACTGAGTTATTTTTGTTTATGAATTTTCTTTTCATCTTTTTCATTGTTGTTGATTTTGTATTTGCTGACTCTTTATGGTTTTCTTGTTTTTTATTTAGATGTGTAGGATTGTCAGTTTCCTTTTTGGTTACCCTAATATTTACCCCTATTTTTCTAAGTTTACAACAATCTTTTATTTCTTTATATTGCTGTGACTTCCTCTCCATATGAAAGATCTATGACCATATTTTTTTAATCTCTCTTTTTTGTTTTAATGTTGTCATCTTTTACAAATTGACATCTCTGTTTCCCTGTTTTCAATGTTTTAGCTTTGATTTATTTTTGTGACTTCCTTATCGGGGTTGATATATGGTTACTCTGTCCTGCATTCTAGTCGTGGGTTATTATCTGATGTTATTGATTTTCTAACCAGAGGACTGTCTTTAGTATTTCTTGTAATTCTGGTTTGTTTTTTTTCAAATTCCCTAAACTTCTCTTTATCTGGAAATGCCCTAATTTTGCCATCATATTTGAGAGACAGTTTTGCTGGATATATAATTCTTGGCTGGAAATTTTTTTCCTTCAAGGCTTTATATATGTCATCCCATTGCGTTGCCTGCATGGTTTCTGCTGAGTAGTCCCAGCTTAGTTTCATTGTCTCTTCTTTGTAGATGACTTTTCGTTTATCCCTAGCCACTCTTAAAATTCTCTCTTTATCTTTGGTTTTGGTAAGTTTGATTATAATATGTCTTGGTGACTTTCTTTTGGGATTTACCTTGTGTGGAGTTCAATGAGCATCTTGGATGGATATCTTCTCATCTTTCACGATATCATGGAAGTTTTCTGTCAACAAATCTTCAACAATTCTCTCTGTATTTTCTGTTATCCCCCTGTTCTGTACTCCAATCACTCTTCGGTTATTCCTCTTGATAGTGTCCCATGTAACTCTTAGGGTTTCTTCATTTTTTTTTTAATGCTTTAATCTGATTTTTCCTCAGATAAGTTGGTGTCAAGTGTTTTATCTTCAATCTTAGAAATTCTGACTTTCATTGCCTCAATTCTGCTCCAATGACTTTCTATTGAGTTGTCTAAATCTGAAATTTTATTGATAATCTTCTGGATTTCTATTTGCTCTCTCTCTATGGATTCTTGCAACCTGTTAAATTTGTAATTATGCTCTTTATAATCTTCTTAAGTTCCTCTATCGCTTTATCTGTGTGTTCCTTAGCTTGTTCTGCATTTTGCATGATCTTCCTCTTGGTCTCTTGAAGAGTTCTGTATATTCATCGTTTGTATTCTGCCTCTGGTAATTGCAAGACGTTCTCTTTCTCTGAAAGATTTCTTGATTCTTTGTTTTGGGAGCTTGCTGAAGCCATTATGGTCTGCCTCTTTATGTGATTTGATATTGAATATTTTCTCTGAGCCATCAATTAGTTATTATATTTATTTATTTTATGTTTGCTTACTATGTCCTAGCTTTGTGTTTTGTTTTGTTTTGATATTCCCAAATAGGCTGCTTGTGTGAGCTAGTTTGATTATTGGCTCCTTTGACGCTCTAACATTCTGTCACCAGGTGGTTAGATCTGTTACTATGTATGTAAGCCCAGGAGTCCATTAACTTTTCTTGTATGAATTCAGCTCAGGTGTCCAGGTAGTCGGTCACCATGTGTGTGGTGTAGGCTCTCACAGTCCTAGATGGGCAGGGGTGATTAGAGTAGGCACAAGTATCTTGCTGCAGTATGGGTTCACATGCTGAGCAAGGCAGGGGGCTGACAGTTGCCCCTGCATTTTTTGGGAGGGAGGAAAATGTGTCCTTGTTCCCTAGGTGGGTGAGTTTTGCAGCTGGACTATGGGCACCTAATGCTGCTGGCTCTAAAGACTGGCAGGCACCACTTATTCTTGGACCCTTGTCGCAGATGGCTAGGTGGTGTCTGTGGAGCCACCAGTCCTCAGGCCCCTGACGTGGGTAGGTAAGGACCCTGCTTAATGGGCAGAGTGGTATCACATGTCACAAACCTGCCACCTCACCTTATGGCTCATACAGTTGAAGTTAGGCTTCAGGTATATACCCTGTTGTATTGTGTTAATGCGAGCCTATGCTGTTGAAGTGGGCCCACACATGTCTATGCAGGGGTGAAAGGCATTCAAATTCCGTGACTCCCTTATGCCTGAGCCTAAGCAAAGGATCTGTGCCTGCCCTGAGTTCCCAGCTTAAGGGAGCTGGCAGATTATTTTTTCCGTTTGTTAGTTTGTTCCCTCTCCAAGGCCAGGAGAATGGCTCAAGGCGCGTGACAGGTCCTATTTCTGGCCCAGGGGACTGCCATCACTGAAGCCATCCTGGAACCCAGTGCAGAGCAGGGAGGAGGCAGGTAAAGGGTAGAGAGGTTCTTCCCAAAATTTGCGGGTTAGACGCATGTACTTATCTTTTGCAATTTGAGAGCCGCTTTTCACTGATTCTGGAAGCTTGAGTAGACTTTCTGCCTTTTGGTCTCTCCCGACGTGGAAAAGGCATCCCGAGCGCCACTGTTTGCCTCACTGCACATGCCAGCCAATCTGGCCTACAGGGTGCCGGTTCCCACTGGGTCAGGTCTGGCAGCCCCTCACTGCTTTTGAACCATCTTTCCCTCCCCCTGCCACTCAGTCCAATTCTTTACCTTTGCCTTTGATGTTCAGGGCTCCTCAATTGTCATATATAATTGATTCACTTGGTTTTTTGCATCTTTGTTGTAAGCGGCACCAGAGGAAGCTTCTGACTACTCTACCATCTTGTCCCCACCTCCCTACTTTTTATTTAATTCTAAGTGAGTGAGTTAGAGGGTTTTGAGAAGGGGAGTGAAGTACTCTGATTTATATCCTAATAAAATCAATCTGCTGTCTCCAGATAATATTGACTAAGGGGTGGGGTGTGAATAGAAGTAATAGCAGCCTATTACTGTTATAAATGAAACATTGGAATAGAGAGGGAGTGTTGGAGGTTGTGAGAAGCATATTTCGACAAAATCATCCAAGGAAGAAATTTGAATGAAAAGTAGAGCATTCAACTTCAATATTATTATCTAGTTGTTGGATTGAGAAAGTGAAAGCAGGCCAAAGAAACAAAGAAGAGACAATTAGCAAGAGTGGATCCTGTAAAATTGCTGATGCAGAGTTCATACTAGTGTGCCTGTACTTTGAGCAAGTAAGTGTGTTACATGTGTGCAGGAAATATTTGTATCCTCAGTCTTTAAGGTGGTTGGTGGGTTGGGGTATAGGGTGGACAGAGCCCTCCTCCATCCATTCTTTACCTCCCTCATAATTACTGCTGGATACCTTTCCTTGCCTGGTGCAATTAGCAGCCTGTACAGGCAGCAGAGTATTCAGAATCATCCAGTACTTGCTGGTGTGTTATGCTGTATTGAGCACAGTCAAGTTGCTCTGTCTTTTAGATATCTACTTCAGTAGCCAAGTGTAAGCACACTCCATGGATAAATTGACCTGTGGAAAGATCCTTGCTTCAGATGCCTGAACATCACTGCAGCAGCCTAAGCTGATACAGTCAGGGGAGGGGAAGTGGTAGTCAAGTGAAGCTTCTGGTGGGTGTAGCTTTAGGTGGTAGCACTGAACCTCTGCCTTGACATTTATTGGAAAATTCTTTGTTTTTTTGTGGTTATTTGTTCTTTAATGTTACACAAACCAGCTGCAGGCAGTTTTGCAATTAGAGATGATTATTGCTAGGAAATACTTTAAAAAAACCACTTGAATTTAAAGAATATTTACATCACCATAAGAAATTTCAAAATTACATTTGCAAATAATAGGAGAAGAATAACTGTCAGAATTTTTATAATTTCACCTGATAATTTTTTTAATGATTTACAGAAGTGATTAAAAATTATTAGTGACCGATCCAAAGATAGTTTCTTATCAAGAATTCAACTAACAAAGATTTGATCAGGAATTATGTATCCATTTCAAGGAAAAATCTTGATAAAGGCTTCCTTTCCATTAGAGTTTTTATTAGTTTATATTTGGAAATTTTATACACATTCAAAATGTAATATTTTTTACCTATTACTTAGTATGGTTTTTAATCCTAATCATGCCATATAAAGGAAATGTAATTTTATTTTTTTTTAAGATCTCATATAGATGTCCCAAAATTTCCTGCTATTTACCCCAATAGCTATACATATACTATCATTTTCTCTACATGCCATGATTTGAGGGTTCCAGGAAAGATAGGAAGCACTATACGTTAGGAAGGAATGCTGATAATATAGATACAGTTTAGGTATTCATGTCTAGATGGGACTAACTGAAAAATTATCTTGCACTAGTATTTCTTAGGCTCTTCAACAACAAAAGAGAGGTAATTTCTCTTTCTCCTTTCAAAACAGAAAATTGAGGGTGAGGCTACATTTGCTCCAGTAGAGAGCTCAGAGGCTTTGAATTAGTAGAGGCAAAGTACTGAAGGGCTCTTTGAAAAGTTAAAAGAAAGAGAGGGTGAGAAAGACTGGATTCTTCATGAATAAGAGGAAAGTGTGGAAGGTAATTTCCCTAAGAGTGATGAAATCTGCACCCTTTGCTTACGCAGGGTCTGGGAAATGGAAAGACATCAGATGGTGCTGTTATGAGTAGTTGTTGGCTTGGAAATGTCAGAAGGTCCCAGTGACTGAGCTGAGAGGGAATGGATACTGTAAGCAGTCAAGAAATAGGCTTGAAAAGGACAGCATGGATTTGGACTATCCTCAACTAAGATTCTGCAAGAGAACGGAGCCCTATAGGAAATGACTGTTTCGTCAATTCTCCCAAGAATGTATTGTAGGTATATGCACCCTTCTACATGCATAGGAGAAAAGTTAATTCATTTTATACATTGAATGCCTTAGGGATTTAGGGTTTAACTCCTGAGGAATCTTTGATTGAGAATGACTAGCTTGAACACTGGCCTTCTCAGGGTAGACCATTATGGACCAAGGACAAAATAATTTTCCAACTCTTCGGATTGTTTATGGCTTTCTGAACTCTCTTATACAACAATTCTTGGAAGAAAAACAAACAAAAAATCAACAGACTCCTTTCTCCCCAATAATACCTTTTATTGACGATACTGGAAATGTAGGGTTAAGTCAAGGTAATTGAATTAAAAAGAAACGTGATCTTCCTTACGTGTAGTTTTTTTAGGAGAGTGTTCATACCAGTGATGTATAATAAACCACGTATAAACCACAAGAGAGTGAGAATGAACAAATACTGCTTTTATGAGAATTTAATTATCCTCTAAGTATCAATTGGTCTTTGATGGAATCTGCTTCATTCTTACCATCATACTTTGTATTATCTGTAAAACATTCACTCAGAGAAGGGGATTAAAAAATAATCTAGCAAAACAGGTTTCCTCTGCAAGCAAATGTGGTATTTCAGCAAAATGGTAATCTGTTGGTTTTATCTATTATGATCCTATTTACTGTTCCATACAGTCAATGATACTTAAAAAAAGATTTGTTAGGTAGAAGTTGGTTGAATCTGAATTTTTTTTGTAATTTCATTCCTAGATAGGAAAGCTAATATTGTACTGCTCTCAAAGAACCTTCAAGGAGCTTTAAGGAACAAAAAAAGACAAGTGAATTGATTTCTAATTATATAAGTAGTGAACTTACTCCATAGCACTTAAATATCTTGACAAGTCCTGGAATTCAAGACGGTGTTCAAAATTGGATTTGGCATGGCATGATATGTTGTACATTTTATAATTCAATACTGAGAGTAATTTATGTATATTTTCCTTTGGATCAATTTTTTAGTTATTTGTCCAAAAATTATTTATTACATGCCTACAATATGCCAGATACTGTTAAATGAACTAGAAATACAAAAGACTGAACTTTTTTATCAAAACCTTTAAAGTAACATTAGTTTTAATGACACTACAGAGACACATTAGCTTCTTCCGTAAAAAAAATCTTTTATCTTTCTTTTCCACCCACTCAGAGACAAACAACTGGTAACAAGACAAGCTAAAACAACAAAACAAAAACAAAAAGTAAAGAAAAATGAGTTGAAATTAGGACTCTCCTTGTATATTTTTTAATAAGACTAATTTTGATGTTTTGGATGCCAAAAAACAACCAAACCAATATCTCATTAGCAAAGTGTTACTCCCTGGAACTCACCCTCTGGCTGCTTAGCTTGCTTTTGTTTCCTCTGTCTTGAGAAATGGAGTTCACACTGCCTCCCTTAAATGAGTTGAATAGCTGTTAGTCTCAGGAGACTTTTATTTCTGGGTTTTAACCTAAGTTGTTCTTTTAAAAAATGTCATCATACTACTCATAGATTGGCCTCTAACATTTGAATGCAATAATTTACCTTTCCCTTTTTTTGAGAATTTACACCTTTCCAATTTATGAGTTGTTAAGCCCATACTTACCAACAAGGTAGACCTGTATGCATATTTAACCCCTCATATTTTTTTTCCTTACAGACATGGAGCTTCATAGATTATTTTTGTACTGCTACCTAGGCCCCCCTCTACTTTGTCTACTACTAGAGGCTCTGAGCTGCCAAAAATTTCAAAAGAAAAAAAATCATTTCCGGGTGCAATCTTAACACAGTCATGTTGAAAGTGATAATAATCCTTTCACCACACACTGCCCAAAACAGCATTGGCATCCTTTGACATGAATTCATAAGTGGCATGAGTTCATAGGTACAGGACCCTCTGGATGACTGAGTTTGAGATAATCTCTGGACAAAGAATATGGAAAGAAATTGAAAATTAATAATATACCACTCATTTTTCCACATTTGTGATACTGAAAATTCAGCCATCTGAAACCTGGTACATAAGTAAACATAGTTAATACTGATTTAGTTTATTTTTATGCTTTAATTTTATTTAATCCTCACAATAACTCTGTAATATATTGTAAGATGTGGAAACTCAGGTTCAGAAGTTAAGTAACTCAGGCTCTTACAGCTAGTTACTGACAGCTTCCCTAAATTCAACATCATTTGCCATTATTACCTCAAATGTTTCTTATGCACCTTTCTCTCTTTCTTTTCCTTCTGGTATCCAATTACTATGTATGTTACACATTTTACCCTTAGTCACCCACAGTTCTTGGATGTTCTTTCCTCTTTTCTCATTATTTTTTCTCTTTGCATTTCAGTTTGGGAAACTTCTTTTGGCTCATCTTCACCCTCATTGATTCTTTCATTGACTTTTCCATTCTACTGATAAGTCCATTAAAAGCATTTTCATTTTTACTGTAGTACTTTTGATTCATTACAATTCCTTTTGATTCTTTCTTAGAGTTTCCATCTCTCTTCTTACATTAGCTATCTCTTTTTGCATGCTATCTACTTTTTTCCCCATTAGAATCCTTGACATATTAATCTTAGTTATTTTCAATTACTTCTATGATAATTTAAAAAGTTACATTATATTTGAATCTGATTCTGATGCCCACTTTGTCTCCTCAGGCTCTATTTTTAGCATTATCTTATAATTTTTTGTTGAAAGCAGCACATGACCTACTGAGTAGTAGGAACTGAGGTAAAAGAAAGTTATTTTCAATAAATGGTGTTGAGTCTATTGGATATCCATAGAGAAGAAAATGAATCTTGATCTTACCTCACACCATATATAGATGTCAGTTCCAGATGTGTTAGGATCTAAACATGATAGATAAAGCAATAATGTTACCTTGAGAAAAAGCTACGAAAATGTCTTCAAGACCAGAGGGAAGGCAAAGATTTCTCACAGGAAAACGAGTGTTCATAACTCAAATAACAAATAATAAACCCAAGTATACATTAAAATAAAGAACTTTTGCTCTTTAAAAGACACAATTAATAAATCTGAGTAGATAAGCAACCAAGCAAGAAAAGATATTTGTAATACATATGTATGAGAAAAATACACATATATGAGACTCACATCCAGAATACATAAAGAACTTCTAAAAATGAATAAGAAAATGACAAAACCCAATAGAAAGAATGTATAAAACACTTGAATAGGTGCTTCACATAAGAGGATAACCAAATGGTCAATATAAGTTTAAAAATGTGCTCGATTTTATTAGTCATGAGAGAAATGCAAACTAAAATGACTATGAAGGTCACTACTCACCCTATTTTTAATTTTTTAAATTAAAAAATGCCTGAAAATACCAAGTCCTGGCAAGGAAGTGGAGCAACTGAAATACTCATATGTTGTGAGTGATAGCGTAAAGTTGCACAACAACATTGAAAATCCATTTGGCATGGTTTATTATAACTATAACCAGCAATTCCATTTTTAGGTATGTACCCAAAAGACATTTACAGAAATGTTCATAGCTTCATTACGCATAATAGTGCAAAACTGCAACCAACCTAAATGCCCATCCATAGAAGAACGGATAAATCAATTGAATTGTGTTGTCTTGACATAACGCAATACTATAGAGCAACAAAAAAAACACAATTACATGAAAAAGCATAAATAAATTTCCCCCAAAATGTTTGAGAAAACAGCCAGTCATAAAATAATTCATTCAAAGACAGACAAAACAAATCTATGGTGAACGATGTCAGGAGAGTATTACCTTTGGGTTGAGTAGTGACTAAGAGGGAGTAGTGATTTGGAAGGGTCACAAGTGGGGATTCTGGGATTCTGTTAATCTTCTGTTTTGGTGGTGGTTACATGAGTGTGCTCACCTTGTGAAAACTTACTGAAAATAAATGTGTGTGTGTGCATGCATGTGTGTGTGTACATATACAAATACAAATCATTTATTTGTATACACGTATATATATACATAATTATATAATGAAAAGTTAAATCTTAAAATAAATTATATTGTTTCTATCTCAGTTTTGGTTGAAGCCTCAAAGGCCAAGAACAAAAAGGCAGGTACCAGTACCCTCAAGTTTTAAACAGAGATTTCATGTTTAGTCCTCCTCTTCTTCCAGGCACCTGAGAGAATTACTGTTGGGTGAGTTCATGTGACCAGTTCTAGTTAATGGGTTTTGAAGGGAAATGGTACATTTTCTTCCATTCCAGTACATTTAATTGTTCATTCAAAACCCTGCATAACTCTTTGCTCTTGCTTCAGCCATGGTAGAAGCAAATGTTGATGTAGAGGTACGAGGCTAAGCTATCATGTAAAGGGGAGTTGCCCTGGAGAGTTTCCCAGAACCACAACAAATTTTCTGTGAATGAGGAATAAATCTTTGTTGTTGCTGTTTGTTTTAAGCCACTGACATTAGGTGGTTGCTTTAATTGAAAGATAATGTGCCTTTCCTGAATGAGACAATGTGTTCATACACCTCTTCTGGACATGCTAAGAAACTGAATACAAGGACATTATGCCAGAGTGATGAGCATTAAGAATTATCTTACCTCCAGAGTTGGGTAAGAGGTAGGTTAAAGGAAAGAGAGATCGATTTCTTTGGAGAGACTTTGGAATGCTATATGTTTTGCAGCTCTCCATGGTAAAGTGAAAGAAGTGCTTCCCATTCACTTCAAGCTCAGTAATGTCTTTTTGGGGCCACTTGGAAAAATGCATCCCTCGGAGTTTGAAAAGCACAAGCAATAGGGCTAGATTAGACTGAGGAGAGACAGGAGTCACGTAAATAGTGAGCAACTCTTTCAACAATGATGGCAAGTCAAACATATTTATTTCCCATGAACAATTTGTGGAGCAACATAAGCCCTTATTTTTATTGGGACTTTTCCAATGAAAGTGCCTGGAATAGTGAAGTGACTCAGTAACATTGCCCAAGTATATGAATTAGAATTGAAAATACTAGGCAAAATTTCTGGAAAACTTGTAAAAGTCCCTCACAAAAGAACTGTAAGCAATTGTACATCTGCCACCCAGAAGGCATCAATGGCAACCGTACTAGCTACCTAAAACTGTATCAGCTATCTAAGACTGTTGTTAATTTGTCACTTGAGTATTAAAAGCAGAACCAGTACTAATACAATTATAACTCAGTTCTGGCAGGAGTCCTTGTTATATTTTGGGGTGGCTGAAAAGAAACCTTTGGAATCTGTGGTTCTGCAGGAAGGAAATGAGCCGGATTTGTTTTTAGTTGCTAGTGACAGAAACCCAACTCAAACTAGCTTAAGCAAAAAGAGTGTATACTGGCTCACTTAACTAAGGAGGCAATTATGCTGCAAGCTCTTCTCCCAGGTAGATTCAGGAAATCAGCAACGGCTTCAGGAAAATGTCTCTTTCTCTATATTTAGGTTCTGTGTTCTTCTGAATTGGCTCTATTCTCAGAGTAGCTCTCTTTATGTAATGGTCTTGAGAAATTCAGGCTTATTTCCTAGAAGTTTAGCAGTATAGATGACTTTTCACAGTAGTGAGTGTCTAGGGTGGGACTCTTTAGTCCGAGTTGCATCTTGTGCCCATTCTGAACCAATTGCTGTTATTCTGATTGGCCAATAATGCTATGGGTGGGGTCACTCCCATTAGGACCACATAGATTGAGAGTAGGAGAAAGATGGTTCTCCAAAGGAAAATTGAAGTTGTTACTAGAAATGGTGGTAAATTGATGCTGTTCAGGTAAGAGTCTACCACAGTAAGGAGGTACAACAATTAGTTACAATCTAAAGATGCATGCTCTTTTTAACAAGTCTTGCTTAGGCTATTCTTATTGCTTTGCAGGAAAAGTGGATGAGCACTAATCCGTCCCCTACTATCAATCATAAACAAAGGGTTCAGTGTAGAGTAGAAGAAAGGATAGTCAACCAAATATCTAATCAAGTTTGTGTTACTATACATTAAGAGTGCAGATACGGGGGAATCAGGAAAACTCTACCAAATGAATGAATTAATTTTAGAAATATCAATACCAGAGTTTTCTATGAGTAGTAGACTCCCTTGAGCATAGTCGAAGTTGGTAGAGAAGGAGGCACACATTTAAAAAGAGCTCTCGTAAAATCTGAACTAGTCAGGGGGAGAACTATTGCATTATTTGTTTAGCTGAGACTTACATGGTAAACATTTCATCACTCATTCTATTCCCTTCCCTTTCATTGAGGTCCTTCAGTATTCTTAGGAGGGAGCACACACTGAACATGCTATTTTTATAACAGCCCAGAAAACAATAAGCAGGTTACAGAATGCTACACATCATCAGTAATGATTCAGGATGGAGGACACACAATATATTTTCCCCTGACATTATTTCAATTCTTTGTTCATACTGATATTTTATATTTAGGAAGATAATAACAATATATCCTGCCAGGTGCGAAGAATAGAGAAGTGATTATTTTATCCCATTAAATATTCTTCCCTGGGGTCCAGTTTAAGCCTTATGCTTGGTCAAATTATCCTCACAAACCTACCCTGTTGTGACCATTAACCAAGTAGCTTCTTTTGATTTTGAGGGAAGACGTGTTTCTCTCTCTCTCTCACACACACACACACACACACACAAAAACAAACAAAAAACCCAAACCTGTTGCGTTCAAGTTGATTCCAACTCATAGCAACCCTACAGGACAGAGTAGAGCTGACCCATAGAGTTTCCAAGGAGCAGCTGGTGGATTCGAATTGCTGACTTTTTGATTAGCAGCCAAGCTCTTAACCACTGCACCACCAGGGCTCCAGTAAGGGAACACCCATAACATCTAGACATGCTTCTAGGAGATCATTATTATGGGTTCTACAGAGACCATAGCTGTGCTGTCAACCACTTGATAATTATGGGGCGAAAGTCCAGTTAAATGATCCAATTAGGGAAGTGCTTGGGTATTGATAAGGATTATTTCACTCTTTTCAAATCCATTCAAACAAGGTGGTGATACAAGGCATATCTCAGCCCACTGACCCTCTTTCTCAATGAAACACTGTATCATTAAATCCTTGCTTCACTCCACTCTTCCTGAAATACAGCAGGAAGAATGATTAATAACTTACAATTTACTTTGAAAAACTTTAAGTAGAAAGTCTGTGTGTATATTTCTTAGAGGAAGTTATTTATCACATTCAGCTATTTGTCATCCATTCATTCACTCCATCTCATTTTTTAACTCAATGAACATTTATTACAAATGGAGTAGATGAAGGACAGTTTTCTGAGCTGAATAACATCTGGTCCCTTTACTTATAATCTGTGAAAAAAGATAGACATAGACATAGAGCACAAGGTAGAATAGAGTGCTGTACAATTTACAAAATATTTTCACACATTTGTTTAGTTTGAGCTTCACCAAATCATTTAAGAAGAGAGCCCAAAAACCTTGTCATCCGTCTTGATCCCTCTCTTTTCCTCTGTGAGGACAAGGGCCAATTGCATCTTTGTCTCCTGTTTTCTTTAAGATGCCTGAAGCATAATAGCCACTCAGGAACACTCATTGTATATATGAATCAATGAATGTCTAAATAAACGAATCAATTAATTACAGGTCCTAGCTTGTGCGGGGGGTGGGGGCTTGTGAGAGACAGAGGAATCTCATATGATCTCCAGGTTTCTACTTTTGATAAGTAGGTGGATAGTAAGGGCAGGGTTTGGTGCGGGAGGTGATATGCATCTTTTAAATATTGAATGGGAGAAGACGAACAAGTTTGCCTAGGGAGGGAAAATAAGCTGTTGACACATTCAGCCTGAGACAGTCGGTAATGGGAAATACAGATGCGGATCTCAGAAGAACAGTCCATGCTACAGATACAGAATCAGTGACATCAACTAAAGTCATAGTTGTGAATAAGAGTGTGAAGCGAGCGAAAAGGATAGATAAGAACATATCCTTTGGGAATGACCCTTTAAGGGCTGGCTGGGCATTACCAGAAGAAAAGACCTTTTAATGAAATCCCACTGCAGGTTTAATTTTATAAAACAAAGGTTTGAATATCCCTCTAAAGGCATTTTGGCTAGACTTTTTCTCCAGGTTTTAAATAAGAGCCTGATGAAAATCAGCAACAAATGCAAAGTTTAAAGAAGAGGGAGAGCAGAAAACTGCTGAGGAATTAGAATGAGGCTAATAAAGAAAGAAAAGAAAAAAACATTGCTTATCTACTTGTTTTGTCTTTGAAATTGTCCATTAGAGAAGGAAAGGCTGGAGAGAAACAAAAAGAAAAGAAACCATATAGGGGCCATGAAGAATGAAGAATAACAACCAAGATCAGTGTCTGCTCTCTGAGAGCTCCGCTGAGGCTCCACCGGTAACCAGTGGCCGTAGAGTCAATTCTGACTCATGGAGATCCTATGTGAGTCAGAATAGAACTGTGCTCCATAGGGTTTTCTTTTCTTTTATTGTGCTTTAGGTGAAAGTTTACGTTGCAAATTAGCTTCTCAGTCAAAAATTTATACACAATTTGTTCTGTGACATTGGTTGCAATCCCCACAATGTGTCAGCCCTTCCCCTCTTTCCTTTTCTGTCCCTGGTTCCCCATGTCCATTTGTCCAGTTTTCCTGTCCCTTCCTGCCTTCTGCTCTTTGCTTTTGGTGAGGTGTTGCCCATTTGGCCTCATATACTTGATTGAACTAAGAAGCACTTTGCTCACGTGTGTTATTGTTTGTTTTATAGATCTAGCTAATCTATCTACCTAAAGGTGGGCTTAGGGAGTAGCTTCAGTTCTAAGTTAGCAGAGTGTCCAGGGGACATAGTCTCTGGGGTTCCTCCAGTCTCTGTCAGACCAGTAAGTCTGGTCTTTTTTTGTGAATTTGAATTTTGTTCTATATTTTTCTCCCTCTCTGTTTGAGTCCGTAGGATTTTCAATGGCTGATTTTTCAGGGGTAGATCGCCAGGCCTTTCTTCTGTGGAGCCTCTGGGTGGGTTGAATTGCCATCCTTTCAGTTAGCATCTCAGTATATTAACCATTTGCACCACCCGGGGACTCCACTGAGGCCCTAGACACACATTAACATAGTCCTAACAGACTATAGGGTTGCTATGAGTTGGAATCAACTAGACGGCAATGGGTTTGTTTTTTGTTTGTTTAAACAGACTTGGGAGCCCTGGTGGTTAAGAGCTCGGCTGCTAACCAAAACATGGACAGTTTAAACCCATCAACCACCCCTTGGAAACCGTATCAGGCAGTTCTACTCTGTCCTATAGAGTCGCTATGAGTTGGGATCCACTCAAGGACAAGGTTTGTTCTGGTTTTGGTTTTAACAGCCACTGAAGAGTAGGAGTTGTGATCCTTATTTCCACAGAAAATAACAGACTTTCAGAGGCATGTGATTACCTGAGGATATGCAGTTCTGAGAAGCAAGCGGCAAGCCTAGATCCCTCCCAGGTTCCCAGTTTTCTCTGGTACTTCTTGAATGAACCTTTCAAGAATCAAGATTTGTTATGGTAATTCACTACATAAAAGATGAGAGATGCAGTCAGTCAGGAATTTGTTTGGATGGCAACACTGTTTATTGATTCTGGTGTGATGTTGTGTTGACAAGAGATTTATTTCAGCTGGTATGCATCACTGCAGCCATTCTGCTGGTTTATGGCTGAGTCTGATTGCTTGGTGTTCTGTTCAGAATAGCTGCTGTTCACGCTATACCAGTTGTTAAGTATTTTGAATCTTTCTTCTAGGAACAATGAATTTCATGTAAGGTACTGAGTCTGGAGCTTTTCTTCTTGATCAGTGTGGAAAACAGTTGTGTTAAACGTAGGGAATAAAGGGAAAAAGAGAAATTTTATTTAATATGCCTGTTGTAGAAACACAAACCAAAAAAACCCAAACCTACTGCCGTAGAGTCGATTCTGACTCAAATGATAGAATTGAATGGAAGGTGCAAGCCAGCATAATAAAATTGATAGGCTTTTTATTCAAGAAAGACAAGAGGTTGAATTTACTGCATTTTCAATCAAGGTCATCATGGATGCTGCTGTTTTTGTTAGTTGCTGCAGAATCGATTCTGACTCATGGTGAGCCTATATGTTACAGGGTAGAACCATAGGGTTTTTTTTTGGTTGTAATCTTAACTGAAGCAGATTTCCAGGGCTATCTTTTGCAGTACTACTGGATGAATTTGAACTGCCAATCCTGAGGTTAGCAGTCAAGCACAAACTGTTCACGCCACCTAGGGACCTCTTCATAGTGGATAGATCACATTTCTTTTAGAGTTGAAGTATCTGATGTTCAAATCTTGTCTCTGTAACATAGTAAATATAAGACAACGGAAGAATAATTTACAAATTAAATAAATTATATAATTTAATGGGCTCGGCACAGGGCCTGGGATATTACAGGCATTCCATGAATCATAACTTTTATTATTAGTTAATGTTATTAATAGTTGACATTTATTGCTTGAATGACAGGAATTTTGGCATGGGCATATAAACAAATTCCTCTTACAGGAGAAGAAATGTCAAATGAATTGAATGTGATGTATTCCTTTTTTCAGTAAACAAAGAGAAAAAGGAAATGAGAACAAAGGGCCATGAGGATATTCAAGGCTCTTTCCAATGTTTGTTGGCTTGAGAAGCGTTAGCATTTTGAGCACCTCTGAAGAGGACAGCTACACCTTCAAATGAGAACTGACCTTCCTCCTGATCTGGATTGTTGTATTCCCACATATTCCTAAAAAGGCTCTCAATTAAATTCATTCTATGACTCAGGTTATACTCCCTACTTCTTGAATTAAGGAGCTACATTTACTGTGTTATTCCAGGTCTTCTAAAGACTGGCCTTGAACTATCTTTCCAATCATTATCTACTATTACTTTTCCACCATTCAGTGCTATAATTGTTGTGAACTGTTTTCTCTTCTCTGTCCACATTCCACACTTTCCCACTTTGATTCCTATTCCTTTGCTCAAGGTTTTTCTTCTCACTAATATAATGTACTCCATACCTCTACGTGTCTGTATCTACCCACACTTAAAGGCCTTGCTTATAAACCCGTGATCGACAAAGACTTCCTGAAAGCAGAAATAGTCCTTCCTGCTCTAAATTATTCTGATAACTTTTACCCCTCTGATGACTTTTGTCAGTTTCTTATTAGATTATATTTAACTATTCCCAGTTTCTTTGCAAGACTGTTTAGACCTAGAGAAGAATCACAGATGATTCAATTTTGTGCTCCCTCTCCCCCAATGGGTGACATAGTGATTGGATGCAATACAGTAAAGAGATAAATAAAAAATGGAAAGATAATTTATCTAGACCTCATTGTATATTCTGCATCGATTACCATTTTAACTTTATTCCTAGGACTTTGAGATTATCTTTCCCTCAGAACATGCAACAAATAAAGACTCAGTATTTTTTGGAGAGTATAAGAATTTCTATGCACTTTGAGGAGGTATCTTGATGTTGAGAAATTTTCAAGACCTTGTTAACTTTGGCTGATGCCTTTACATTCTCTCAAGTTTGGTTTCCTCTTTTAGAGTATTGGAAGTGAGCACTCTCTCAATGTTATAAGATAAAACTTACAATTTTGCAAATTCTAAGTTCTTTTTAAAATTTTCTTTCAATTTTAAAAATAAGTCCTGTACTGCTTTCTTATCTTCACATACATTTTCAGCATTTTTAAAATAAATAGTAGATATTTGAATATGCTGTATGTATTTAAAGAACAATCTCTACGTGTTTCTAGTGTGCTAGTGGTTCATTTTCCCTCTAGAGCAATTAAATTGCACTTTTACATTTGATATGTTAGCCTGCAAATTTTTGAAGGATATATAAAAACAGGGAGCCTGGTGACGCAGTGATTAAGTGTGATGGCTGTTAATCAAAGAGGTCAGCAGTTCAAATCCACCAGCCATTCCTTGGAAACCCTAAGGCACAGTTCTACTCTGTCCTTTAGGATTGCTGAGTCAGAATCGACTCGATGGCAATGGGTTATATAAAAATAGAGTTCTCAATCTAGCATACGCTTTATATTGAATAGCACTGTAGATTTTCATATATTTGGTAATCTTGAGTCTTATTTCAGAAAGAATTTTATTTGTTGCTCTTAATGGATTGGGTGGATAAAGTTTTGCATTACTATCAAATGAGATGAGACAACTTTTTAAGTTGCAAAGTGAACATTACAATAAATTACTCAGCTCAAAAGTATATTTTAAACACATATTATGTGTGATGCACTGTCCCTGGGAATATCATCCCTGCCTTGCCCTCCTGGATGTTATAAAGGCCCATTACTCTCAGTCAATTCTGACTCATAGTGTCCCTATAGGATAGAGTAGAATTGTCCCATAGGGTTCCCAAGGCTGTAATATTTTTTTTAGTTAAAAAAAAAATGTATTGTGTGTTTGGTGAAAGTTTATGCAGCAAATTAGGTTTCCGTTTAACAATTGCTGTACATATTGCTCAGTGACATTGGTTACATTTTTCACAATGTGTCACCATTCTCATTAATTTCCATTTTGGTAGTTCTGTTTCCATTAATCTAGCTCCCCTGCCCTCTTCCTTTACCTTCTCATCTTTGCTTTAGGGTAACTGTTGACTGTTTGGTCTCATATAAATGATTTTTTAAAGGAGCACTGTACTCACAAGTGATATTATTTATTTTATGAGTAAATCTGTTATTTAGCTGCAAGGTGACCTCCTGGAGTGGTTTCATTTCCGAGTTTAAAGGGTATCTCAGGGCGATAGTCTTGGGGATTCCTCTAGTCTCTACCAGTCCACTAAGTCTGGCCTTTTTTAGAATTTGAGTTTTGTTCTAACAAGGCTGTAATCTTTACAGAAGCAGACTGCCACATCTTTCTCCTGTAGAGTGGCTGGTGGGTTCGAATCACCGACCTTTCAGTTAGCAGCCGAGCACTTTAACCACAGCACCACCAGGGCTCCCCTTGATGTTACTATGGTCTACAGCAATTACAACAGAGTGTGAGAAGAGCCACTACAGTGGATGCACAGAACGCTATTAGAACACATAGAAGGGAAACATTTCTAGATCAAACAATGTCTAAGCTCTAGGAGAAAAACTAGTTGGATGAAGGAATAAAGTTGCATCCAGGGGATTATGGAGTCCTGGGAGAAAGAAAAGTGTATGCAAAGCTCTTAGGCAAAAGAGAGCAGAATGATTTTTAAGTAAAAGAAGTGTTGTATGGATGGCTAATGAAATACAGAGTAGAGACAATGAAGTAGAGAATGACAAGACTCAAGGCTAGAAAAGTCAGTTTATTGTTGTTAGGTGCTGTTGAGTCGATTCCGACTCATAGCAACCTACATGACAGAGTAGATTGCCCCGTAGGGTTTTCTTGATTGTAATCTTTATGGATGCATATGGCCAGGTCTTTCTTCTGCAGAGTGGTTTGGTCAGTTCAAACCGCCAACATTTCAGTTAACAGCCAAACGTTTAACTGCTTAACCATTTGTAAGCAGGGGCGGCTAAGAAGTGTTTCAAGGACAGGAGTGACAGGAGGAGCTTTCCGTTTGACAGAGATTACTGGGATTGTGGTATAATTTTTTTTTTTTAATATTTTATTGTACTTCAGGTGAAGGCTTACAGAACAAATAGATTCTCATGTAACAGTAGCACACATGCTGTTTTATGACATTGGTTAACAACCCCAC
>NW_004443986.1:6292933-6323896 GCF_000243295.1 Trichechus manatus latirostris
TCCCAGGGATCCCACCGATGCAGCTATGAGGTCTGGGGAAGTCGGTCCCAGGTTTCACAGCACAGCCTGGCCAGAAGGCACAGAGGCATACAACGCCTGGTTTTCAGGGTTCAGAAAGAGAAGGAAGAGATAGACGAGAAATTGAGCAATGAAAAAAGACAAAAGGGAAAAAGAGGGAAAAGAAAACAAAACTAATCAAAAAAAAAAAAATGCAACACCAGCGGTCAACGAATGGCACTCAGAGAGCCAGCCAGTGCGGGCTGGTGTTTCTGGACAAGAGACTGTGTCCGTGGGAAACAGAGGAGGCCGAGTGTGAGTGAAGAAGGGTGGAGAGGGGAAAACATATATCACAAATTGCCTGTGCTCTGGGGACCCTTAGGAACGAGCGAAGAGGGTGCACGGAGCCAGGCACCCAAGTGAAAGGAGGGGGAGGCGGTGAGAGGCAAGTGAGAAACCAAAAGAAGCAGGAGAAAAAAAAAAAAAAAAAAAAAAAAGCAGCTCCAGCAGCCAACAAACGGCACCCAGAGAGCCGCCCGCCTGGGCCTGTGGAATCCAAGCAGCTGGCGGCCCCGGTCAAGAAACTGCGGCGGCGGGAAGCAGAGGAGCAAACGAACAAAAGCCCCGGGATCTCACCAGCGTGGCAGCCCAGACTCGGAAGCAGCCGCACACCCGAAAGTAGCCCCACAGCCCTGCAGGAAAGGGCAAAGACGGCGCTTGGAGTCAGGCACCTGAGCAAAAGGAGGGGGAGGCAGCGAGAGGCAAGCGAGAATCCAAAAGGAGCAGAAAAAGAAAAAAAAAAGACAAAAAGCAACACCAGCAGCCAACAAACGGCACCTAGAGAGCCGCCCACCCGGGCACGTGGATTCCAAGCAACTGGCGCCCCCCAGCCAAGAGACCTTGGCCACGGGAAGCAGGGGAGCCCCAGCCGGGGCAAAGAGGGGTTTGGGGTGGGAAAGCGTACACTGCAAATTACCGGCTGTTTTGTCTCCCACTGGATGCTCCGTGAGGCTGCTCTCTAGTACTCCTATTTGCTGGTCTCCGATAGGAGTCCAAGATGGTGGATCCACGCTGCGTTAGCTGGTAGGGGACCTCTGCATGAATCTCTCCTCGCTCTCCGTTCTCTTTCAGTATTCTCACTCCGTTTGGTGTTCGGCTGAGTTCTTTATCTCTTCATTTGATGTTCCAGGGTTTCAGGATTGTTGATTCTCTGTTTGGCTTAGTTTTTTGGATCTTTGCTGTGGAGGGACGGCGTGGTGCTTCTGCCTAGAGCGCCATCTTGCCGGGCTCCTCTACACTTGTGGTATAATTTTAAGAGACAATTCTGGAAGCGGGAGGTATTTAGGAGGATACTACAGAAACCCTGGAGAGAAATGGTTGCCTGGACTAGGAGAGTGGCTTTGAGAATGGAAATGGGGAATGTATTGTCATGATGTTCAGGACCTAGACTGAATGCGGTTTTGAAATTTTCACATGAGGGATGAAGGAAAGGAGAGAATTAAGAATAATGCCTGCATTAGTGTCTTGACAGTAGAATGCGAGCATAGGAATAGCTGGTTTGAAACATGCTGAGTTTGAGTTGTGGGTCATTCAAGTAAGTAGCTGAATGGACAGTTAGGTAGTCAGAGCTAAACTTGTGGTGGGTATTTTGATTTAGGAGTCATATTGATGGCAACTCAAGACTTAGAAATGTTTTGAGTTGCCATTGTCAATTTAA
This sequence comes from Trichechus manatus latirostris, assembly GCF_000243295.1. Lineage (NCBI taxonomy): Eukaryota > Metazoa > Chordata > Mammalia > Sirenia > Trichechidae > Trichechus > Trichechus manatus. The sequence goes on from NW_004443986.1 coordinate 6,294,648, forward strand.
AAGGTTTGATAGGAAGCCTAGGGGCCAGTAAATTGAAGATAATGGTGATGGAATAATTTGGAAAAGGATAGGGAGAATAGCAGCACAACTGGAAGAATGTAATTGATGTCACTGAATTGTAGGTGTAGAAATATTTGAAATGATGTATCTTTGGCTATGTATATTTTCACCAAAAAAAAAAAAAAAGGCCCTCCAAGGTCAAGAAGGGACAGCGTTGACATGTTGTGTGGTTGTTAACCAATGTCATAAAACAATATGTGTACTGACTGTTTAATAAGAAACTATTTGTTCTGTAAACCTTCGCCTAAAGTACAATAAAAAAAATTAAAAAAAAAAAAGACTTAAAAATGGATGAACACCCAACAAGAGAAGAGGGTCCTGGGTGGAACCCAGAGAATTACCAGCATGTGGTTGGCAGAAGAAACAGTGACTACAATGAAGATTGAGCAGGAGTAGTGGGGTGGCACAAATAGTTTGCACTTGATTTCTAGCAAAATATGGGTGGTTTGAATCCACCCAGTGGTGCTGTGAAGCAAAGGCTTGGCAATCTGCTTCCATAAAGATTACAGCCAAGAAAACTCTATGGTGCTCAGTTCTACTTTGTAATACATGGAGTCACTATGAGTCAGAATTGACTCAATGGCAATGGTTTTGTGTGTGTGTGTGTGTGTGTGTGTGTGTGTGTGTGTTTTAAGCCAGAAATCTACAAGGAAAACCAGTAGGATATGAGGTTCTAGAAAACAAGAAAAGAGAGCATGTTATGCAGGATGGAGGGGTCTATAGTTAACTTAGAAGTTAAAAATAATTTCTGTAAGATGTGCATTATTTTGGCACTTATTAAAATAAACCACCACAAAGAACATAGGTGATTCCAGTAACAGTGCATTATAATTATTATTTTTATTATCAATACCATTATGTAATTTTAAATCCTGACTGGAGATATCATTGTATTTTTAACTAAATGTTTATAATTTTAATTTTATAAACATAATTCTTATCCATTTACCTTCTTGAAGTAGGATTAACACATTTTATAATTGAACTACAACTGGCAATCATGCATACCCCAAGCTCCAAGCAATGATATTCAGTTAATTATATGATAATAATCAGAATAAGCCTATTGTGACACTTAAATTTTTAAATTTTCTATTAGCTGTTGTTCTTAGAATTTAAAATCAGCTAGCTGGTGTTCTTAGAATGAGCTATATTGTCTGTGTAGTGATTTTCTTTAAAATGGTTCCAAATAAACAGTATGTGTTTGATGTACTTTAATCCAAACCCTGAGAGTGGTTTTTATCATCTAAATTACCTTAATTGGGAATCTATGCTCTGGGAGGTGGCTCTGTAAACATGATAAATATCATTATCAAAATTTTTATGAGGCGTATGTTAATTAGAATAAAGCATGCTAGAAATAATTTAGTAAATACTCAAAATAATTCAATATGTGTGGTTAGCTGCAAACTCCATAAAATACAAAACATTTCTTAACTAAGGAACGAAATAAACTAGTGTAACCTTTTCTTAATACTGAAAGTTGGTATTCTAAACACATCTGGAAATAAACATATATGCTTATTTTCTGTGGAAACAAAATACACAAATATTTTTAGATGCCATTGACTTAATATTCTTTGGAATGAAGGACTGAAAAACTATTTCACATTAGGACTCTGCTGAATTCTATAATACTGTAATTTAGGTGATAAATTACATGTCCCTAAAGTATACATTAAGAAAAATAAACTTTTTCCAGTTTGAATGTGGCACTGTTTATATTTTAGGGAGTGCGTTGCATTATATTTAATCTTGAGGATCAATGGGAATGTCTGAGTAAAATTTTAGGGTTAAGATACTGCAATCCCAGTTTCCTTCCCAATCCTTTACTCTCACCTAGGGAACAAAGGACATTCAGCTGATGCAAGTGTTTAATTGACAAAATCATTAGAGCCATTTCCTCTTTTTCTACCTTTAGGCGCTAGACTCAAAAAGATGGTACATACTTAAGGACCATTATTTAGCTGCTCCCCAGCTAGTTATTGATTCATAGTAGTTACAGCTGTCAAACTGCTTGGAAACTTTGGGAAGTACAGGGTGGCAGGTAGCAAAAATCTTAGAAGCTAGCAGGCCAGGTAGGAAATGATACAACCCAGCAGGCCCAGATGTTTTCAGGCAGTGAGGAAAGAAGCAAGAGGCAATGAACAGGCTAGCCAGCAATAGCATACCATAGACTATGATATAAGTGATAACACTGGATTTGTTAGACAGACAAACATAATAATGTATACATTCAAGTAAAGCTTGCCTTTGAAGGCTGTCAACAGGGAAAACGTGGTTGGAATGTTGATGTCATCACCCAAAACTGTTTCGGAATTTTTCTTTTGAAATTCTTTAGGGCCTGTGGCATGTTCATCTAGCATTCATAATAGAGACAGATTTCCATCCATTAATGGAATGTTTATCAAAGTGTGTGGTTCCCCATAAACTATCTCAGAATCATCTGAATCTGAATTTCTTGGGTTAAGACCTATGAGTTTGCATTTTTTTAGGATTTTGAGATGAAAACCCATCTCTCCAGTCATATATACCTATACCTATATTTGTATAACTGTGAACAGCCATCAGACTTGGCTCCACAGCATATTATATATTTACCAAATCACTTTTTAATGCTGTAGTTTATTGAGACCCTGAACACTCCAGGCAAATATTGTTGGAAACTTAAAACAGCAATCAAGGACAAGTTTCCTGCCCTGCCCATTGGATATGATATTTATCTAGAATTTTCCGTGCCTACTTTGATCACATTCATAAGATGATTATTTAATTATTTTCCCACTTTATTAGAGACTATCTTAGTGGTAGATCTTATAGAATTAAAAATGTTGGCAGTTAAGTGGCGGCCACAGCCCTCCTTTTTTTTTCTTATGTGAAAGGATAATAGAATAAACTTGAGAACAAAATTTCCAATATTTACCTTTTTTGCAAAGTTGTCCCAGGTGGATGCTAAATCTTGAATGTCCAAATTCAGCTCTGGTCCCATCTTGGTATAAGCAATGTTATGAAAGTTAATGACATCCAGGCGTGGAGATGGTTGCAATTCTCCTGGGAGTTTGATACCTGCTTGGCAAGTGTGAAAATTAGTTTCTGAATTCCACATATTTGCATTTCCTTCCTTCTGTTCAGTACAATAGTTCTGCTAGGGAACTTAGCTAACATTTAATTTAAGACGAGTTGGTGGATGGTATTCACAGAATGGGCAAGATAGATTTAAATCGTCTTAATGGAAGAGCAGCCAGATTTCAGAAAGTTTACTAAAGACTCCAAGTTCCTTCATTTGGACTTGAATGCTTGGGCAAAACCCTCACACCACAAGCATGATGACCACTGTAGAGCCCATGGAATCACATTTGCCTCATCAAGATCTGGCTAACTCAGCAGCATCTTAGACATATTAGTGAAAATTTTAGATCGTCAATTCAGTCTTTGACATTGGAGCTGTTTGCAGAGATTGATTTTCAATTTTCCACTTTTTCACTTCATAATACTGTTTCTTACAGCAGTTTCTAGTTAAGTTTCTCTTCAGTTACGGTTATTTGTTTTGGGCAGTTTAATTAATATATTATGATGGAAAGAATGAAAGTAATGCATGAAGTCCTTTTTACATTTGTTACAAAATAGGAAGTCCTCCCAGCCAAAAATGAAAAGAAATGCAAACCACAAATGAAGTGACATTGTATCCATGAGGCTTCCATTTAGCTTAGAAAATTTGTTTCTATATAATGGCACTGGCTGGTGTCATGAAGTTGGTTTGCATTTGATAGGGGAAAGGCAGTGAATAGAAAATAAATAAGAGCTATCAGGTTTCTAGCTGGAATTACAAGTTCACCTGCACCCTAATAGCAGTGTTCTTGTTTTCTTAGATGGGCCACTGAGGGTATGGAATTTATCACCTCTTGACGTCTTGGGAACAGAGAAGTCTGAATAGATACTGTGCAAAATCACTTTGAATTCCATTTTGTTTATGATCATGTCAATGTAAAAGTTTTAGAATGACTGCCTTAGTAAGAGATCTAAACCCCACCCTTCCAAGAGTGCTGCATAACCTGTACATCCTGAGATTATTATATGCCTAAATTGATTTGCCTGTGTGAGTATGTGTGGGTGGTGAGTTATGACTGAATCTCTCTAGAGGCAGGGAGGGGAGGTGGTAAAGAAGGCTCTTTGTCCAAGTTATACTTCTTCACATAAGTCTCTGAATTGTTCTTATCCCATTTACTTATTGAGAGTAAGGAAAGATTAGAATTCATTTAAGGTTTAAAGTCAAACTCTAAAACTGTCAGCTTTAACCACTGAAGTTTTTAAGAGCATGCATTTGTGACCTGATATAATGACTATCACTACTATGATATGCAAATGACTCTCCTTTGAGCCAGCAGCAACATAGGAACAGACTATGATTCTGAAATAGTAGGAAAACCCCTTTTTTCCTCTCCCTGGGCCAACATGCCCTCATCTCCTTCTCCTACAATGAAACCTGACTTTGCTTGGCCTGGAATTCCTCTATCCCAAGAACTTGACAGGATGATAACATTGTGAAAATGTTGAACAGACCACCAAGGCGCTGGACAGCTGCAACATTAGTGCCTTGGCCCAGAACTCTGATCCTTGAAAAATTACCTCTGAATGTAGCTATCATCATGTTCACTGAGATCTCAGCACTGCTACTTCCTTGGCTGCTTCAAACTATTGCAAACATGGAAAATGGGAAGTTAAACATTGTGTGTGTGTGTGTGTGTGTGTGTGTGTGTTTTATACGTTAGGAAAATAAACAAAAATATAAAACTGTATGTAAAATATGACACCAAAAGTGTTTACAAATCATATACCTGATAAAGGACTTGTATTTAAATTATACAAAGAATTCTTAAAATCCTTAAAAATCAACAATAAGAAACAATTCAATTAAAAAATTTGCAAAAAGATCTGAAGAATCACCTCAGCAAAGAAGAGAGACTGCAAACGTGAAAAGATGGTCAACCACATTCGTCATTAAGGAAATGTCAATAAAACGTCAATGAGATGCCATTACACATGTATTAAAATAACTAAAATCCAAAAAAACTGACAGTACCTATTGCTGGCAAGGATGTGAAGCAACAGTAATTCTCATTCATTGCTGGTGAGAGTGTAAAATTGTACAGCCATTTTGGAACACAGTTTGGCAGTTTCTTACAGAGCTCAGCATAGTCTTCCTGTACAACCCAGTAACTGTGCCCCTAGCTGTTTACCCAACTGAATTGAAAACCTATGTTCAAACAAAAACCTGCATATGAATGTTTTTAACAGCTTTATTCATAATTGCCAAAATTGATAGCAATCAAAATGTCCTTAAATAGGTAAATGGATAAACAAACTGTGGTACATCCATACACTATACTGTTATTCAGTGATTAAAAAATTAAGCTATCAAGTCATAAAATGATGTGGATGGGCCTTAAATGCATATTGTTAAGTGGAAGAAGCCAGTCTGAAATCATTATACTGTATGATTCTAATACGTGGCATTCTGGCAAAGGGAAAATTATAAAGATGGTAGGAAGATAAGTGGCTGTCAGAGCATGTGGGGGAGGGAGTGAGAGCTAAATGGGTGAAATAGGGGGGCATAGAGGGCAGTGACAGGAAAGAAGGAAAAGACCAAAATGAAAGTCAGAAGAGACTCTGAAACTTGCTCTTGAAAGTAGAGTAGCTACAACAAAAGGAAAAAATGGTGAAGTAAAAGAGCTGAACAAAAGATTTCAAAGGGTAGCTCAAGTAGACAAAATAAAGTATTATAATGAAAAGTGCAAAGACCTGGAGTTAGAAAACCAAAAGCGAAGAACACGCTTGGCATTTCTCAAGCTGAAAAAACTGAAGAAAAAGTTCTAGCCTCGAGCTACAATATAGAAAGATTCTATGGGCAAAACATTGAATGATGCAGGAAGCATCAAAAGAAGATGAAAGCAACACACAGAGTCATGTATCAAAAATAATTGGTCGACGTTCAACCATTTCAGGAAGTAGCATATGATCAAGAACTGATGGTACTGAAGGAAGAAGTCCAAGCTGCACTGAAGGCATTGGCGAAAAACAAGGCTCCAGGAATTGACGGGATACCTATTGAGACGTTTCAATAAATAGCTGCAATGTTGGAAGTGCTCACAACAGACTGGAAGAGATCCATATTTGTGCCTATTCCAAAGAAAAGTGAACAAAATGTAGAAATTATGAACAATATCATTATTTTCACACACATGTACAATTTTTGCTGAAGATAATTTAAAAATGGTTGCAGGAGTACATTGACAGGGAACTGCCAGAAAGTTCAAGCTAGATTCAGAAGAAGACATGGAAAAAGGGATATCATTGCTGATGTCAGACGACTCTTGGCTGAAAGCAGAGAATACCAGAAAGAATGTTTACGTGTGTTTTATTGACTATGCAAAGGCACTCATCTGTGTGTATCATAACAAACTTGGATAACATTACAAAGAACTAGAATTCCAGAATACTTAACTGTGCTTATGCAGAACCTGTATATAGACTGAGAGGTAATATTTGGAACAGAACAAAGGGATACTGCGTGGTTTAAAATCAGGAAAGGTGTGCATAGGGGTTGTATCCTTTCACCATACTTATTCAACCTGTATGCTGAGCAAATAATCCGAGAATCTCAGCTATATGAAGAAGAATGTGGCATCAGGATTGGAGGAAGACTCATTAACGACTTGTGTTATGCAGATGTTACAACCTTGCTTGCTGAAAGCGAAGGGTACTTGAAGCACTTACTGATGAAGATCAAAGACTACAGCCTGCAGTGGATTACACCTTGACATAAAAGAAACAAAAATCCTCACAACTGAACCAATAAGCAACATCATGATAAATGGAGAAAAGATCAAAGTTGTCAAGGATTTCATTTTACCTGGATTCACAATCAACGCCCATGGAAGCAGCAGTCAAGAAATCATATGACACATTGCATTGGGCAAATCTGCTGCAAAAGATCTCTTTGAAGTGTTAAAAAGCAAAGATGTCACTTTAAGAACTGAGGTGCACCTGACCCAAGCCATAGTATTTTCAATCGCCTCATATGCATACGAAAGCTGTACAATGACTAACGAAGACTGAGGAACAATTGATGCCTTTCAATTATGGTGTTGGCAAAGAATATTGAATATATCATGGACGGCCAAAAGAACGAACAAATCTGTTTTGGAAGAAGTACAGCCAGCATGCTCCTTAGAAGTGAGGATGGTGAGACTTTGTCTTATGTACTTTGGACAAATTTTCAGGAGGGACCAATCCTTGGAAAAGGACATCACGCTTGGTAAAGAAGAGGGTCAGCGAAAAAGAGGAAGACCCTCGAGGAGACGGCTTGACACAGTGGCTGCAACAATGGGCTCAAACATAGCAATGACTGTGAGGATGCACAGGACCAGGCAGTGTTTTGTTCTGTTGTACGTGGGGTCACTATGAATCAGAACAGACTCACCGGTACCTAACAACAAGAACAGAGGGGCAATGAAAGTGTTCTGTATGATACTACAGTGGTAGATCCATGAAACTGTGTATTTCTTAGAACCCATAGAAATTTAGAGACAGCACAAAAAGAAAAACTTAATGTATACAATTTCTTATAAAAATATTTAAGAGGTCAAAGGATTGGAAGATGGAATGCAGACTGCCAAAAGAATCTAACTTTGTTACAAATATATAACATAACCTCACTGAAGCTGTGGGGGAAAAGATGCTGACCTAAGTAACTTTGGAAATGAGTGGAGACTGTAGGAATAAAGACAATATAAACTCTGTATGTACTCTTTATCAACTGTACTCTAGTTGATAAAGTAGTTTCCCATGGATTTATGGGTAAACAATTCAGAGACAACCCATCCCCAAGTGTGCCAATCTCCTTCATCTGCTTTTCTTCTTCTTTATCCATAGTACTTAAAATCTTCTAAAATAATGGAAAATATTTATTCTAGTTATTTATTATGTTTATTGTTCATTGTATCTCCCTCTTAGTATGTGAACTGTACTGGGGCAGGCATCTTAATCCTGGATCATGGTAGGTTATCAATAAATTTTGTTGAATCATTTTGAATTGAATTGAACATGTTCTGTGAAATATCAATCTAATATCTACTGGAGACACTATAACAAAAAGCGTGTAATGTGGAAACTCCAGAGCCAGCCCACCTATGAATGAGTCCTACCTCCAACAGTTACTTGCTCTATGATCTTGAGAAAATTACATAAATTTCAGCAAGGGAAACTACCATGGCATACGTTTAAAAAGCAGTTTCAAGATATCCATAATCTTCCCACTCATATCCTTAAATCCTATTTTCTTTTGGGACTAAGAGTGGAATTTTTTTCTCTACCAGTAATTTTAGTGCTACTAAAGTCATCAAAGGCCAATGGGGAAAACATTCTATTATTAATCTTAAGGATGTGTCTCTAAAGAATTTTTTTCCCCTTAAAAAGTACTTTGACATACTAAAGTCTATGAAAGTGAAGGAGAGAAAGTTTACCTGACTTTACCTCTACCTGAGCTAAGACATGTCAGTATTTCTGCAAGAGTGATATAACAAATATATGTCAGCATGATTATTTATTGGGTAAGTTTTCAAACTGAATTTTTTTGTTTTCTTATTGTCATACACACAGAGCACAAATAGTATTGTAGAAATAATAAGCTGTTCTCAAAATTGGGCTCATCTAGTTGTGATTATCATAGATTATAACAGGAGAAATCAAATATCAATTCTAATGGGTGGAATATTAGTAGAAAATTATTGACTTTCCACTCACCACTAATTTCTAAAGAATAAATGTCAGTGATTTTTATTTAACGCACTTAACATAACCTTATTACTCTTAAAATAATAAAAATATATCTGTAAATGGCACTGCAACTATTTCAGAATAGTAGAAAAGTATGTTCTGTTTCCTTAACATCTAAGACATTTAATCATATTAAGTACTGAGAGTAGTTAAATTTGCTAAATTTTAAAAAGTAGAAGTAAATATATGGCGACTAAACCAAAGGATATGGAGAAGAAATAAATCTATGTATACAGGGCTGAATCAGGGGCAGATTAACCAGTAAGCAAGGTACGAACGGGTTTTCATTAAGCAAGGTACACACTGGCTTAATTGTGTTTGCTTACTAAACTTTAGTGCACAATTTCACACAGGTTTCACTACATCTTTGATGTGGTAAAATACAGGTGAAATTGCACACTACAGATTAGTAAGTAAGCACGAGTAAGCCCATGCTTATGCTGCTTATTGGGTAATTCGTACCTGGATTCAATGATAATTTTTCTGTAATGAAACTTGATAGAGAAGAATTTCAGTAAAATATTAATTTATAATCAGTGTGTTCTGTTTCTGTGCAAGGTGAGCCAATATTGTGTACTAAAACATTCTTTACATCATATACCATCACCCCATTCTTCTTCCAACTTTCCAAGGCCCTGTTCTCCCTGACTAGCCCAAGTACAACAGTAGCTCAGAACAAGATAATTCCAAGGTCATTTAAGGGACAGAAACCCACCATAATCCTTAATGATTTTGACTTCATTGTGGGTGCCTCCATGATGCCATCATTCCTTGGGAGTGTGTTGACTATCAGTATCCCACAGAGGAACCAGGTTACAATGCAAACTTTCAAATTCTTCTTTAGCACCCTAGAATAATTAATTATTCTTCAGGCACTGAAACAGTAACTGGAGGAATAAAAATAAACAAGATATTCCAACTTCCCTTTAGTTGCCCATAGTGTTACAAGGGAAACAAATATGTATATAAATGATAAAAATGAAGTGTGATATACAATAATAGAATTATGTACAATGAATGCTACAGAATGGATATTTAACTGAGTTTAGAAAGTGGAAGAGTCATGAAATTTTCCAAGAGAAACAAACACCTTTTGAACTGATAAATAAGAATTCTATAACCAACAATTTGAGAAGAAGCATTGCAGAGAATAAACAGCATTGACAAAGCACAGAAGAGGTATGCAGGGAACTACAATTGTTTTGATATTTCTAGAGCATAAGGCCAGAGATGAGGCAGGTACTCAAGATTCTGTTTTTGCCACACTTAAAAAAAAAAAAAAAATCTGGTTCGAAGTGATTAGTCACTGAAGGTGATTGAGCTTGTGGGGGAGAGGAGACAGTTATGATCAGATAAGTATTCCAGAGAACACTCTGACAGCAGTGTGGTTGACATACCCCAGGGAAGTGAGACTGAAAGGAGATGAGTTAGAGTCGGCTGCAATGGTATGGTGACAGATGAACAGTGTTTGAAATAAGGCAATGAAAGTGGGGATGGAGAGAAAAGAGAAAATTTGAAATCAATTTAAGAAATTCAACTGAAGGACCTGCTGATTAACTGGCTATTGAGGTGGATCATAAAGGAGAGTGTCTAGAGGGACTCTTGGGGAGTTAGCTTGTGTACTGTATTAGCAATGAATTGCCTTATAACTCCAGTTTAACAGAAGCCAGAAATAAGTGTTTAAAATAAGTAGGAGTTTATTTCTCTCTTCCATGATCCAAGTATGAAGGCAGGCATTCTAGGCCTGGAAGATAGCAACATAGTTTCAACAGAGACCCAGATTCCTTCAACCATTCTGGTCTACCATCCATTTTTCCTCTTCATCAGAATTTCATTTTCCAAGATTGTGGCTAGAACTCAATTACTATGTCCATATACCAGTCAGGAAACAGGAAATGAAAAGGCCAAAATGAGCTCATTTCAGCTTTTTGACTCCCTTTTAAAGGGCAAACAGAAGTCCAACCTAACAACTTCCACATATATGTCTCTTTGGCTAGAGTTTAGTAACATGGTCACACCTAGCGGCAAGAGTGGCTGGGAAATGTTGTATTTTTATCTGAACACTTAACCTCTTGAAATAAATTTGGTGTTGTGTTACTAAATAAGAAAGAAAAAAATAATAATATTACATGGACAAGTAACATTTTCTTTATAGGCATCTTGCTTGCTACCAAATAAGAGAAAACATACTGAAAGAATTTTAGGTTTGAGACAAAGAGTGAGGAGGAAATAATGAGTTTAGTTTTGAAGATGTTGAATTTGGTACGCTGTTGGTACTGTTGTTGATCAATGTTGATCTGGTGTACAAATGTCCAATTGACAATTCAATTCTTTGTTTAACAGAAAAAGTTAGAATTAGATATATTGACTTGGGAATCATCTGATGGTATGGAAATACTGAAAATAATTCAAGAACTCTGTTCTCTTCAATAGTATTAAAGCTGAAGACAGGTTTGAATTGTGATGATGGAGTCAGGTGTAATTATCACAGTCAAATAAATTTCTTCACTTCACCCCAAAGAATGGTTTTCATTGAATTTGAAGTTTAATAAAGAATATATAGAATATTCTAAAACCAAACTAGGCTGAGGTCAGTAACGCCCTCTGCTCTTAAAAAGGCATCCTCACTATGATTTTAGGTGAAACCCCATGCTTCTGGCTCATTTTATTTTTAGTTGCGCTGTTCCTCTGGATTAATGATAAATAGATCTCTTTCTACCTCACTTTTTAAAATTGAAATAAATATTTACTAAGCATCTATTAACTCTAGGTGCTAGCCAGAAGAAAATAAAATTAAAAAGGATCTATGTCACTAGATAAATAAGACTCAACTCTTGCCCTTTTATCAATCAGCATGAAAATGAAAATAAGTGGCTTGCTCCCTTGACATCCACATTCTTATCAGAAACTTTTCCAACTCCAGGCATGTAACAACAAAGTAGAGTTAAATCTCTGGCAAATATATAAGTTCCTATGATATTTTGAATGTTCCACTTTTTCAGAGTCTAAGGTACTCTATTTTCTAAGTTCCATATTGGGGACAGACAAATATACATTGCATATTTGTATCTCTATCTTATGAAACAGCAAGTTTATAGTTACCGATATGATTTTCCAATACAGACTACAAGAGATGAGGCTTCAGACAGGTTTGGTGGAGTGTGTTCCCTACAGAATATTAAACTTCGTCTGTATTATTTGAAAATTTTACAACAAAAAAGCTTTGATGTATTCCATATATAATTATTTTTTTAAGGATAAGCTACTCCTATGGGCTAAATATATATATTTTTCTCTTTAAAGTATACTAATTTTCAAGTACAGTTCTTACACTTTACTGATTTTCTGTAGACCAGTGTGGTATAAAGAGGCTCAGAAACAAAGGGCAAACTTTTTTAGACTGGTTCCTAGGTTAAAATTGTTTAGTCTTTTAAAAAATGTTTGGACTTATCTTCAAGCTGAATTATTGAATCATCTAAATTCCATTTTGTCATATTTTAGAACTGGAAGGAATTTTAATTTTAAAATGTTTTAGTTCTCCTGAAAAATGATTCCTCTGTGCTAGGATCAAATTTCACAAGTGCTCAATTACTAACACCAGAACTAGCAAGCACTGATTTGCAGGCGTTATTTAACTAGTCACTGTGAATGAGTTAATAAAATGTGTGTGTGTGTGTGTGTGTGTGTGTGTGTGTGTGTGTATAAATAAATTCCATAATTTGAGAACTCAAAACATAATAATATTTTTCCAGTTATGCAAGATAAATTTATTCCTTTTGCTTACTTTCTATTTAATTTACTGTTGACTTTAATAATATTGAAGAATCTGGTTACCCTTTTCGACATCAAATATAATCTCTTTGGTAACATCATATTCGAAGCTTTAACTATGCAGTATTTAAGGAATTAAGTAGAATCCCTCTATAAAATCCCTGACATAATTTGTAACAGTACTATGCTTTAATCACTGTATAATTTCCTCCCACAGTAAATTCTTTCTAATCCTCAGGGTCACATTTCTAAATACTGAGGACTGTGCCATTTGGGAAGGGACATTTTATTACTTTTTAAATAGCTTTTCAAGAGCTCGTTCTCAAATAGATGATCAGGCTGGATAAAATGGAAAAGGTTAGGAAAAAAAAAATTATTGTACTTATCACATATGAGTCCATGTATTTGTTCTTCATATAGTTTTCACCTTTGCAAATACATAGTTATCGTCATGTAATTTAATGAAAGTAAGGCTGGGTGATAATAAAATAAGTCTCAAAGTTTAGCATCATTTTAAACCTGAACTGAGTAGAGTGCTTATATAATGAGATGTTTTGCTTAGTTTCATTTTTGAATTAATTCCATGTTAATCCTTTGATTCAAATCTTGTGATACATGGTAATTACCATATTTTTACACAAATAACATGCACCTTCTACATTTGTTTGCCAACCACGCCCTCCCCATGCAAGGTATTTTTATAAGTGCTGCTATGTCAATTTCATAGCAGCGCTTACAAAAATACCTCACAGGGAGGAGAGGGGAGAGCATAGTTGACAAACAAATGTAAAAGACGTGTTATTTGCATAAAAATACAGTAACGCCACTGAATTGTACACTTAAAAATGGTTAAAATGGCAAATTTTATTATATAGTTTTTCCATAATAAAATAAAAATTGAAAAATACTTATTAGACACTTTGTTGAAATTTTCTTGTCAAAGTAAGAAAAACGAAATATTAAACATAATTTATCTTCTTTAAGGACTGCATAGTGGCTTTATGCTATAGTTTTAAGTAATAACTCTCACTGTATGGCACTTGGTGTGTAGATAAAGAAGATACAAAAGGGGCATAAGTAAACTTTCATTGCATATACTTAAGCCTTTTAAAAAAAAAATAAATTCTTGTGTGAATTTGTTTCTTTTACATTTTCCCCTTCACCTAAAATTAAAGCTAAAAACTTTTCAATAAAGTTCCTTGATCATTGAGTACATTGGCATATATACTTGCAAATAAAATATAATGTGCTTTATAAGCGTGCAGTACCGCACAGTAAGTACATACTTGACTTAAAGTGAAAATGCGCATCTTCTGCCGAGTTTTATCTTAATGGCTGTTTTTTGGCTTATTAGGATGAGCTGATGGTAGAATTGGTTAGCCCATTTCCGCATTATTTCTACTACTGTTAAAAGTTTATCATCCTTCAGGTAATTTTACCAACTGTTTTTATATTTTAACCTTGTTCTGAAGTTGTCATCAGAAATGTAACAGCTAGATTTTGATTTTGAATCTCCAGGGTCTTGCCCTGTCATGTGAAAAATACTCAAGCAGAAATTAGCTGATCACGTATTATACTGGTGGATGAGGGAAAATTCATATTCCGTAAATGCAAGAATTTTACATACTAGATGGCTCCTGGAAGGACTGATTTGCTAAAAGAGAAAGCAACAGAAGAAAAACTGTCAGCTGAGGACAGCAGTTGGATTTCATTGCAGCATTTTTTATACTGTATCTCCTGCTATAATTGAAAGTGAGAACTATCAGGGTTCAGAATTTTCCTCCTGACAGATGGCCTTTTTGACATCTGTGTTCATTCTACCTGAACTACGCACTTCTGCTTCTGTTGCCACAATCGTGGCAAATGGCTTTCAAACAATTCATTTTCCATTGGGCCTCAAATATGATGCTTCGAGATATTTTTAGGCAAAAAACAGTATCATGTTTTGTTTTTATTTTTTTAGAATATAAAGTAATATTTTTTGAATCATTTAGGGGAATAATTCCAGGATTTATAATCTATTTTCAGAGAATCCCGATTCTCTTCCATCCATTACTCCTACAATTATGCAGCCTCCTCATTACCAAGCTTATAACTAAGGAAAACAATTAGATTATGTTAGAATCCACAGATTTGCAATTAGATAACACCATTTTGGGTAACTAAAAAGTTATCTCTGGTTGCTTTTCATGCATAGGAAGTACAGATTTTAAGCCTTTGAAAAAGGAAACCACAAACATAAGATGAAATGAGCTTGCTTTCTGGATTGAGTCTTTTAGTAATCAGGTAAACAAGCAGTTCTCAGATTACAATGCATGCCTGAAAAAAACAACAATGCCTTGAAGGGAACAATACTCTGCCCTGCTCATACAGTGAGACTGTGCAGACATTTTTTGAGTGTCAATTATAAGAGTGAATATGACGCTTTATACTAAAAAGGAAAGTTATCACACAACAAATATTTGAAGTTGTAGTGGATGAAAAAATCAAGCATCTCTAGTGTGGTTTTCAAGTTGGAAATGTAATTTCACTGGACTCTCATTTAACATTCCTTCCCGAATCCTCAGTGATGCATAAATATGAATTAAGAAACAACTTTATCATATTTGAAAACATAGTAGAATATTAATTATAATTTTGAAGATCTGAAACAATGAAGACCAAATACTATTTATAAGAATATTTAATATTAGAATATAATTGGAATGAACTGGCAAATATGTAAATGCAAATGCTACATACAGATGAATCTTTTTTGTGTGTGCAACAGATTAATATGATCTGCCATTATGTTTTTAAGCTGAATATTTGCTGGGAATGACCCTACATTTACATAGTGACTTTCCTGTATTGGACACTAGTAAACATTTTAGGATGTTTCTGCTATCTCAGATATGGAAGGTAGTGGGAGTGGAATTACAGATGTTTTATTTATGGCTGTCTGCAGGAACCCATCCCATGGGATCTATAGAATGGATATAATCCTGGATAATCTCAAACATAATTCTGTACTTGTAGGCCAAAAATTGAGGGTACAGAGGGGCAGGATAAATAAGGGAGATATGTACCTTTTATTGCCTTAGCTAATGGAATTTGGTTGGATTGTAATGTGATAGGAAGAGGCAACATGGAGATGAGACTGGGAAGTATATTGTAATATCATGGCTTTAAAAATCTGCTCTTGCTTTTCTCCCATGCAGTGGAAATCACTATGAGACCAAAGAGAATTTTTGAGGCTCCAAACCTATTTCTCTCTCTCTCCTCCATGGTGCCTTGGAACACCAAGCAGCCAAGATTACAGGGGATGGACCCTGAGACAGGAGAAAAGAGTGAGAGACAGAAACTTAACAATCATGGCAGGATATCACGGACGCAAATGGTACTGGACAGACACAAAAGAAAATCTTAACTCCATCAACGACTATGGAAGTTGTCCAGGCCTGGAAGAGGGGTGCCCATCTGATTCAGGGACGTTAACAGGCTAGCAGGCAAGCCAGTCAAAGAAAGTGAGACTCTTCCAACTGCCAAAATAAATACCTTCCCCGACTTCCTACCTCGGAGTCCCTGGGTGGTGCAAGTGGCTAACGCAGATGGTTGTTAATCAAAAGTTTAGAGTTTCAGCCCAATCAGAGGTGCCTGGAAGAAAAACCTGTTAATCTACTTCCACAAAATCAGCCATTGAAAATCCTGCGGAGCACAGTTCTATCCTGACACTGGGAGGATCGCCATGAGTGGAGTTGACTTGATAGCAACTGGTGGTTTTTTTTACTTCCTGCCTACTACAACTAGGTATTCTCCCCTACAGCTGGAAAGAAGTACCTGGCAGTCTACTTCTGAAAAAAATGGCCAGTGAAAACCTTACGAATAGCAGTGGAACATTGTCTATAACTCACAGGCACCACAAACCACAAAATAAAACTAGAAGAAATGATAAACTTTTCTCTTTCCCTTTTGATATGAACTGTGTTTTAACAGTGACCCACATAATACCTAAGAGGTATTACATGACCATAATGGAAAAGCAAACATCTCTTTGTGAAGATTAAGAAAGGAGGGGACAGGGGTGACTGAACATATAATTTTAAACTGATTGAGTCAATTTACTGTTCCACTATTGGTAGCCTCTGGAGATCAGAGTTAAGTGTATATTGTATGGCATCTGGTACCAGGGTGTCTGTTAAACTGAAAGTAAATCTTAGACTAAGTCTGCCAAATCAACCAATATTTATTAACAGGTAGATAGAAAAAGTCACATAACATGTCTTTCAAACCTGAGAGTGCTTGCATTCTCTGTCCTCAGGCACACTGACTGGGGCTTTGCCTCAGAAATTTACTCAAAAACAGGCACAAGCGTATCTGACAGCAGAATTAGCCTAGTTGGTAGTTGGGTTTAATTACAAAGTTCTTCCTGTAGTACAGACCCGGGACCGTGTAGAACTCAAGATACTGCGTGTTATTTCAAAGGTGTTCAGTTCCTGGGATTAAAACAAAACAAAACAAACATTGCCAATGAGGTGATTTTAACTCATAGTTACCTGATAGGATAGAGTAGAACTCCCAAGCTGGGTTTCCAAGGCTGTAAATCTTTACGGAAGAAGATTGTGTTGCACAGGCAGTCATTCTGAATGACCATATATCTTGAGTACCACTAAAATTCACCAAATTAATTTCCAACAATTCACATAGTAATGTTCCCTCTAGCATATGTTTACACAATGTTATGTGAAACCCCTTGCTGGTGGAGCCACCTGCTTGGTTGGTTCTAATGCAAGGGGTGTGCATGGGGTGCGGAGTAGAGTTAGCTAACCCTTGCATGCATTCCACTTTTTGCCAAAGCCCTTTGAAATAAATTACCAATGTAATATTCATCCAAAGATTAAGTAGTTTAAAGGAAGGGAAGCTTCATTTGAGGAATCAAATGAAAAAAGTCCAAAGAAAGGAAGAATTAATGATGTATAATCCTTAATATGACATCTATTAGAATGTATTTCTGTTGGACAGTACTGCTGTAGACAATACTACCTTGTCTTGGAAACATTTTGTTACTCTTATTTAGAATTACTTTTAAAGCCTTGGGGCACAATCCTGAGAAAATTTTAGAAGCAGATCTCTCTTGAATGTGGACTGGATCTTGGAAAAGAGTCAAAAGTGATTTTGAGCTAAGCCTGTTAAGTGAAGTGGCTATATAATTGGAAAACACCCTCTGGGTCTAAAACAATGTTTGACAACTAAATATTGAGTCTACTAATTTTAGGTGACTCATAAACTGGATTGCAGCATAACTCTTCAGAACTCAATTTCCTTTCCTATAAAATGAGAGGTTTCTACTAAACTCTTTTTAAAACTCCTTTAGCTCTGTTAGTAATTTTGGAAATAGTTTCAATAGCCTTAATGGTATAAGATCATGGAAATACTTTTGGAATCCACTGAAAAATCTAAAGAACTATTTTAGTCATGCTCAAATTTATTGATCATACTATACTTCACTAAGAATGGAGAACTTAACCATCAAAAGACAAGCAAATCAATGTAAACATTTCCTATTCTTTATTTCCTTTCTCTTGCTTTTGTTTATTTATTTTTAACTTCACTGACTGTCTTTGAAAATAAATAAATGAATGTGTAAAGGTGGTACATATACTCAAACACTGTACCTTTTATCCCCATAATGGCCCATTAGATTTTACAAAATAATTTCTAAAATTTTATTTTTTAACTGTTTTTTCAACCATTCTGATTAATAACAGATATTTCTTCTCATTTGATTTATTGAGGCTATATATACATATGGAGCCCTGGTGCCACAGTGGTTAAGAGCTAGTGCTGCTAATCAAAGGTTGGCAGTTCAAATCACCAGCTGCTCCTTGAAAACCCTATGGGGCAGTTCTACTCTGTCCCATAGGGTTGATATGAGTCGGAAACGACTCCATGGCAACTTGTTTGGGTTTTTTTTGTTTTATACACACATACCTCCTATTTTCCTTATATTGATAATTGTCACTCTGAGGACTTTAATTATAAACATCTCAAAGAGAAACTAAAGCCAATATGAATCATTTTAATTGGTACTTAGAGAAAAGTTTTTAAAATCTAGGTGAATGGATTTATAAAGATAATAAGTCCTTTGGTTTTTTTCCACGTGATTCTGGCAGATTTTGCAAGGGAAAAATAAATAAAACTCTTTAATTGTAAATGTATTTGTTATACTTCAGAGCACGAATGTACTTTTAAATAAAATATGAATGTGTGCATGTTATTATATTCAAATAGCAGAAGGGTAAAACTACATACTCTGCTCGTAACCTCAAATGCTCTGTAAGTTTTTCTCCATTGTCAATGAAGTCTATTATGATCATATTTTTGCAAAGCCCTAGGGAAAATGCTGTTTTCTTCGGGTATGTTGTGTGTATGTGTGGTTTATGTATTTTTGACTGGTGCAAGGTATTTTCATATGGTCTCAAATGGATAATATGAAGCCAGGTCACAATGAAGAAAAATGATCAAAGTCATTTTAAATCAATTAATTAATTTATAAAACATTAAATAAGTATTGATTCTGGATACAGTACTATGTATTGTGTCTGTGATCTGGGATTATTTTCTCATCTTGAGGATCAATTTCAGTTCTGTCTTTAGATGATGATTAAGCAATTTAGGAAAACAATTCTTGGCACACTGAATGAACCATTGAACTTGATGCAATAATAAAGATACTTAATGTTTATTAAGTGCCTCTTCTGTGCCATATGCTGTGTAAGAACATGATATAATTTAATATTCACAACAACTCTATAGAGTAGATATTACCCCAATTTGGCAGATGAGGAAAGTGAAGTTCAGAGATGTTAGATAATTGACTTATGGCCACACAACTAGTAAGTTACGTAGTCGGGATTTGAACCTAGGTCCAAATGACTACAATGACTGTCCTTTGAGGCCACCTGACACTGTCACTCTAAGACCAGGGCGTTCTGAAACCTGTGGTTCTATCAGAAGGCACATCCAGATACGATCCAGCTGGCTGTAGAACACACTATAATCAGGGAAGGATAGGAACAGAACCTGATCACAAAGGTGGGGCAGACTGTCTCCTCACAATTCTCCAGAGGGGATATGACCTTGGGTGTAGGAGTTTGTTGTTGTTGTTGTTAAGTGCTGTAGAGTAGGTTCCAACTCCTAGCGACCCTATGTGCAACAGAAAGAAACAATGTCCGACCATGCACCATCCTCACAATCATTGCTGTGTTTCAGCCCATTGTTGCAGCCACTGTATCAGTCCATCTTGTCAAGGGTCTTCCTCTTTTTCGCTGACCCTGTACCTTACCAAGCATGGTAATATGTCCAAAGTACAAGCGACGAAGTCTCACCGCCCTGCCTTCCAAGGAGCACTCTTGGCTGTACTTCTTCCAAGATAGACTTGTTTTTCTGGCAGCCCACGATATAGTCAATATTCTTTGCCAACACTGTAATTCAAAGGCATCAATTCTTCTTCCTTCTTCCTCATTCATTGTCCAACTTTTGCATGAACATGAGGCAATTGAAAACCTCATGGTTTGGGTTAGACACATCTTAGTCCTCAAAGTGACATCTTTGCTTTTGAACACTTCAGAGAGATCTTTTCAAGCAGATTTGCACAATGTAATATGTTCTTTGATTTCTTGACTACTTCTTCCACAGGTGTTGATTGTAGATCCAAGTAAAATGAAATCCTTGACAACTTTAGTATTTTCACCGTTTATCCTGATGTTGCTTATTGGTCCAGTTGTGAGGATTTTGTTTTCTTTATGTTGAGATGTAATCCATATTGAAGGCTGTAGTCTTTGATCTTCATCAGTAAGTGCTTCAAGTCCTCTTCACTTATAGCAAGCAAGGTTGTGTAATCTGTGTAACACAGGTTGTTAGTGAGTCTTCTTACAATCCTGATGTTTAAATCTTCTTCATATAGTCCAGCTTCTTGGATTATTTGCTCAGTACACAAACTGTATGAGTATGATAAAAGGATACAACCCTGACACACACCATTCCTGATTTTAAACCATACAGTATCCCCTTGTTCTGTTTGAAAGATCACCTCTTGGTCTATGTACAGGTTACTCATGAGTACAATTAAGTCTTCTGGAATTCCCATTCTTCAAAACGTTTTCCATAATTTGTTATGATGCACACAGTTGAATGTCTTTGCACAGTCAATAAAATACAGATAAACCTCTTTCTGATACTCTCTGCTTTCAGCCAGGATCCATCTGACATCAGCAATGGTATCCCTTTTTCCATGTCCTTTTCTAAATCCAACTTGAATTTCTGGCAATTCCCTGTGGATGTATTGCTACACGTGATGTTATTGATATTGTTCGAGAATTCTGCATTCTGTTTGATCATCTTTCTTAGTTATATATGTTTATCAATCAGCAATAGAATCTCGTATCTATAATTAAGTCAAAGATACTTAGTTTCTTGATCTTCCCTAGCATATTCTATTGCCACAGGTACACCTTTTATAATTTTTACTGTTTGTTTTTTCTAGCTGCAAAAAGACACTTTAAATAAATTTCTCTTATCAATGTTAATAGGTTTAGTTATATAAAATATTTAATGATAGGTATACACTTTACCAAAACAACAACAACAAATTTCACCTTCAATTTTGCAATTACTTGATTATTCTATTTAAGTTATGAAAATGGAAAATTTGTTTTCTTCCCTCCAGGACAGTTATTGGAATCACCAAGGGAAAAATATCCTTAATGTTATATTACCTTGGCTTCCTTATTTAATTACACCAAATGCCCACCTTTCTCTAAAGAAATGAAGAGTCTTTTCCTACCCTACAATTGGAAAAGGGAAATTATCTTTCTTTGCCAAGATTTGTCAATGAGAAGAGCACAAAGAATGATCCGGAATAGGATAGGCGTAAAGACTGTCAAGGAACTGACCTCTATTGTGATTCACTACATGCTTCTCAACTTTCTCTCTCATCTCTCTCTCTCTCTCCCTCACACACACACACACACACACACACACACACAAAGTGGAAAGGGGGAGGGAATAATGCTTGTATTTTTATCATCTTAGAACCTGAGAAA
Organism: Trichechus manatus latirostris; assembly: GCF_000243295.1. NCBI lineage: Eukaryota > Metazoa > Chordata > Mammalia > Sirenia > Trichechidae > Trichechus > Trichechus manatus. The sequence continues at coordinate 6,316,397 of NW_004443986.1, forward strand.
AATTATTCCGGAGACCTAGGTCCTTAGAAGTACAACTGCACCAATAGTTCTGGAGCCCTGGGGGCAGTTTCAGGTCACATTGCTATCTTCCATGCAAAGGACGTATTAAGGTAGAAAATGTATTAAGTAAACTATGTCAGACAACAAAAATCAAAGATTTCTCATGCTTAACTTTCACAAAAAACTCAAAACATTCTTGACATCCTAGGTAATCAATGATTCACTGATGAAAAAACTATTTACCTGTGGATGTTGAGGAGTAAGGATCTTTTTTTTTTCCTTCTTTAATGTTTGCAAAAGAAAAGAAAAAAATATACTCATTGATTGACTTTTATTCTCTCATAGACATGCATTAGGCTAAAAATAATAGCAATTTGACATTATAGCACACAAATGGAAGACTTGACCAGAGGAGAAAAACAGGTAGAGAAGACTGGAGATTTAGATCCAGTAAGGAAAAGAGAATGCTCTAGACAGATCCTTGCTGCTAAAAGCGTGGTTTGCAGATCAGCAGCATGGGTGTTACCAGATAACTTGTTAGAAATGCAAAATCTCAGGCCTTGCCCCAGACCTATTAAATCGGAATATGATTTGGTTTGAGAATCAATGTTCTAGGGTCACAATCTGGAACTTTATTAGATAGATAATGCTATTATGTGTAACAATATAAAGAATATATAAGGGCTCACAATAGAAATTCACTGCTGACATACAAAGTTAAAAACAGGTTTTCCTGATCTCTGGGAAGTTCTCTTCTAGGTGATGTTTCAGAGACCTATGCTTCTTCCATCTTGGGCTCTACCATCTTCATCATGTGGCTTCCAAAGTCACTCTGCTCATCTACTGTAAGCCAGTGGCTAGGGCAAGAAGGAGAATGATTATGAGGGAGATTTTATGGCTTAGAGTAGCAGACATCACCTCCACTTCCATTCTATTGGCTATAATTCAGTCACATGGTCACATCTTTTGAGAAAGCCCAGGAAATTCAGTCTAGCTGTATACTCAGAGACGAGGAGAAATAGATATGGTGTCCAGCAACGCATCTGTACCTCAGTGATCTATGTATGGAACTGTAGATCATCTCTGAAACCAATTTCTTAGATCTTGTGCCACAAATTCTTAATCTTTAATATTTAAATACTCATTCTCTAAAGAAGATATAAGGAGTTGCATGACTTCCTTTAACTCCAATTCATTGGAAACTACTACAGGGTAATGTTGTGAAAAATCATGAAAAGGAAGAAGTTAAAGAGATGAAAATTAGTTGCCAAAAAGTGAATTTTTAACTACTTATTCTTCAGTTCTATTGACATTTCATTTTTGTCAAATACTTAGTTTTAAGCACAGAGAATAAATTTATAAATAGGACAGGGATCTTCCTGCATTCAGGAATTCTTACTGTCTAAAATGGTGATTCTCAACTTTGACCTCATATTGGGATCATTTCAATAACTTTCAATTTTTTTGATGACCACCCCTACCCTGTTGTTGTTAGATGTCCTTGGGTCTGTTCTGACTCATAGGGACTCCATGTACAACAGAATGAAACACTGCCCAGTTCTGCACCATCCTCATGATCATTGTCATGCTTGAGCCCATTGTTACAGTCACTGTGTCAATCCATCGCATTGAGGGTCTTCCTCTTTTTTGCTGACCCTCTACTTTACCAACCATGATGTCCTTCTCCAGGGGCTAATGCCTTCTGGTAACATGTCCAAAGTATGTGAGACAAAGCCTCGCCATCCTCGCTTCCAAGGAGCATTCTGGCTGCACTAAAAGACAGAGTTGTTCATTCTTTTGGCAGTGCATAGTGTATTCAACACTCTTCACCAACGCCATAACACAAAGGTGTCAATTATTCTTCCATCTTCCTTACTCATTGCCTCCCTTTTGCATACATATGAGGTGATAGAGAGTACCATGGCTTGGGTTAGGCACATTTTAGTCCTTAAAGTGACATCTTTGCTTTTAGCACTTTAAAGAGGTCTTTTGCAGCAGATTTGCCCAATGCAATGTGTCATTTGATTTCTTGACTGCTGCTTCCATGGGTGTTGATTATGGATCTAAGAAAAATGAAATTCTTGACAACTTCAATGTTTTCTCCGTTTATCATGATGTTGTTTATTGATCCAGTTATGAGGATTTTTGTTATGTTTATGTTGAGGTGCAATCCATACTGAAGGCTGTAGTCTTTGATCTTCATCAATAAGTATTTCAAGTCTTCTTCACTTTCAGCAAGCAAGGTTGTGTCATCTGCATAACACAGGTTTTTAATGAATCTTCCTCTAAACCTGATGCCTCGTTCTTCTTCATATAGCCCAGGTTCTTGGATTATTTGCTCAATATACAGATTGAATAAGTAGCGTGAAAGGATACAACCCTGATTCACACCTTTCCTGACTTTAAAGCATGCATTATCCTCTTCTTCTGTTCAAACAACTGCCTGTTGGTCTATGTACAGGTTCCTCATGAGCACTATTAAGTGTTACGGAATTCACGTTCTTTGAAATGTTATCCATAATTTGTTATGATCCACAAAGTCAAATGAGTTTGCATAGTTAATAAAACACAGGTAAGCATCTTTCTGATATTTTCTGCTTTCAGCCAGGATCCATCTGACATCAGCAATGATGTCCGCCATTCCATGTCCTCTTCTGAATCCGGCTTGAATTTCTGGCAGTTCCCTGTTGATGTACTTCTGCAATTGCTTTTGAATTATCTTCAGCAAAATTTTACTTGCATGTGATATTAATGATATTGTTCAATAATTTCTGCATTTGGTTGGATCACCTTTCTTTGGAATAGGCATAAATACGGAACTCTTCCAGTTGGTTAACTGTCTTCCAAATTTCTTGGCATAGATGAGTGAGGATTTCCAGTGCTGCATCTGTTTGTTGAAACATCTCAATTGGTATTCCGTCAATTGCTGGAGCCTTATTTTTTGCCAATGCCTTCAGTACAGCTTGGACTTCTTCCTTCAGTACCTCTGGTTCTTGGTCATATGCTACCTACTGAAATGATTGAACGTTGACCAATTCTTTTTGGTACTGTGACTCTGTATTCCTCCCATCTTCTTTTGATGCTTCCTGTATCGTTCAGTATTTTGCCTATAGAATCCTTCAGTATTGCAACTTGAAGCTTGAATTTTTTCTTCAGTTCTTTCAGCTTGAGAAACACCCAGTGTGTTCTTCCGTTTGGGTTTCTTAACTCCAGGTCTTTGCACATGTCGTTATAATACTTTACTTTGTCTTCTGGTGTTGCCCTTTGAAATCTTCTGTTCAGCTCTTTTCCTTATTCATTTCTTTCGTTTGTTTTAGCTATTCCACCTTCAAGAGCAAGTTTCAGAGTCTCTTCTGACATCATTTTGATCTTTTCTTTCTTTCTTGTCTTTTTAATGACTTCTTGATTTCTTCATGTATGATGTCTTTGATGTCATTCCACAACTTATCTGGTCCTCTGTCTATTCTTGAGATGGTCTCTAAATTCAGGTGGGATATATTCAAGTTCATACTTTGGCTCTCATCAACTTGTTCTAATTTTCTTCATCTTCAACTGGAACTTGTATATGAGCAATTGATGGTCTGTTCTGCAGTAGGCCCCTGGCCTTGTTCTGACTGATGATATTGAGCTTTTTCATCATCTCTTTCCACAGATGTAGTCAATTTGATTTCTGTCTATTCCATCTGGTGAGGTCCAAGTGTATACTCACTGTTTATGTTGTTGAAGAATGGTAATTGCAATGAAGAAGTTGTTGGTCTTGAAAATTCTATCATGTGATCTCTGGCATCATTTCTATCACCTAGGCAATATTTTCACACTACCAATTATTCTTCTTTGTTTCCAACTTTCGCATTCCAATCACCAGTAATTATCAATGCATCCTGATTGCATGTTCAATTTCAGACTGCAGAAGTTGATAAAATTCTTCAGTTTCTTCATCTTTGGTCTTAGTGGCTGGTGCATAAATTTGAGTTATAGTGGTATTAACCTGTCTCCCTTGTAGGCGTATGGATATATTATCTCTTTAGGAGTATGGTTAAAAAACTGATCACTGGGAAGTATAAAAGACACTTCTGAGACTTTGTGATTCTGAATTTAAAGCAAAACTGGTAAATGTAATTTCGTGGTTTTCTTCAGCCACATTTATAGGTGGTAGGTAAAATTTGTAACACAGTTAACTAAAAGGTTGAAGTAACTCAGGGGTTCTCAGCATTATCTGTACATTAGACTTTCTTGCAAAGCTTTTAAAAATATACCAATGCCTGGTCTCACTTCCAAACATTATGATTTAATAGTTCTAGGGTAAGTCTTCCCCATGTGTCTCTTAGTTTGCTGTACTGTGGGGGCTTGCATGTTGCTGTGATGCTGGAAGCTATGCCACTGGTATTCAAATACCAACAGGGTCACCCACTCAGGTTGTACTTAAGGATAGATTTTGAAATCTTCTTTTCGATGATGAATGCAAAGCCATTCCTCTTCAAGTTGTCATTCCCAGCATAGTAGATTATATGATTGTCTGATTCAAAATGGCTAATATTAGTCCATTTCAACTCAATAATGACTAGGATATCGATATTTCCAATTTTCGTAGATTCATACTTCGTACATTCCACGTTCTGATTATTAATGGACGTTTGCAGCTGTTTCTTCTGATTTTGAGTTGTGGCACATCAGCAAATGTAGGTCTCGAAAGCTTGACTCCATCTACGTCATTGGTGGAGGCAGCTCTTCCCCAGTCATCTTTTGAGTGCCTTCCAACCTGAAGGGCTCGACTTCTGGAACTACATCAGACAATGTTCTGCTGCTATTCATAAGATTGTCACTAGCTAGTTTTTTTCAGAAGTGGGTGGTCAGGTCCTTCTTCCTAGATATTTTAGTCTGAAAGCTCAGCTGAAACCTGAGTGGGTGACCCTGTTGGTATTTGAATACCAGTGGCATAGCTTCCAGCATCACAGCAACATGCAAGCCCCCACAGTACAGCAAACTAAGAGACACATGGGGAAGACTTACCCTAGAACTATTAAATCATAATGTTTGGAAGTGAGACCAGGCATTGGTATATTTTTAAAAGCTTTGCAAGAAAGTCTAATGTACAGATAATGCTGAGAACCCCTGAGTTACTTCAACCTTTTAGTTAACTGTGTTACAAATTTTACCTACCACCTATAAATGTGGCTGAAGAAAACCACGAAATTACATTTACCAGTTTTGCTTTAAATTCAGAATCACAAAGTCTCAGAAGTGTCTTTTATACTTCCCAGTGATCAGTTTTTTAACCATACTCCTAAAGAACTATTTTATGCTTTTCCTTTCTCACTTCTTCTCTCACCCTTGCTCTCAACTGATGGTCTTACTTTCTCCTCAATTGATAAATCAGAAGTAATCAGAAGAGAAATTCTGTAGACTTTTGCCACCATATTCAACCACCTAGTGGCCTAGGTACCTTACATATTATGGCATACCAAATAGATTTTGGTCACAAAAACATAAAACACTCTAGGTGTTTCAAGAAGAAAACAATTCAACACAGAGATTTGGAAGGATTGGCAGAGTGAAAGTTAGGAAAGCTTCTTCTCTGTGTCCTACCTCATCAGGAAATCAGGAAGTGCAGGAATTGCACTAAGACCTCAGCCACCTGCAACAGTGAAGTGAGTGATTTGCAGGAAGTTGCATGAAAGCTTATATGGTGAGTCCACATTCCTGCCTACTGCAGCCAGAGTCTAAATGACTGCTTTGCCTCTCCCTAATTCAAAATATCACATGTTAGTCTGAAAAGTTTAGGCTCTCAATGCTAAAATACTCCTGTCAAGAAAGTTTGAAAAATAAATTCTCAGTATTCCATTTACTGTGACACAGCAGAAAGCACGAGAGGGAGTGGAAATGTTGCTGAAATGCAAAAAAGACTCTTTAGTTCATCTACCTTCTCACCTGTTATTCTAAAATCCAGGGTCTAAACATGAACAATCCATTGTTCTGTCTAATCCAATCCCTTAATTTGTCCTACTCAAAAACAAAAAAATAGAAACAAACAAAAAAACTTCAGCAATTTTCCCTTCTCTCTCCTACTTCTTTGATTTTTTTGGCTCTCTGTTGAATCATTCTACCAGCATACAAATATAGTTGCTGTTGATGTTGTTCAAATCTTCTATGTTTTTCCTCATTTTACTGTCTGCTACTTCTCTAAACCATAGTTATGAATTTGTCTACATCTTCCTTCACTTCCTATATTTTGAAACTCTGTTTTTAAATGCATCTATAATTTGAATTATTATGTCTTTTTAATGAATTTTTACCATTATGAAATGTCCCTTTTCATCACTAGAATATTCTTTATCTAGCATTCTATTTTTCAGAAATTAATATTAGCTTTCTGGTGTTCAGTTTTTGTGTGATATATTCTAACTTTTCACTTTCAACTTCCCCATCTTTATTTTTAAAGTGTGTTTCTTATAAACATAATATAGATGAGTCTTCTTTAAAAATTAGTCATATCAGAAAGGGCCACATAAACCAGAGACTTCATCAGCCTGAGATTAGAAGAACTAGATGGTGCCCGGCTACCACCAATGACCACCCTGACAGGGAACACATCAGAGAGTCCCGGAGGGAGCAGGAGAAAGGTGGGGTGCAGAATTCAAATTCTAGTAAGAAGACCAGACTTTATGGTCTGACTGAGACTGGAGGAACCCCAGATAGCATGGCCCCTGGATTCTCTATCAGCCCAGAAATAAAACAATTTCCGAGTCCAACTTTCAGACGGGGATTGGACTGGACTGTGGGACATAAAGTGATACTTGTGAGGAGTGTGCCTCTTAGCTCAAGTAGATACAAGAGACTAAACAGGCAGCTTTTGTCCGGAGGTGAGATGGGAAGGCAGAGAGGGTTAGGAGCTGGTTGAATGGACATGGGGAATCAGGGGTGGAAAGGAGGAGTATGCTGTCACAGTATGCGGAGAGCAATTAGAGTCACATAACAATGGATGTATAAATTTTTGTATGCGAAAAAATAAAATATATACATATAAAATCAGTCATATAATCTCTGCCTTTAAATGGAGTGTTTAGTCCATTCACATACAATGCAATATTGATATTTTAAGGTTTAAAGCTTCCATTTTGGTTTGTTTTTTATTACCCCATTTACTGTTTGTTCTTACTTCTTTCCCTTCCTTTGGGTGGAGTGTATGTATTTAAACTTACCATATGTTCTTCTGTTCTGCCTTTTATGTATAACCATTTGTGTTATTTTTCATAGTTTCTCTAGAGATACAATATACATATTTAAATTATTATGATCCACTTCAAATAATAATATATTACTTCACAAACACTGTAAAATCTTTGCAAGAAATTCCACTCACCACTTCTGTCCTTTTTCCTCTTATTTTCTTATATTTTACTTCAATATATACCACAAACCCTGCAAAACATTATTTTTTTAGCAGGTAATAATGTTTAAAAATATATAAAAGGGTCACTTCTGGCAAAATGGCTCTCTAGG
>NW_004443986.1:6324540-6326234 GCF_000243295.1 Trichechus manatus latirostris
GGCTGCTGGTGTTGCTTTTTTTCTGCTTCTTTTGATTTCTTCCTTACCTCTCACCACCTCCCCCACCTTTTGCTCAAATACCTGGCTCTGTACGCCATCTTTGCTTCTTCCTGAGGGGCTGCGGAGCTCCATTCGAGTGTGGAGCTGCTTCCCGGTCTGGGCTGCCGCGTTGATGGGATCCTGGGGCTTTTGTTTGTTTGTTTGTTCTGAATTGTTTGTTTGTTTTCTTTTCCTTTTCTTGAGTTGGGAGTCCGTTCTGGCCAGGTGGTGCTGCGTGGCTTGGAACCTACCCCCTCGGCTTGCACAGACGTGCAGCGGGGGTCCCTGAGGGCATTTCTTTTTACATTGGTTATATTTTTTTCTGTTTTTTGTGGGGCTTTTCTTATTCTTTTTTGTTTTTTAAATTTTTTTTGTTTTCTTTTCCCTCTTTTTCCCTTTTTGTCTTTCTCCATTACTCAGTTTCTCATCTCTCTATATCTTCCTTCTCTTTCTGTTCCCTGAATACCTGGCTTTGTATACCTCTAGGCCTTCTAGCCAGGCTGTACTGCAACACCTGAGAAGAAGTTCCCCAGACCTCATAGCCACACCGGTGGGATCCCTGGGAACTTTGCTGTTCTTTTCCCTTTCCAATTTTTATTTATTTATTCTTTTCTTTTCTTCCACTTTCCCTTTCTGTTTTTCTCCATTTCATAGTCTATAATCACCCCACTCCAATGGCAAGCTCCGCTAGCATACTTTTTTGTTTGTTTGTATGTTTTTGGCTCCTGTTCCTCTCTCCTCTCTCCCATATCCATCTTACCTCCACACATAACAATCTCCCCGCTACATCCTGCCTACCTACACTGTGCACGTGACATCACACCACCAAGCAGCACAGGCAAGGGCTACTGGAACCTTCCCTGCACTGATTACCGACCCACCCTAGTAGCTGTAGTGAGTACCACAAATAATCCATCCCAGTAACTCCCCTTCAGCTGAACCTGCCCTGCTGTACCATATCTGAGTGACTGACCCTGCCAATTCGAGAAGGAGGCAAAACGTATTGTGCCCAAAGATGAGCAAACAACAAAGAACACACAGCCCATCTGCTCAGACATAGCCAAATTTTAAAAAAAGGGAACAAACAAGCAAATTTATAATCAATAAATGAGAAAAATGACTACTGAATGCCCCAAAGAAATCAGACAATATCAAAACATTTACAAAAACAGGACAAGATGGTTCCAGTAGGCGTCCAAAATAAAACACCAGATGACTTTCCAGTGGAAGAAAAGACACTAGAACTACCTGATATGGAATTCAAATCTCTAATAATCAGAATTCTCCAAGAGCTGAAGCAAAAAGCAGACAAAAATGAGGAAAAAATAGACAAATTCATGGAGAATACAGACAAAAAAATTGGAAGAATTCAGGAAAATAAAGCAGGAACAAAATGCCAAAATAAATTCACAACTAGACATTATACAAAAACAAAAATTAGAAATCCAAAAGATAAACAAGATTTCAGAAATAGATGGTGTCATAGAAGGGCTGAGAAGCAGATTTGAACTGGAGGAAGACAGAATCAGTGGAATTGAAGACAAACACTTGGATACAACTCTGTTTGAGGAAAACTCAGAAAAAAGAACAAAGAAAAATGAAGAGACCCTGAGAGTTATGTGGGATACAATCAAAAGTAAAAATCTGTGAGTGAT
>NW_004443986.1:6335295-6336760 GCF_000243295.1 Trichechus manatus latirostris
ATCCATCAATATGCTGTCTACAAGAGATGCACCTTAGAAACAAAGACGTAAATTTATTAAAAATCAAAGGATGGAAAAAAATATATCAAGCAAACAACTACCAAAAAAGAGCAGGAGTGGTAATACTAATCTCAGATAAAATAGACTTTAAAACAAAATCCACCATAAAAGACAAAGAAGGACACTATGTAATGATTAAAGGGATGATCTACAAGAAAATCCAACACTTCTACAACAAAAAGACAAATAATCCAATTAAAAAATGGGCAAAAGAAATGAACAGACTCTTCACCAAAGAAGACATTCAAGTGGCCAACAGCCACATGAGGAAATGCTCGCAATCATTAGCCATTAGAGAAATGCAAATTAAAACCACAATGAGATATCATCTCACCCTGACACCCGGCAAGAATCAATAAAACTGGAAATAAATTGTGGAGAGGCTGTGGGGAGATCAGAATTCTTATGCACTGCTGGTGGGAATGCAAAATGATATGGCACTTCCTTAGGAAGCTAGAAATAGAAATATCATATGATCCACCCCCAGAAATATATCCCAGAGAAATAAGAGCCATTACAGGAATAGACATATGCACGCCCATGTTCATTGTAGCATTGTTCACAATAGCAAAAATATGGAAACAACCTAGATGCCCATCAACAGTTGAATGGATAAACAAACTATGGTACATACACACAACGGAGTATTATGCAATGATAAAGAACAATGATGAATCTGTGAAGCATCTCATAACATGGATGAAACTGGAGGAAATTATGCTAAGTGAAACAAGTCAATCACAAAAGGACAAATATTGTATGAGACCTCTACTGTAAAAACTCAAGAAAAAGTTTACACACAATAGAAACAATCTTTGTTGGTTATGAGGGATGGAAGAAGTCAGTAGTGGGGGTATACTAAATAGACAATAGATAAGTGGTAACTTTGGTGAAGGGTAAGAGTACACAATACTGGGGAAGGCAGCACAGCTTGTATGAAGAAAGGTTATGGAAGCTCCATAGACACATCCAAACTGTCTGAGGGACTGAATTGCTGGGTGGAGGGCTGTGGGGACCATGGTCTCGGGGAATATTTAGCTCAATTGGCATAACACAGTTAATAAAGAAAATGTTCTACGTTCTGTCTTGGTGAGTAGCGTCTGGGGTCTTAGCGTCTGGGGTCTGTGAGCAGCCATCTGAGATGCTCCAATGGTCTCATCCCTTCGGCAGCAACGGAGAGTGAAGAAAACAAGATACAAGGAAAAGATCAGTCCAAAGGACTTGTGGACCACAACTACTGCGGCCTCCACCAGTCTGAGTCCAGTACAACTAGATGGTGCCCGGCTACCACCACTGACTGCTCTGACCAGGAATCACAACAGAGGGTCCTGGACAGAGCTGGAGAAAAATGTAGAACAAAATTCTAACTCACAAAAAAAGACCAGACTTACTGGCCTGACAGAGA
>NW_004443986.1:6336860-6342834 GCF_000243295.1 Trichechus manatus latirostris
TGGACAGCCCCATAAAACCAAATGGGACTAATGAGGTACAGCAGTCCAGGGACAATGGCCAGAAGGCAGAAGGGGACAGGAAAGCTGGTGATAGGGAACCCAAGGTTGAGTAAGGATAGTGTTGATGTGTTGTGAGGGGTTGTTAACCATTGTCATATGGGAACATGTGTACTTACTGTTAAATGAGATACTGTTTTGTTCTGTAAGCCTTCATCTAAAGTGGGAATAGCAGCACAATTGGAAGAGCATAGTCGATGTCACTGAACTGTGTTTGTAGAAATTTTTGAAATGGTGCATCTTTGGTTATGTATATTTTCACCAAATAAAAGGTCAAGAAGTGAGAGGGTTGACATGTTGTGGGGTTGTTAACCAATGTCATAAAACAATATGTGTACTACTGTTTCATGAGAAACTATTGCTTCTGTAAGCCTTCACCTGAAGTACAATAAAAAAAAGTGAAAGGATATACACACATATACATATAATTATGTTGAAAAAATACTTTTTATCTTTATCTAAATATTAACCTTTTCTGAGGTTCTTTATTATTTCCTGTACATTCAGGGTTTCATCTGACATCAAGTCCCTTCAGCTTGAGGAACTCTTTGCACTTCTTATTGTGCTGGAGACAGGTTTGCTCAGCTCTTCTCTATCTGAAAATGTCTTTATTTCACCTTCATTTGTGAAGTAAATTTTTACTGGATAGACAACCCTAGGTAGAGTTTTTCCTCCCCTCCTTTATCATGTTAAAAGTTAAAGATGTTGTTCCATTGTTTTCTGTCTCCATTGTTTCCTGTGAGACGTCAGCTGTCATTCATATTGATGTTCTCCCCTTTGTGATGTGCCATCCCTGGCATTTTTGCCCAGATGACTTTAAGATGTGCACTTTATCTTTGGTTTTCTTTTAAGATGTGCACTTTATCTTTGGTTTTCAGCACTTTGATTAGGATAGTGCTGAGTGTAGTTTTATTTGTATTCATAACTCAGGGTTTGTTATGAGTTAATATTTTTCGTGAGTTTTGGAAAGTTCTCATACATTATCTCTTCAACTATTTCGACTACACCATTCCCTCTCTCCTCCTGGAACTAACTTACATAGATGTTAGATAGTTTGTTGTTACAGAGCTTAGTCTGTTCTTTATTTCCCCAACTGTGCATGTGTGTGTGTGCATGACTTTAGATATTCTCTATTGGCTGATTTATCCCTCACTGGGTCCAATGTATGGATAACTTCATTTAGTGAATTATTTATTTCTTGATTTTTTTTTAATTCTAGTATTTCTTTCAATTTTTTTTTTTTAAATTTCCATTATTTCACATTTGTTTGTTAAAGTGGGGGTTCAGTGAAAATGAGGGAAACTGTCAATGAGATAGATTGACACAATAGCTACAAAAGTAGGCTAAAATGTATCAAAGATTATGGGTATGGTCCAGGACCAGGAAAAGTTTAATTCTGTTATACATTAAGTCACTATGAGTCAGGGCCAATTTGACCACAACTAACAACGTTTTATTTAATGTTTTAGAATATGCTACTATCATTATTTTTATTTTGATGCTCAGTGTGTCCCCAGTAGGTCACTGAGTGCCCCCTCAAGCTATAATATGCATCCTTTTGAAAAGTCTATATCATTATTGAAGCACTTAAGTACTTTTTAGAAAACAAGTTATTCCTTGATTATCTTGTACTTTTTTTCCCCTGGCTTTAGAATCTTGTCATTTATGTAAGGAGACCTGGTTCTTTTTAGTAGAGAATGATACTCAAGAACCAAGATCTGTGTGTAACAATATGGTCTTTGCTATTGGTGTGTTGATGCTCCCAAGGCCTTTAATTTGGCAGATCTAGGGGAAATGTATGTTAAGCTCTCTGCCTTTCCTTTGAATAAGGTGTTCTTTTGGGGTTAGAATAAGAATATGTTTAAAGTTGTAGATGGTCTAAATTATTACAGGAAAATTAAAGCAATGATTACTGCAAGCTCAAAAATGAAACCAGGCTTCATACATGACTTTTCTACCCTTTGGCAGATAATTCGTATTTCTCCTAGAATTATCATTAGAAAATTATTAAATGTCTTCCATGTGCCAGATATTATACAAGTGGCCTTATATTATCCTTAACACTCAAAAAACCTTGCTTGAAGGGCTATTATCACACTTACTTTATAAAGACAATAAATATTAGAAAGGTTAATTAATACTTCCTTGGTCACATATAGAGCAATATTTTATTTCTAATTCCAAAGCTTGTATTCCTTCCATAAACTTTGCTTCCTGTTACCCTACAACATCACAACAACCTCATTTGATACTATTACTGAAAACCTTATGAATAGCAGTGGAACATTGTCTGCTATAGTGCCATAAAATGAGCCCCTCATGTTGGAAGGCACTCAAAAGACAACTGGGGAAGAGCTGTCTCCTCAAAGTAGAGTCTACCTTAATGACATGTATGGAGTCAAGCTTTCGGGACCTTCATTTACTGAAGTGTCCCAACTCAAAATTGGAAGAAACAGCTGCAAACATCCATTAATAATCAGAACCTAGAATTATGAATCTAGGAAAATTGGAAGTCATCAAAAATGAAATGGAATGCACAAAGATTGATATCTTAGGCATCAGTTTGTTGAAATGGACTGGTACTGGTCATTTTGAATCAGAGAATCATAGGGTCTACTATGCCAGGAACAACAACTTGAAGAGGAATGGTGTTGCATTCATCATCAAAAAGAACATTTCAAGATCTATCTTGAAACACAACTCTGTCAGTGAGGGATAATACCCTTACCCTTATAAGGAAGACCAGTTAATATGACTATTATGCAAATTTACGCATGAACCACTAAGGCCAAAGATGAAAAATTGAAGAATTTTATCAACTTCTGCAGTCTGAAATTGATAGAACACACAATCAGGATGCATTGATAATTACTGGTGACTGGAAAGAGAAAGTTGGAAACAAAGAAGAAGGCTTGATAGTTGGAAAATATGACCTTAGTGATAGAAACAATGCCAGTGATTGCATGATAGAATTTTGCAAGACCAAAGACTTCTTTATTGCAAATACCTTTCTTCACCAACATAAACGGTGACTATAAACGTAGACCTTGCAAGATGGAATACACAGGAATCAAATCGACTACATTTGTGGAAAGAGATGATGAAAAAGCTCAATATCATCAGTCAGAACAAGGCCAGGGGCCAACTGCAGAATACACCATCAATTACTTATATGCAAGTTCAAGTTGAAACTGATGAAAATTAGAACAAATCCACAAGAGCCGATGTCCGACCTTGAGTATATCTCACCTGAATTTTGAGGCCATCTAAAGAACAGATTTGATGCATTAAACATTAATGATTGAAGACCAGATGAATTGTGGAAGGACATCATACGTGAAAAAAGCAAAAGGTCATTAAAAAGATAGGAAAGAAAGGAAAAACCAGAAAGGATGTCAGAAGAGACTCTGACACTTGCTCTTGAACTTTGAGCAACTAAAGTGAAAGGAAGAAATGAATAAGTAAAAGAGTTGAACAGAAGATTTCAAAGGGTGGCTCAAGAAGACAAAGTATTATAATGACATGCACAAAGACCTGGAGATGGAAAACCAAAAGGGAAGAACCCACTCAGCATTTCTCAAGCTGAAAGAACTGAAAAAAAAATTCCAAGCTTCGAGTTGCGATATTGAAGGATTCCAGAGGGAGAATATTAAACAGCACAGGAAGCATCAAAAGAAGATGGAAGAAGTACACAGTATCACTACACCAAAAAGAATTGGCCATCATTCAACCATTTCAGGTGGTAGCATATGAGCAGGAACTGGTACTGAAGGAAGAACTCCAAGCTGCACTGAAGACATTGGTGACAAAGTCTCCGGGAATTGACAGAATACCAATTGAGGTGTTTCAACAAATGGATGAAGTGCTGGAACTACTCACTCATGTGTGCCAAGAAATTTGGAAGACAGCTACTTGGCCAATTGAGTGGAAGAGATCTATATTTATGCCTGTTCCCAAGAAAGGTGATCCCATCAAATGTGGAAATTATTGAGCAATTTCAATATCAGACACCAGTAAAATTTTGCTGAAGATCACTCAAAAGCGGCTACAGCAGTATATCAACAAGGAGCTACCAGAAATTCAGAAGGATTCAGAAGAGGAGGTGGAACCAGGGATATCATTATTGATCTCAGGTGGATCCTGGCTGAAGAGAATACCAGAAAGAGGTTTATCTGTGTTTTATTGACTGTGCAAAGGCATTCAACTGTGTAGATCATAACAAATCATAGATAACATTGTGAAGAATGAGAATTCCAGAGCACTTAATTGAGCTCATGAGGATCCTGTACATAGATCAAGAGGCAGTCATTCAGACAGAACAAGGGGATACTTCATGGTTTAAAGTCAGGAAACATCTGCATCAGGATTGTATCCTTTCACCATACCTGTTTAATCTGTATGCTGAGCAAATAATCTGAGAAGCTGAACTATATGAAGAAGAATGGGGAATCAGGATTGGAGGATGACTCATTAACAACCTGTGTTATGCAGATGACACAGTCTTGCTTGCTGAAAGTGAAGAGGGCATGAATTACTTACTGATGAAGATCAAAGACTACAGCCTTCAGTATGGATGACACCTAAACATAAAGAAAACAAAATCCTCACAACTGGACCAATAAGCAGCATCGTGATAAATGGAGAAAAGATTGATGCTGTCAAGAACTTCATTTTACTTGGATCCACAATCAACACCCACGGAAGCAGCAGTCAAGAAAGCAAAAGACGCATTATATTGTTTCTTTGTTTTGTTTTCTTCTCTCTCTTTTTCCCTTTTTGTCTTTCTTCATTTCCAGTTTCTTGCCTCTCTATACTTACATTCTGTTCTGTCTCCTGAATACCTGGTGCTGAGTGACGTCTTTACTCCTTCTAGCCAGACTGTAATTCATGGCCTGGTAGCAACTTCCCCAGAACTCACAGCTGCACTGTTGGGATCCCTGGGGGCTTTTCTTTTCTTGTTTCTTGCTAATTTTTATTTCCTCATTTTTTTCTTTTCCTTTTTTTTTCTTATTCTTCTCCTTTTTGTTTTTCTCCGTTTCTTAGTCTGTAATCTCTACACTTCACTGGCAATCTCCCTTAGCACTCTTTTTTGTTTGTTTGTATGTTTTTGGCTCCCGTTCCTCTTTTCTCTCTCCTCTTTCCCATACCCATCTTAGCTCCACACATCACAATCTCCCCCCTCCATTCTGCCTACCTTCACCATGCACTGAACATCACACCCCCAAGCAGCACAGGCATGGCCTACTGGAACCTGCCCTGCACTGATTACTGACCCGCCCTGGTGGCTGTAGTTAGTGCCACAAACAACCCATCCCAGTAACTCCTCTTCAGCTGGACCTGCCCTGATGTACCATATCTGAGTGACTGACCCTGCTGATTGGAGAAGGAGGTGAAAACTATTGTGCCCACAGACGAGCAAAAAAAAAAGAACACACAGCCCGCCTGTTCAGACAGCCAAATTAAAAAAAAAAGGGAAGAAACAAACAAATCTACAATCAATAAATGAGAAAAATAACTACTGAATGCCCCGAAGACAGCAGACAATATTAAAACATTTACAAAAACAGGACAAGATGGTTCCAGTAGGAATCCAAAATAAAACACCAGATGACTTTCCAGTGGAAGAAAAGGCACTAGAACTACCTGATACGGAATTCAAATCTCTAATAATCAGAATTCTCCAAGAGCTGAAGTAAAAAGCAGAAAAAAATGAGGAAAAAATAGACAAACTCATGGAGAATACAGACAAAAAATTGGAAGAATTCAGGAAAATAATGCAGGAACAAAATGCCAAAATAAATTCACAACTGGACATTATACAAAAACAAAAATTAGAAATCCAAAAGGTAAACAAGATTTCAGAAATAGACGGTGTCATAGAAGGGCTGAGAAGCAGATTTGAACTGGAGGAAGACAG
>NW_004443986.1:6342934-6354556 GCF_000243295.1 Trichechus manatus latirostris
AAAAATGTAGAACAAAATTCTAACTCACAAAAAAAGACCAGACTTACTGGCCTGACAGAGACTGGAGAAACCCTGAGAGTATGGCCCCCAGACATCTTTTTAGCTCAGTAATGAAGTCATTAGAAGGGACAGTGTTGACATGTTGTGGGGTTGTTAACTGTTGTCATAAAACAATATGTGTACTAACTGTTTAATGAGAAACTATTCTGTAAACCTTCATCTAAAGTACAATAAAAAAAGGAAAAAAATCATCACAATTTCATAATTTTTTTGCGAAGATCAAGTACCTTATAAGACCATGTATATCAAGATAGCTACAACTTATGGGAGATTTATTGATTAAATTTATTGACACTTGCTGGTAAGATAAAGAAAGTGCTAGCATTAACATTTGTAGAATGTGTGATGTTTAGCTTAGAATACATTCCTCTTTTAAGAAATGCCACATTGTTATTGCTCTTCATGGAAGAGAAGATGATATTGGGACAAAAATCTGGACATCAGAGACTCTAGTTGAAAGTTCATTCAGTGATTTAGAAGAAGCAAACACTGATTGAAAAGAAATTTTAGAAATACCTAAGCAAATAATTTTGCTTATATTTATCTCTTCATGTAAGTGCATGAGTTATAGATGATAAAAATTATGTCTAAATATGTCTAAAATAGTTCATTCTTTAAAGAAAATGTAAAAATGCTAAGAGATAAAGCACTGAGTTATGGTTTAATTATCTTTTTTTTCTTTCTTAGTGGTACATAAAATAATTTTTCTTACAGTCAATATTTTAGATTTGATGAAATACATTATTGCAAAATGATATAATTGAGATCTTCATTTAAATAATATGTCATTGATAATGAAAATTGTTATTTCATGTAAAATATACATATATAATCATAAAATACAAATTGGACCAACTACTATAGTAAAGAAATGAAAGTCATATTTGAGATGAATTAGCTGTTCTTTCAAAAACAAAATTATTGAGGAAATTTAGAGACTAGGTTACTGGCATCTTAACTTTAACCTTAAGCTGTTCTCAGATCATGTTAAAAATTATTTCTAGAAAATCTTCTCATTAGTACTTAAAATATATATTTTTTCCTTTCTGGCTGTCTGCTAAATTCTTTGCCCTTATATCATGGAGATTTTTTAGAAGCCTAGAGATATACGCTTAATTAATTCAACCATAATTGTTTCCTGTTAAGAATACTGAATGCCAAGAATTGATGCCAAAGGGAAATAAAAGTGTTGGTGTGTTCCAAGGACCATGATTTAACTACGGATTGCAAATGTGTACAACATCTTCAGAGAATTTAATTTCACTTGTAGAGCAAAGCTTTTGCATTAATATTTAATTTGCAAAGTGGAAATTAGGGTCTTGGTTCATTAAACATTTACATATACTACATACTTTGGCATATTCAGTAAGCAATTAGCTTTGGATCAGATTCTTGCTTTTTAAGACAATTTGAAGTTAAAAATATAAGTGAGGTAAAATGTTAGATATTTCTAACACTTTTGTTTTCTGTTTTTAATTTTCAAATAGATGCATAACCCTGTAACCATTTATGCCTTCCCCTTGTCTCTCCAAATGTGTCAATAAATAAGCATAAAATGTTACCCATTTAAACAATTTTTATTAGAGATTCTTAAAGACAGTAAATCCCTTCCACCCAGTTGGAAGTTTAGAACTGAATCAATCTGAATTTTAGTCCTGGATCCAACATTTAAGAAGTTATGTGATCTTGCATAAGTCACCTAATCCTCTAAGTATTTCAATATCTTTGCCTGTAAAATGCAAATACTAATTATTTTGAATAGTAGTAAGATTCAGTGACAGATTATATGTTGTATTTCAGGTATATTATGCATATCATGTATATTATATATATTATACATATCTGCCTAGCAAAACCCCTAGCCCTCAACAAATGGTAGCTATTTTTTATTTACTGTTCAACTTACAACTTTTTTTTTTATATCTTGAAGTAGAAGTACATATATTTTAATTTATCAGTAAAATGTAAGCTCTGTAAAGGTAGAGACTATGTCAACATTTTACTCACCTTTATGGCCTCAGCATCCAGCATACTACCTAATTCATGGCATACACATAATCAACCTTTATATAATGAAAGGATAATGAGTATTTAGACACAATGAAATGAGTATCTAATGAAACATGAACAGGTAATGAGAGAGATTTCCAACACTGCAGTCAGCACATGGCTCCTTAAATTGAGCCTCTCAGCTTTTTCTCTATTCTTCCTATTTTTAGGAATATTTCTTCCCTAAAATGTTCTTGTAATTTGGTTCAGAGATTGGGTGAATGAGCTCTTTTTTTAGCGTTGGAAGACCACTAACTAGCAGCATGACCTTGTAAGTCTAAATATCTCCCTCTGTAGAATGTTACATGTGAACTAAATCAGTGGTATCTGAATACTTTCTTAGTATAGGAAATGTTTTTCTCAAAAGTAATCTCATGTGGAACTCCACTACATAAAACTAATACCCAAACTGGTGCATGAAATGTGTCTATGTGCATATGGGAGTGGGGGTTGGTGCCTTTCAAAGGAGGCAGAAAATACAGTACATCCACTGTCCTTGGAGCCATGCTCCTCACCTCCCACCACCACCCATATTGATCGTGCACACAAACCCACCAACCTCCCAGACAACTCTCAGACAATGCTAGAGATTCAATGCTCAAAGTTTGAAAATAGATGAAGTGAATGCTAAGTATTCCTTCTGATTTGATGTCCTAAGATGCTGTAGTTTTAAGGTTCAGCACAAGTACTATAGCCCTTTCCTTACCCACATTTCTGTAAAATATGAGACAAGTAAATAAAAAGGAGTAAAGAATGTTTCTCAGTGTCAAAACACTGTACTGGATGTGAATCACGAAGGAATAAAAAGAGACAATGAAAAAGAGGTTGAAACTGGAGGCCCAGGGTAACAATCTGCCTGAGTGGCTCAAGCTCAGATTGGCCCAGACTGAGTTTGTATCTATTATGAGTTATCATATTGACAGCTTCATCTTATGTAACCAATCAACAGAGTTAGAACAAACATCTTTTATACTTGTGGTGCGGCTGAATTCACCAGTAAATCAGTGCATTTACCGAACTGATTCTATCATAATGTGGACACACCCTGAGAGTTAGTGAAAGGCTGGTAAGGCATTGACTTTTCCTAGCCTGGAGAAAGAGGAAGCAAAAGAAGAAGGAGTCATGTACAATGTAAGGGAATGACAGATAGAGGAATGATCAGTGGGGTATCAAACAGAAGCCTACTCTTAAAACCCAGGTATGACACTTGGTTTTACAGAAACTTCTCTCTATTTTGAAAGTTATTTTAAAATAATGTTTAATATAGATTATATAAGGAATAAGGATGGAGAGGCTAATTTACGACTAAAAGTAAAAAAAAAACCAAAAAACAGAAATCAATAAACTATTTACTACTGAGATTATAGCTAACTTATAGGACAGAGTAGAACTGCCTATATGGTTTCCAAGGAGAGGCTGGTGGATTTGAACTGCTGAACTTTATGATCAGCAGCTGAACTCTTAACCACTGCATCACCAGAGCTCCAGATAATCTTTATTTGTTTGTAAGTAAAATTAATTTTTACCCTATTAGATTTCATATGTATATCAATGTTAACTTTTACCATGAAAGAAATAAGCTGAATTTTTGAAAAAATGTGGTAAAATTATCACACACACATAAATAATCTGCCCCAAATCCCCCCCAAAATCCCTCTATGTCATTTTTTAGCACAAATATGGAGATCACACGATCGAATTTTGCAAGACCAAAGACTTGCTCATTGCAAATACCTTTTTTCAACAATGTAAATGATGACTATACACGTGGATCTGGCTGGATGGAATACACAGGAATCAAATAGACTAAGTCGGTGGAAAGAGACAATGGAAAAGCTCAATGTCATCAGTCAGAACAAGGCCAGGGACCACCTGCAGAACAGATCATCAATTGCTCATATCCAAGTTAAAGTTGAAGCTAAAGAACATTAAAACAAGTCCACAATAGCCAAAATACAACCCTGAGTGTATCCCATCTGAATTAAGAAACCACCTCAAGAATTGATTTGACACACTGAACACTAATGACCAAAGACCAGATGAGTTTTGGAATGACATCAAGTACATTATACATGAAGAAAGCAAAAGATCATTAAAAAGACAGGAAAGAAAGAAAAGATTAAAAGGAATGTCAGAAGAGACTCTGAAACTTGCTATAGAACATAGAATAGCTAAAGCTAATGGAAGAAATGAAGTAAAACAGCTGAACAGAAGATTTCAAAGGGCAACTCGAAAAGACAAAGTATTATAGTGAAATGTGCAAAGTCCTGAAGTTAGAAAACCAAAAGGAAAGAACACCTGCAGCAATTCTCAAGATGAAAGAAGTAACGAAAAAATTCAAGCCTTGAATGGCAATACTGAAGGATTCTATGGGTAAAATATTGAATGATGCAGGAAGCATCAAAAGAAGATGTAAGGGAAAGAATACACAGAGTCACTGTACCAAAAAGAATTGGTCGACATTCAACCACTTCAGGAGGTAGCATATGATCAAGAACTGATGGTATCGAAGGAAGAAGTCCAAGCTGCACTATAGGCACTGGCAAAAAACAAGGCTCCAGGAGTTGACAGAATACCAATTGAAATGTTTCAATAAAGGGGGGCAACCCTGGAAGCGCTCACTCATCTTTACCAAGAAATTTGAAAGACAGTTACCTGGCCAACCAACTGGAAGGGATCCATATGTGTGCCCATTCCAAAGAAAGATGATCCAATAGAATGCAAAAATTATCGAATAGTATCCTTAATGTCACACACAAGTAAAATTTTGCTGAATATAATTCAAAGGTGATTGCACCAATATATCAGCAGGGAACTACCAGAAATTCAAACTGGATTTAGAAGAGAACGTGAAAAGAGGGATATCATTGCTGATGTCAGATGGATCTTTGACGAAAGCAGAGAATACTAGAAAGATGCTTACCTGAGTTTTATTGACTCTGCAAAGGCATTCAACCCTATAGATCATAATAAATTATGGATAACATTGTGAAGAATGGGAATTCCAGAATACTTAATTTTGCTCATGCAGAACCTGTACATAGACCAAAGGGCAATCATTCGAACTGTACAAGAGGATACTGCATGGTTTAAAATCAGGAAAGTGTGAATCAGGCTTGTAGCCTTTCACCATACTTATTCAATCTGTATGCTGAGAAAATAATCTGAGAAGCTGGACTATATGAAAAAGAACGTGGCATCAGGATTATTGGAGGAAGACCCCTTAACAACCTGCAATATGCAGATGACACAACTTTGCTTGCTGAAAGTGAAGAGGACTTGAAGCACTTACTGACGAAGACAAAAGACTATAGCCTTCAGTATGGATTACATCTCAACATAAAGAAAACAAAAATCCTCACAAATGGACCAAAAAGCAACATCATGATAAACAGAGAAAAGATTGAAGTTGTCAAGGATTTCATTTTACTTGGATCTGCAATCAATGTCCATGGAAGCAGTAGTCAAGAAATCAAACGATGTACTGCGTTGGGAAATCTGCTGCAAAAGACCTCTTCAAAGTGTTGAAAAGCAAAGATGTCAGTTTAAGAATTAAGGTGTGTCTGACCCAAGCCATGGTATTTTCAATCACCTCAGATGCATGTGAAAGCTGGACTTTGGACTAAGGAGGTCCAAAGAAGAACTTATGCCTTTGAATTATGGTGTTGGTGAAGAATATTGAATATACCATGCAGAAAGATTGAACCAATCTGTCTTGGAAGAAGTACAGCCAGCATGCTTCTTAGAAGTGAGGATGGCAAGTCTTTGTCTCATGTACTTTGGACATGTCATCAGGAGAGACCAGTCCCTGGAGAAGGGAATCATGCTTGGTAAAGTAGAGGGTCAATGAAAAAGAGGAGGACCTTCAACAAGATAGACTGATGCAGTGGCTGCAGCAATGGTCTCAAACATAACAACGATTGTGAGGATGGTGCAGGACCGGGCAGTGTTTCATTCTGTTGTACACAGGGTCACTATGAGTTGGCACTGACTTGACTGCACCTAACAACAACAATGTTCATGCATATGCCCTGGTAATTTTGGAAAGTTATTTTTTTTTCTACTTAGTCAGAAATTCCATTTTGCTTCATTGTAAGCATGGAAAAAAACCATCCTATTTTTTCTCCTAAAAGTCGGCACTTTTTTTAGCACAGTCAAAAATGTATATTGAACAATGGGCATTTTATTCAAGAAATACTGATGAATATTCATGCATAGATTGAAGAATATCAAATATGAAATATCAACTTTTCTAAGAGTCATTTAATTGAAATTTCTGTGGAAGACAGCTATTTCTCAAAAAAAAAAACTTTCATAGAAAAAACTAACACCATAGAAATAAATTATAGATGTATTTAATGTTACCGGTAAATTAGCACACTGTTAACAAAATTAAGCAAATAAATGACATACTGTTGTGAATTATTACTATGATGTACTATTTATGAAGTGAGAGCAGTATAAAGAAATAGAAAGATGAAAACAGTATAATTCTAAAATATCCTTCTCTTGTTAATTTTTCTCTGTAGAATTTATCTCCTCACACTTTATTATTTCTAATATAAATTATATTTTTCTTTTCACATTCTATCCCCCAACCATAAATGAGTTTCCTGTTATAATTTTGTTGTTTGTTCACTGTTGTATCCCACAACATCTTTTTAAAATAGCTGGCAAATAAACCAAAAAAAAACCAAACCCGGTGCCGTCGGGTAGATTCCAACTCATAGTGACCCTATAGGATAAGGTAGAACTGCCCCATAGGGTTTCCAAGGAGTGCTTGGTGGATTTGAACCGCCAACCTTTTGGTTACAGCCGTAGCTCTTAACCACTATACCACCAGGGTTTCCTAAGCTGGTACATAGTAGGTGACAAATACTTGTAGAATAATGAACCAATATGTGGCAATCTATGCTAACAAATATACTAGTAAATTTCCTTGACTATAAAGAATTCTTTTGAAGTCAAGGTAAAAAGATCAATTTAACTATGAGGGGGATAAAATCTACTTGGCTTCAGACTTCAAAGGCACTCTCAGTGCTGGAAGGTAATGAAGAAACGTGTATAAATGTCACAGGGAAAAATGAGTTCAGATTGTGCTAAAGATAGAATAGCTTGTACAAGACTAACTTTCCTGCAGATAACTATAACTAAGTGCTATATAAACCAATTTTAAGACTCTATAAAGTGACCAAAAGCAGGCAGAAATTGTAGCCGATTCAACTCTGAAAGGAGCAAATGGCAATCGGTAGGATCCAAATTACCTGATTTTTTCCCTGGAGGCACTGCCTAATCCATATTGTACAAGGCAGCTAAAAGTCTTGCAGAAATTTGATGTTTTATCAGCTTTAGGTGTCAGAGGACAGAGTCGGGGCTACCAGACTGGCTATAAATTGAAGGGGGATATCTTGAGAAGTAAGAAATCACAAAGAGAGAGTCTCTAAATCAGCATATAAATTCCTCTCAAATCCTTGGCTGACTATTGAATACACAAAGAAGACTCCTAGAAGTACAGCAAACAAAAACAGCAGAAAAATTGAAAAATCTGAGCAGGTGTCTCAGCTACCGTCAACTGCAGGGGAGGTAGGATTTGACATCTGAATCTTACCCATATGCTTCAGACTTAAACCACTGAAATCACAGGAAGACAATACCTTCAAACTAAATACTATACCCAGGACTAAAAGTTTTGGGAAAACCAAAACAAACTGTCCTTTAAAAAATGTAGCATCAAAGTGCTACATGTTCAAGATAATTAGCTAATAATTTTTCTGCTTTCTAGAACCAAAACAAAATTCTTTAGAACAAAATAACAGCCCAGTATTTAATTTTAAAATTACCAGACTTGCTGAGAAACAGTAACATACTACCTAAGGTCAAAAGAAAAAGCAGTTTATAGAAGCAGACACTGAGATGACCCAGGTGTTAAAATTTGAAAAAAAATTAAACAAGTTATTATAGATATATTTATGAATATAAAGGAAAAGATGGTAATAATGAAAAAACATATGGAAAATCTCAGCACAAAATGAAAACTATTTTAAAAAACTGAAACGTGCAGTATCTTAAATGAAACTCATTAAAGGGCTTAAGAGCAGATTGAAGATGGTAGATTAAAGGATCTGTGATTTTGAAAATAGATCAATAAACACTTCAAAATCAGAAAATGTCAGAATCAAACATTATCAGAATAAAGAAGCAAGAGGAAACTTTAAGCTGTTCATAGAAATGATATTCTAAGATAATGATGACACTAATAGATTGAAAGCAGAAGCTAGTCTATATAAGTTGTAAGAATAAGAAGGATAAAGTGGCTATATCAATATCAGACAATATAGATTTCAAGACAAGGAATATAGCCAGAGATAAAGAGGACTATCTTACAATGATAAAAGATCAAATACACAGCAACATATGTCAATCTTAAATGTGGAACCCTAGTAAGAGCGCTTCAAGATGCATGAAGCAAAAACTGAGAGATGTATAGGGGAAATAAACAAGCCCACAAGTATAACTGGAGATTTTAACAGTCCTCTTTCAGTAATCAATAAAATATCTAAATTAAAAAAAAAAAGACAGGCATAGAGTATTTGAACATTATCAGTTACATTGATTTAATTGATATTTATGGCATATTCCACCAAAAGCTGCCAAAAATACATTATTGCCAAATTCATCTGAAATGTTCACCGAAATAGACTGTATTATATCATAAAAGAGGCTAAGTAAACTGCAAAAGACTGAATTCTTAAGAATATATTTTCTAATCACAGTGGAATTACAATAGAAATATACAACAATAAACTATAAAAGAAAGCTTACAATATTTGAAAAATAAACTTTTAAATCACTCATGGTTAAAAAAGAAATCATGTGACATTAGACAATATTTTGAACTATACAAAAATGAAAATGTAACAAATTAAAATTCTTGGAATGCAGTGAAATAATCACTTATAGGGACATTTATGCTTTTAAATACTTACATTAAGAATGCAAATAAAGATTTAATGTCAAAGATTAACGTTTCTAGCTACTTGAACTAGGGAATAAAAGAAAATTAAACACAAAATATTATAAGGAAAAAATTAAAAATAGAACAGATATCAATGAAAAAGAATACAGATACATAATAGAAGATCATAACAAGCCAAATCTTGGTTCTTAGAAAAAAAAAATGAAATTGAATTTTTAGCAAGACTAACAAGAGAAATAAAGAGAAAACGTATATTCCCAATATTAGGAATGGAAGAGTGGTTACCATTAGAAGTTCGACAGACATAAAAAGCATAATAAGGAAATTCCAGGGACAACATTGTTCCAACAAATTCAACAATGTAGATTAAATGGATAAAGTCCTTGAAAAACACAGTTAAAATAAGGAGAAATATAAAATCTGAATAGCACTTATAACTACTAAAGAAATTTAATTTGTTTAAAAAGAAATCTTTTCCACATAAAAGCTCCAGTTTCAGATATTTTCACTGGTGAATTGTATACAACAGTTAAATAAACTATACCAATCTTACATAAATTATTTCTTTCAGAAGGCAATCGAGGAGTGAACACTTCCCAACTCACTTTATGAGACTTATGCTATCTTAATACCAAAATTGACAAAATAAAAGAAAAGAAAAAAAACGGATTAAAAGTGTTCCACTAGCATGTTTTTGTTACTGTTGTTTGGTGCTGTAGAGTCGGTTTTGACTCACAGCAACCCCACGTGACAGTAGAACTGCCCCATACGGTTTTCTGTGTTGTAATCTTTACAGGAACAAATCGCCAGGTCTTTCTCCCATGGAGCCATTAGGCGGTTTTGAATCGCCAACCTTTTGGTTAGCCGCCAAGTGTTTTACCATTGTGCCACCAGGGCTCTTTCTATAAGCATAGAAGTAAAAATCATTAACAAAATATTAGAAAATCAAATCTAGCAATACATAAATAGGATAATACAAACACTGTAAACAAATTGGCTTTATTTCAGCAATGCAAATTTGACCTAAAATGGGAAAATCAATCAGCATAATTCATGATATTAATTCAATAAAGAGAAAAATCCTATAATCCTTTCACTGAATACAAAGAAAGCATGTAACATACTTTAGCACTTATTCATAACAATTAAAAAAAAATTCAGCTAATTAGCAATAGAATGGAAGTTCCTTATTCTGATAGAGTATCAAAAACTGCAATTAACATCTTACTTCATAGTAAAATATTGAATGCTCTCCCAGTGAAATCTGAAAAGTTACCCATTTTGATCTCTTTTGTTCAGCATTGTTTTGATGGCCCTAGTCACTGCAGTGGAGCAGTGGTTAAGAGCTACTGCTGCTAACCAAAAGGCCGGCAGTTCAAACGTATCACCTGCTCCTTGGAAACCCTATGGGACAATTCTACTCTGCCCTATAGGGTTACTATGAGTCAGAACCGACTCGACGGCAACGGGTTTGGTTTTTGGAGTCACTGCAGTAAAACAAAAAAGAATATAAAACAAAGTACTCTGTGGCCTTCATCTCCACTAGTCCTGTCTAATATTTCTTTTTAAGTTAAACATACACCTATCCTATGACCCAGAAATTCCACTCATACGTAAATATAAGTGGTAACAATTTATCCACAGAATACTTATGCAAGAATTTCATGTCATCTTTATAATTGTACCAAATTGGAAACAATGCAAATGTTCATCAGGATAATGAATTAAAAAAAAAACAAACACGATGATATATCCATTCAAGGAACTATCACTCAGCAATAATGAACTACTGTTATATGCAACAACATGGATAGGTTTCAAAAACATTGTGTTATGCAAAAGAAGCCAGGCAAATAAGAAGTCCAAGACTAGGCAAAATAAATTTATCTTCATAGAAATTGATTATAACAGTGTTCACTTATGGAGAGTGGGGATTGACTGTATAGGGATATAAGAAAATTTTAGGTATGATGGAAATGCACTATGTCTTCCTTGGAATGTAAGTTACATGGATGGACTCATATATCAAAACTTATTTAAATATAGTCTTAAGATCTGTGCATTTAACTGTATGCAAAATTTACCTTAATAGAATACAAAAATACATTAAAAAGTTCAATTATCTCTCATTAATATAGACAATGGAACCTGGTGGAACAGTGTTTAAGGGCTCAGCTGCTAATCAAAAGATCAGAAGTTTGAATTCACCAGCAGCTCCTTGGAAATCCTATGGGGCCATTATACTCTGTCCTACAGAGCCGCTATGAGTCGAAATCAACTGAATTATGTAACAAATACATACTTAACAAAATCTTAGCATGTAAAATTCAACAATGTGTGACAAGGATAATAAACCTTGACCAAGTTGGGTTTATTCCAAGCAGGAATGCAAGATTAGTTTAACTTTTTTTTTTTGAGTTTTTTTTTTTTTAATTTTTTTAATTGTACTTCAGGTGAAGGCTTACAAAACAAATAGTTTCTCATGAAACTGTAGTACACATGTTGTTTTATGACATTGGTTAACAACCCCACAACAT
>NW_004443986.1:6362263-6372406 GCF_000243295.1 Trichechus manatus latirostris
TGTTTTAGGGTTTCAGGATTGTTGTATTCTCTGTTCGGCTTAGTTTTTTGGATCTTTGCTGTGGAGGGACAGCGTGGTGCTTCTGCCTAGAGTGCTATTTTGCCCGAACTCCTGGTTTAACTTTTGATTAAAAAAAAAGTAATTGAACAAATTAACAGAAAACACAAGAAAAAATGCACAATAATATCAATAGATGGCAGAAAATCATTTGAAGAAGCACTTGACCAATACCTGGTAACAATTCCCAACAAACTAAGAAAAGTAGGGAACATTCTCAACCTGGTAAATGACCTATACAAAAAAAAAAAAAAAAAACACCCTAAAGCTAACATTAATGTTAGCAGTGAAAAATTGAGTTGTTTTTCCCTAAGAATCAGGAAAAAAAAGTAAGAATTTCCACTTTCATCATTTCTGTTCAACATTGCACTAGAAATTCTAGCTACCATAATAGGGCAAGAAAAAAAAATAAAGCACGTAATAATCAGAAAGGAGGAAGTAAAACTGTCCTTACATATTTATTAAATTGTCATGTTTTAATTAACATGTTTTTATGTACAGTTCTATGAATTTTAACAAAAAAGCCAATGCCCTTTCAGGCAGTCCTACTTGCAAGGAACCGGTCAAATTAACTCTTACCTCTTAGCTCTCCTGATCCGTGGGTGAGCACTATGCCCTACTCCTTGAGCAACCTCTACCATTTCAACACATCCCATTACTTTCGAGTCAATTCTGACTCACAACCACCCTACAGGACAGAGTAGAACTGCCCCATAGGGTTTCCAGGGCTGTGAATCTTTATGGACGCAGACTCCCACATCTTTCTCCCATGGAGCAGCTGGTGGGCTTGAACCACCGACCTTTCAGTTAGCAGCCAAACACTTAACCATTGCACCACCAGGGCTCCTTCTCCTTCTTTCAACACATAGGAGCTGAAACTATAGCTGTTAATATCACTGTCAGCAACACTGGAGGATGGTTACCATGATAAAAAGGAAAAGAGGGTAAAAGTGACATCTGAACCTTTAAAAAACTGTCTTGCCTCTCCCTGCATGCAGGAGATGAATTGATAAACCACTTCAGTTAATTCATACTCCACAGGATATACTGGTTATGCAAAATGTATCCTCTTGAGCTACTAACATAATTAATTGTCTAATACATTCTATTTTCTATTTGAATAGTGTCTTATATACCAGTGTTATTGTCATATGCCATTAAGTCAATACGGACTCATAGGAATCCTGTAAGACAGAGTAGAACTGCCTCCATGTGCTTTCCAAGGTTGTAAATCTTTACAGAAGCATACTTCCACATCTTTCTTCTGTGGATTGGCTGGTGGGTTCAAACCACAGACCTTTCAGTTAGCAGCCTAGCACTTTAACTGCTGCTCCACCAGGGGGCCTTTATATGTCAGTAGTAAACAAAATTATATCTTTAGTGCTTAAATTGTGTGGGATACATCTGCCTTTGGGAAAACAATATGTTCAATTCATGACCTGAATTGTCAAATGGCTCTTAGATTCCAGGGTCTGTTGGTTGGTGACTCCCCTGGAAGCCATCCCTTCTAGCTAACTTCTTTATTACTCTGATCTCATCGTGAGGGGATAAAATTTTGGGTTATTCCTTACCCTCACCTTCTGGATGGTGTTCTCCCTCCCTTAATATTATCTCTATTTTATGCACTAAGTGGTTAGTCTGATTTACATCCATCCCTTTGTTGGTTGTAAGAAAATATCCTCATATCCAGTTATTTCCATAAACAAGATTGGGGTACCTTTAGATGCATTATTTACCAGGACTGGGTATCAGACTCAGAGAAAGACTTCAGCGAATGGCTATGAATCTATGGCTATGGATCACGATCTGGGACTGGCATCCAACAGAAATATGAACTGAAGAAAACTTGACTTCTGACCCTGTTTCTCCACCTCAAAATTCATGGGTTAAAAACAATTTTCTCTCTCCTGGAATATCAGAGACTGGGGCCCAAGCCTTAAGGCTATGACTGTGTGGAAGGATAGAAACCTTGCCTCCAGTCCTGTTCTGCTACTCAGTACTTAAGATTGGAGAACAGACCCTCCCTCGGCCTAATGGAGGTAATTAGATCAGATTCTCCAGATAGCAACTGTATGGACCAGTAGCTTCTGTTCCACCACCTCAGCATCCTACTAGGATTGCTTGCCTAAATCCTTCAACTGACACATGTTTCTAGAAAGCTCCTAGGAGTCCAGTATCTTTCTGGGAGGATGGCCTGAAGATACTGGTCTTGAAAAATATGATCTTTTACCATTAGCATGAACATCACCTGAGAAATTGTTAGAAATGCAATTTCTTGAACTCCACCCCAGACATAATGAATCAGAAACCCAAGGGGTGGAGCCCAGTGATCTGTGTTTTAACAAGTCCTGCAGATGATTCTAGTGCTTGCCAGAGTTTGAGAACCAACGTTTTAGGAGATCAACCAACTACAACCTTATTGTTAAGACTTCAGTGAGCCTCAGAATGCTAATGTGTACCCATAATTTCCCAAACCATAGTTTTTTTTTTTTAACATAAGCATCTTTTCAGGCTTTTATTCAATGAAATACTTTTAATAAAACATAGTTTTAGAGTATATTATTTGAATTGGGCAACAGTTTAAAATTACTTCTAATATTTCCCTTCCATTAGTTAAACAAGAGACATACAATTAAAAAGTACACAAATTCAAAAATAAATAATTTATATTAAATGGATAAATCAGTTCTTTGAGGTAACTATTGTGGAAGCCTGGTTGCTTGAATACTTATATCCTGTGATTAAATAATTTAAAATTCCTAAAATATGCTAACATGTGTTCTTGTCATCTTTTATTATATACTTCATTTTGTACAATACTTAGAAGTCATGCTTATCATCAAGATCACATTAGATTTTTAATTAAAGAGGTAAGAATAGAACCATTTACTGAAATCCCCAGTTAACCCAACGCTATATTAACCCATAGTTTCAACTTAGCACATAGCTGCACCATATTCATGGTTAAGTCATTGAGAAATAGAAAATGAAAAGTGGATCTATTGCTACAGTGTATGTTCCCACAGTTTCAATGCCTATGAGACCCAATTTGCTGGAGTTTGTCAGTGTTCCAGCTTTTAAATAAGAAGATGTCTGCGTATTTGCTCTAAATGACATTCCAGGAAGCTCTTAAATCAATTTTAACTGCTATGTCACATAAAAGTCACTTAATTTGAGTTGGGAACTAAATGAGCCTCTAAGTGAAATCAGTTTTGAAACTAATGTATATCTTTACACAGTCACTGATGACCATTTTTCCATGTTTTATGGGCTTTGAAAATTCATAGCTCTATTTACATTAAAACTGGTTGTACCATCTGAACAATTGGAACCAAACGGAAATAGTGATTCAAATGAGAAACAAGTTAAAATGTTAGTCATACATCTAGGGAGAAAAAATGAAAACAATTGATCTTTTCACTTTTGAAGTAGATAAATTGGTATTTCTTCACCATCATCACGGTCACAATTCACAGTTATTGATTGCCTATAATATGCTAAATATTTAGCTCAGCAGGTTAACAATAAACTTAGAATAAACCCCCTTTCTAGGAATTTAACCCTGGTGGCCTAGTAGTTAAGAGCTATGGCTGCTAACCAAAAGGTCGGCAGTTCAAATACACCACGTGCTCCTTGGAAACCCTATGGGGCAGTTCTACTCTGTCCTTTAGGGTCACTATGAGTCTGAATCGACTCAACAGCAATGGATTTTTTTTTTTTTTTTTTGGTATACTTCCCCATATGTTAAACAGTACATATAATAGCAAAGTATTGGTTAAAAACCTAAATGATCATCAATAGGAGACGGGTTAAATAAAAACTGGAGCATGTATACAATGAAATACCACTGTGGAAAGAGATAATTATATGGCTCATATTCTTAAACCTTGGCTAGAAATTTTAACTAAAGCCACAAGATTCAAACCTTAGCCATGCAACAAAATACTTTAAAAGAATGGAAAATTATTGACACAAGTGTTTTCAGGAGTGTTTAACAGATATTTTTCTTTAAGATTCAAATCATGTAGACCAGAAAAAAAAAAACAAACTCATTGCCGTCAAGTCGATTCCAACTCATAGTGACCCTATAGGACAGAGTAGAACTGCCCCATACGGTTTCCAGGGAACGCCTGGTGGATTTGAACTGCCGACCTTTTGGTTAGCAGCCGTAGCTGTTAACCACTATGTCACCAGGTTTTCCATAGACATTAAAGCAAAAGGAATTTTAGAGACTATTGATTTCAGTTTTTAGGTACTGTGTTAGTGATAGCAGGACATGCTTTAGTGAGACGAGTACTTGGTAAAGTTAAGAGGCCTTGCACTCTGGTCTCAATGTCACCATAATTTTGGACAAGTCATTAAATTTCTTTGAGCTCCTTTTCCTCGTTAGTAAAATCATGTATCTGGATCAGATAATCTGTAAAAACCCCATGCTGTAAAAATTCTGTACCCTCATACTATTGCCACTTAGACTGTTTTCATTATTATCTTCGGGAGAGCATGTCTTTAACAAGCCAAGATAGTTTTGAAAAAAAATTTCTTCAGAATCACGCAAATACTTTGCAGTGGTCTGTTCTTACTCCCAAATCCTCTGAGTGATGGGAGGTTCCAGATTTATCAGAGAGATTCTACTGCACACTCTAAATATTGGGTCATTCCCTGTGTACAGGTCTTGTAGCCAGTCCTAGGTGTCCTGCATTATCAACCCTAGATTCAACTTATAACAGGAAGGACAGAAGATATGGGAAGAACAGAAGATTTAGAGATAGTATTATTAGCTTGGAAAAGGCTGTAGGTTGGCTCAAGCTCAGCCTTTACTTGTTTTATCTTAAACTGTGTCTTCCTTTTGAAAATGTAATTATAAAATATGAATCAAGTTAGGTGAGTAATTGAGCAATATTAGAGATTAGAGGAATAAATGTTAACCCAATGGGTAGAAATTATGTTTTAATTTAAAAATCGCCAGATAATGGATATTTATGCTTGCCTTCTACTATTTTCCTATTTAACATCATTTATTTTAAATGGGGAAGCAGCAACAACAAGAGATCATTATCTGGCAATGCTACTTAACACCTGTACAAAAGCTGCCAGAAAAATAATCTGTAGTCTTAAGAAAGCTTTTTTAGAATAATCCAGGTATAGCAGCATTCTCAAATTATCTTATTTCTGGTTTATTCTTTTTCTTTTTTTTAATGAATGCAGTACCTTTCTTCCCAAGAGCTCAAAATCATTCCATTGAGTGATTAATCTGACTACCATGATTGCTTTTATTGAACTCAAAGATGTAGTTAATATAAATACACACTGTATGAACTAGAATATACAGGCAGTACCTTCACTGCATTACTGATGTGTTCCTAGAGATTCTAAGGAGAATATCAGTATCTTAATCTCCTAGAGCTGCCATAACAAAATATCACAGAGTGGGTCACTTTAAAGAACAAAAATCTATTTTCTCACAGTTCTGGAGATTACAGGTATAAATCAGGGTATTGGCCTTGTCAATACCTTCTAAGAGCTTTAAGAGAGGAACTGCTTCATGTCTTTCTCCTAGTTTCTGGTGGCTTCTGGCAATTCTTGGTGTTTTTTTGCTGCTTACAGATACATCTGCTTCCATTGTCACATGGCATCAGTCTTGCCCCTGTGTGAGACTCTGTTTCCATGTCTGTTCTTCCCTTTTATAAGACACCATTTAGAAGGGATTAAGAGTAAGATCCACTCTACTCTGGTAAGACCTTGTTTGATTTAATTGATAATAAAAGAAAAACCATATTTCTAAACAAGGTCACATTCACAGGTACAAGGGTTAGGACTTCAGCATAGCTTTTTGGGGGACACAATTCAATCCATAACAATCAGTCTATATTTACTGGTAGTCTATTACATTGGTAGCCCCTAGGATTTCTAGATTTAGCAAACTTCAACCAAAAAATTCAGGATTGAGGGCAGGATGGCGCTTTGGGCAGAAGCGCCGTGCTGTCCCTCCACAGCAAGGATCCGAGAAGCTAAGCTGAACGGAGAGTACAACAGTCCTGAGACCCTGGAACATCAAATGAAGAGATAGAGAACACAGCCAAGCACCAAATGGAGTGAGAAAACTGACGGAGAGTGGAGAATGAGGAGAGATTCATGCAGAGGTCCCCTACCGGCTAACACAGCACGGATCTGCCATCTTGGACTCCTACCAGAGACCAGCAGACGGGGTGCGAGAAGGCAGCCTCACAGAGCATCCAGCGGGAGACAAAACAACCAGTGGTTTGTGGTGTGCACTTTCCCACCCCCCATCCTTCTTCACCCCTGCTCAGCCTCCTCTGCTTCCAGCGGCCACAGTCTCTCAACCGGGAAACACCACCTACTTGGATTCCGCACACCGGAATGGGCCGGCTTTCTGAGTGCCATTTGTTGGCTGCTGGTGTTGCTTTTTCTCTGCTTCTTTTGATTTCTTCCTTGCCTCTCACCACCTCCCCCTCCTTTCGCTCGAATGTCTGGCTCCATGCGCCATCTTTGCTTCTTCCTGAGGGGCTGCAGAGCTCCGGTAATTTGTGACATACGCTTTCCCACTCCCTGTCCTTCTTCACCCACACTTGGCCCCCTCTGCTTCCAACGGACACAGTCTCTTGTCTGAGAAACACCAGCCCACACTAGCTGGCTCTCTGAGTGCCATTTGTTGGCTGCTAGTGTTGCTTTTCCTTCTGCTTCTTTTGATTTCTTCCTTGCCTCTCACCACCTCCCCCTCCTTTTGCTCAAAAGCCTGGCTCTGTGCGCCATCTTTGCTTCTTCTTGGGGGGCTGTGGAGCTCCGTTAGAGTGTGGAGCTGCTTCCCGGTCTGGGCTGCCATGCTGGTGGGATCCCAGGGCTTTTGTTCATTTGTTTGTTTGTTTTCTTTTCCTTTTCTTGAGTTGGGAGCCCTTTATGGCCAGGTGGTGCCGTGTGGCAGGGAGACCTCCCTCTCGGCTTGCACAGACGTGCAGAGGGATCCCTGAGGACATTTTGTTGTTGTTGTTGTTGTTGTTGTTTTTCCCCTGTTTTTTTGGTGGCCTTTCTTGTTCTTTTTTTTTTCTTTTTAATTTATTTTGTTTTCTTTTTCCTCTTTGCCCTTTTTGTCTTTCTTCATTGCTCAGTTTCTCTTCTCTCTATGTCTTCCTTCTCTTTCTGTTCCCTGAGTGCCTGTTGTTGTATACCTCTGCACCTTCTGGCCAGGCTGTGCTGTCGCACCTGGGAGCAACTTCCCCAGGCCTCATGGCTGCACCGGTGGGAACCCTGGGAGCTTTGCAGTTCTTTGACCTTTCCGATTTTTGTTTGTTCATTCTTTTCTTTCTCTTCCCCTTTCTCTTTTTCTCCATTTCGTGGTCTCTCATCTCTCGACTCCAATGGCAAGCTCCCCTAGCATTCTTTTGTGTTTCTCTGTATGTTTTTGGCTCCTGTTCCTCTCTCCTCTCTCCCATGTCCATCTTGGCTCCACACATATCAATCTCCCCACTGCATCCTGCCTGCACCGTGCGCTTGACATCACACCACCAGGCAGCACAGGTACAGCCTACTGGAACCTGCCCTGCACTGATTACCAATCCACTCTGGTGGCTGTGGTGGGTGCTGTTGATGGCCCATCCTCGTAGCTCCTCTTCGGCTGGACCTGCTCTGCCGTACCATGTCTGAGCGACTGATCCTGACAATTGGAGAAGGAGGCAAGAAGTATTGTGCCCACAGACGAGCAAACAGCAAGGAACAGACAGTACACCTGCTCAGACATAGTCAAATTTAAAAAAAAAAGAAAGGGATAAAACAAACAAATCTGCAATCAATAGACGAGAAAAATAACTGCTGAGTGCCCCGAAGACAGCAGACAATATCAGAACATTTGCAAAAGCAGGACAGGATGGTTCCAGTAGGCGTCCAAAATAAAATACCGGATGACTCTCCAGTGCAAGAAAATGCACTGGAGCTACCTGATAGGGAATTCAAATCTCCGGTACTCGGAATTCTTCAAGAGCTGAGGCAAAAAGCCAACAAACATGAGGAAGAAATGGACAAATTCATGGAAAGTACAGACAGAAAATTGGAGGGATTGAGGAAAATAATGCAGGAACAAGATGCCAAAATAAATTCACGGCTGGAAATTATGCAAAGACAACAATTGGAAATCCAAGGGATGAACGGCAAGACTCAAGAGATGAACAGTGTCATGGAAGGGATGAGAGGCAGATGTGAAATGGTAGAGGACAGAATCAGTGGAATTGAGGACAGACACTTGGATACAACTCTGTTTCAGGAAGACTCAGAAAAAGGAACAGGGAAAAATGAACAGACCCTGAGAGTTATGTGGGATACAATCAAGGGCAGAAATTAGCAGGTGATTGGAGTTCCGGGGGCGGGGGGAGAAGGCAGAGGACACAGAGGGGATCATTGAAGAACTACTGGCAGAGGACTTCCCCAATATCATGAAGGATGGGAAGCTGGCCATCTGGGAGGCTTGGCAAACCCCATATCGGAGTGACCCCAGGGGAGAATCACCAAGGCATGTCATAATCACACTTGCCAGGACCAAGAACAAGCAGAGAATCCTGAGAGCAGCTTGTGAAGAACAAGAGGTCACATACAGAGGAGAAACGATGGGACTAGGCTCGGATTGTCCGGCAGGGACCATGCAGGCAAGAGGGCAATGGGATGACATATATGAAGTCTTGAAGGAAAAAAATTGCCAGCCAAGAATAATGTGTCCTGCAAAACTCTCGTTCAAATTTGATGGTGAAATTGGGTCATTTCCAGATAAACAGAGGTTAAGGGAATGTGTAGGAATCAAGCCAAACTTACAAGAATTGTTGAAGGGAGTTCTTTGATCTGAGGACAGATGGCTTCAGGTCACAGGCAGAGTCTGGGACGCAGGATCGTACCAGCCAGATACCAATCTGGGAAGTGAACTCTCGAGGACTATCCAGAGCCAAAGGAAGTATAACAGGGAATAAGAGCAGTTAATCAGTAAATGACAACAACATCAAAACAATAAAAGAAGGAATGAATGGCATGGGTATGGAACCTTCTGATGGAGAGTAATGGTGGACTGCTTCAAGCTTGGAAAGATGGGGGTAAGGTTCATGGTGGCCACAGAGAAGGTTAACAAACATACTCACGCAAAAAAGGAGGAAAAGCATAGGGTTTCAGCAAAAACAGGGGACATGAAAAAAAATCCACAAACAGAGGTGACTCAGCACAGGAGAGTAAGAAGAACAAGGAAAACTTCAGCACCACAAAAGGAAGTGCTGCAAAATGACAGCAACAAACTCACATCTATCAATAATTACACTGAATGTAGATGGACTCAGTGTGCCCATAGAGAGATGGAGAGTGACAGAATGGATGGGAAAACAGGGTCCATCAAAATGCTGTCTACAAGAGACACACCTTAGAAACAAAAATGTGAATTTATTAAAAGTCAAAGGTTGGAAAAAAATATATCAAGCTAACAGCTACCAAAAAAGAGCAGGAGTGGCAATTTTAATCTCAGATAAAATAGAATTTAAAAAGAAATCTACCATGGAAAACAAAGAAGGACACTATATAACGATTGGGGGAACGATCCATCACGAAGACATGACCATAATGAACATCTACGCACCCAGTGACAGGGCTCCAAAATGCATAGAACAAACTCTAACAACACTGGAGAGAGAAATTGACAGTTCCACAATAATGGTGGGAGGCTTCGGCACATCACTCTCAGTGCAGGACGGAGAAACTAAGAAGAAACTCAGAGGACCTAAAGGGCACAATCAGCCAACTTGACCTCATGGACATGTACAGAACACTCTGTCCAACCGATGCGGAGTACACATTCTTTTCCAATGAGAATGGAATGTTCTCCAGAATAGACCACATCTTAGGCAACAGAGCAATCCTTAACAAGATCCAAAACATTGAGATAATTCAAGGTATCTTCTCTGACCACAGTGCCATCAAGGTAGAAATTAACAATAGAAAGAGCAAGGAAAAAAAATCAATTACATAGAAACTGAATAATACCCTGCCTACACATCACTGGGTAATAGAAGAAATCAGAGATGGAATCAAAAAATTCCTAGAATCAAA
>NW_004443986.1:6376321-6392563 GCF_000243295.1 Trichechus manatus latirostris
ATGTAGAAATTTTTGAAATGGTGTATCTTTGGCTCTGTGTATTTTCACCAAAAAAAAAAGGTTGAGAAGTTAGAGGGTTGACATGTTGTGGGGTTGTTAACCAATGTCATAAAACAATACGTGTACTCCTGTTTCATGAGAAACTGTTTGTTCTGTAAGCCTTCACCTGAAGTACAATAAAAAAATAAATAAATAAATACAGAAGCTAAAAAAAAAAATCAGAATTGAACTGTGTTACCCCAAAATATATATTTAAATACTGACTCCTCTACCTGTGGATGTGACCCTGTTTGGATATAGGGTTTTTCTATAAGACTAATTTATAACCTGAATAGGATATGACCTAAACCTAGTAATTTTTGAGTTATGCGAAGGGCAGAAGAGATAAAAAGACACACACAGGAGGAAGACACCATGTGAAAACAGACAACTTGTAGATGTACAAGCCCAGGCACTCCAAGATTTGTCAGCCACTACTAGAAGCTGAAATAGACAAAGAGGGGGTATCTCCCACTAGAACCATGCCCTGAATTCAGACTTCTAGCCTCCTGACCTGTGAGAAAATCGATTTCTGTTCTTGAAAGCCATTACTTGAGTATTTATTGTTATGGTAGCACTAGATAATTAAGACAGGTACCCAGTTAAATTTGAATTTCAGGTTAACAATGAATATTTTTAAAATATAAGTATGTCCCACATATTGCATGGATAATAACTTACACTGAAATTTTATTTGGTGTTGTTCAGGTTTAACTGAGTGGCCTCTACTGAAACATACCCCTCGTATTCAAAGACTTGTGTTGTCTCCATCCCTTACTTCTGGGCTGAGCCTCTGACTTGCTAAAACCAAAGAATGTGGTAGAAGTAATACATTGCCAGCTGCAGGCTTGAGCTTTAAAGAGACCAGGCAGCTTCTGTTTCTGTTGAAGCTTTGGTGCTATAAAAACTGTCATATAGGAAACAGCTACCCTGAGACCACATGGAAGAGAACTGGTGAACTCAGTTGAGAGTAGAACTGAGGCCCCAGTCATATGACCCCAGTTGCATTGCTCCAGCCAGCTCCCAAGCATTTGAGCTATCCTAGCCAAGCCACCAGCCAAAGAAGCGAAGAAGTCATCTTGGATATTATGGCTCCTGTAGACATCATGTGGAACAGAGACACATCATACCTGTGTGACCTCTCCAAATACTGGTCCACAGAATCATGAGAAATAATAAAATGGCTGCTGTTTTATGTGGCTAAGTTTTGGAGTAGCTGTTATGCAACAATAGATGACTAAGGCATTAGGGTAATGCAGACACCAGCCCTGTCTCTCCTAGTGACCACTTCAGTCCCTCTAAGGAAGTAATCTGACCTCCACAGAGCTTTTGAAAGTAAGGAGGAGAATATTTACCCACTTCACAGGCATATCAAGAGGACTAACAGGTGATGACAAAGTTTTGGAAACTGGTAGAGATGATGATTGCACAACATGGTGAATGCAATTAATGTCACGGAACTGTTTGTATACTTAAAAACAGCTAAAAAGGCAGATTTTATGTTATA
Organism: Trichechus manatus latirostris; assembly: GCF_000243295.1. NCBI lineage: Eukaryota > Metazoa > Chordata > Mammalia > Sirenia > Trichechidae > Trichechus > Trichechus manatus. The sequence continues at coordinate 6,377,868 of NW_004443986.1, forward strand.
TATATTTTACCCAAAAAAAAGAAAGACTGGAGAGAGGAAACTTGTCTTTCCAGCTGTTAACACGACAAAAAGCAACACTAACTAAAACTACACAGGACTGCAGCAAAAACGGGCAACAAGTGAAGGACTGGATAAAGAGCCTGGCCAAGTGAGGAGCCTCAGCATGGATAAAGGAGGCATCACTGTTCAAGAGAACCAGCTATCTCCTAAAACCATACACCAGAATAGTTTTAGATTGGTAAAATGTTCATATGTCAAATTACTGTATCCTAGAGAAAAATAGGCAAATACCAGGGTTCTTAGTGGAGACGGGCTTTTAAGCTAAAAACAATGGAAGGAATAACAAAAGAGAAGAATGATGGATGTGGAGATGTAAAAATGTATGTTCAATAAAAGCACCAAATTAAAAGACAAACAAGTCAGTCATTCCTTTTCCCCAGCCACTCCTGTCATAGCCCAATGGGCTCATGAACAAGGTGGTCATGGTAGCAGGGATGGAGGTTATGTATGTGCTCAGCAACATGGACTTCCACTTACCAAAGCCAACTTGGCTACAGCCACTGTTGAGTGCCCAATCTGCCAGCCGCAGAGACCAACACTGAGTCCCCGACATGGCAACATTTCTCTAGGTGATCATCCAGCAACCTGGGGACAGGTTGATTACATTGGACTGCTTCCATCATGGAAAGGGAAGCATTTTGTTCTTACTGGAATAGACACTTACTCTAGGTATGAATTTGCCTTCTCTGCATGCAACACTGCTGCCAGAACTACCAACCGTGGTCTTATAGAATACCCTATTCATCGTCATGGTATGCCACACAGCATCACCTCAGATAGAGGGACTCACTTCAAAGCAAATGAAGTGCAGCAATGGGCCCATGTTTGTGTAATTCACTGGTCTTACCATGTTCCCCATAATTTTGAAGCAGCTGGCTTGATAGAATGATGGAATGGCCTTCTAAAGACACAATTACAGCACCATCTAGGTGGCAACATCTTGCAGGGCTGAGTTAATGTTCCCCAAAAGGCTGTATATGCTGTAAACCAGTGTCCAATATATGGTGCTCTTTCTCCCACAGCCAGGATTCATAGGTCCAGGAATCAAGGGGTGGAAAAGGGAGTGGCACCACTCCTGGCATGAAGGGTCTTAGGCTGGGTTCTCTAGAGAAGCAAAACCAGTGAAGCGTATGTATATAGACAGAGAGATTAATATCAAAGAAATGGCTCATGCAGTTGTAGAGGCTGGAAAGTCCCAAGTCCGTGGCTCAGGCTTCAGGCTGGAGGCTTCTCCTGATAAGGTAGCTGCAGGAGCTGATTAATCCAAGATCGGCAGGTCAGATGGCAGGCTGTTGGCTCACGGGCTGTGGAGGCTGAGAAATCCAAAATCAGCAGGTAATATGGCAGACTGCTGGCTAATGTCCCAAGAACCAGAGTTCAGATGACGACAATCCAAACTCAAGATCCAGAGCAGAGAAAAGCCAGCAACCTTTACCGGAAAGTCCATGTATATTGGATGCAGGCCGTACCCCCAAGGAAATTCCTTTTCAACTGATTGGTTGCTCATAGCAGATCTCATCATGAAGGAGATTACATTATATCAGATCTCATCAAGGCAGTGACTATACCATTACATAACTACCAAACTACATCACAACTGCGAAACTACTGAGAATCATGGCCCAGCCAAGCTGACACACAACCTTAACCATCACACCTTGTTTAATGTGTTTGAGAAAATAAAAAGTAACACTAATGTTAAATAGGACTATGTGAAGATATTAGTTAAATAGGGCCTACTCAAATGAAAACAGTAAAAACGAAAACAAACAAACACACAAGAAACTACCCATAATAGTGACTGAAAGGGTTCCACAATTTGGAATTTTGTAAAACCAACAAAATTTAGCACTCCATTAGTACTGCTCATTCCTCATATTAGAATTAGAACTGCATTATTTACCATACACATAACACTACATACAACAATCAAAATGTACATTCAAGAGTGCTTTGATTCAAATGTTTGATTCTTCTTGTTTATAATTTAATTTGAAAAAACAAAACAAAAACAAAAAACAACGACAAAAACTTTAGCCAGGTAGAAGAAGGACATTTTCATGGGTGGCTCAGTCCAAAGTTTACGTCTCTTGTACTCCTCATTCTGGTGCCCCTCCATTTCAGTCTGCAATAGAAGCCTTGCACTGTTAAAAACCACGGAAAACCATCATTTTTTACTGCTTCTATGGTTACACCATAAATGCAGAGAATTTATTAAATGATGGCTGAGGAAACCATGGTCCACTAATTCTTCTGTCTTATTCACTGCCTGAGGAAAAATTTCCTGTTCCATCATTCCAGCCAGTGTTCCTTTGAACAATCTCAGCTGTCTCTTTTTTTCTGACATATGTCAAAATGATAGGTGAAGTTTTACTGCTTTAGATGGTGGCAACTTCTAAGCTAACTTTGAGCTAAAAAAGAACAACCTTTGTCCATAAGCAGTGACAGCATATTACTTACCTTGGAAGCTGTTGAAGTGCAGTAGCTTATAGTGTGGCTTTTAAAATTATTTCACAACTACTCAATAGTAGGGCAATACATTAGGCACTCAAAGACCATTGAATTTGGATTTCTTGAAATCTAGGAGAAAGTAAGAGCTTTTTTACGAGTTATTTTCATCTTGGTGCAATGGGTCCATATTGTGTTGGAAAGTAGGTTTGATCAAAAGGCGAATGGAGCAACTATGGCAACACAAGCCTTTCAGGGGATGGTAAAGGGCTCTAGAAAAGGATCACATGAAGCAGGATGAGAAGAGTGCAGGTTTCGCCTTCACAGTTTTACCTTGACGGCATTGAACGTACAATTCCAGAAAAGTGATTATTGAGTTTAGTGGACCAGGCTCCTTTTGTCTCTCTAATGAATCCACATAATTCTGCTAAACTGAACACAAAGTCTGCTAACAAATCAAAAACTAAAGCTCTTGGATTTACAACAACCATATGAGGGAAATATTGATGATATAGATTAATTCCATGAGTGTGCCTGTGTATAAATTCAAGGTAGCCCATGTCTTCAAGTATTATTGAAATCTTGTTTCCCTTACCTATAAGGGTTCTAATATAAACACCTCTTGTTTTCTATTCTCACCTTTCACTGCAGAAATAAATATTAACTGCTTTATGTCAATCATCCACACCTTTCACCATGCTTGTACAAGTATACAAGTAAAACCAAATATATACGTATACATATATGTATCTATATGTAAGTGTATTAATATATATGTAAGTATATGTATGTTGTTGGAGTTCACAGAAATGGTTTGCAAATATGTATGTGTGTGTTATGTGTGCTTTGTTTTCCTTAACAATGCCTATGGACAGTGCCTAATCCAACAAATATAGACCTAACATTATTTTTTTTAAATTGCTTAGTATCTTATGTTCCGAAGTATCATATTTTTTCAACTATTTCCCTATTGATCAATATTCAGCGGATTTAGTTTTTTCCTCCACCCCACCCCGAACAATAACCAAAGCTGTTGTTGTTGTTAGGTGCCATCAGGTTGCTTCTGACCCTTAGCGACCCCATGTACAACAGAGTAAAACACTGCCTGGTCTTGCCCTATCCTCACAATAACCACAGCTACAAAGCTGCAGTAAACGCCCCTGCTCTTCTGTAAATATGTCTTATGTACTAGTGCTTATATTTCCATACAATAGAGTGCCAGAAATTACGAATCTTTATTTATAACATAGTTAGGCAGGCAACTAAAGGTCTGCAGTGAACTTTAATGTTTCTATGAGTCTAAGCATCACTTTGCTAATCATCATGCTCTTGAGAGCAAACCCCTCAGTTGAGAATTGATGTGGTAGCCATGTGCTGGCTGCGTGAGAGCTATGTCTACTTTGGACACCATAGGTACCCAGCTCCCTGCTGACCACACAAGGGATAAGACCTTGATATAGCTTCTTCTACATGGACTTTTCATAGCTCACAAGAAATAGGTACTTCCCAAGGCATTAAATAAACTTGCTTGCTTCCTTTAAAATTTCTGTTCCAGCATGTGCCTTTTGCATATCCTTATCTAGCACCTTTTTTCCAAGGAAGCAGAACTCCCTCTCAGCTCTGGGTCTTCTGAATCAGCTGGCAGGTGATTGAGGGGTCTGCAGTCTTGGCATATTAAGATGGGAACATACAAAATATTTACCATGGAAACTGTCAGCGATAACACATTGTAATTGTTTGGGATTGAGCTCTAGAAGGTGGTCTGGCAGATGTCTCAGAGGTAAATGGGCAGTGGTGTTTGTCCCATAGAAGCAAGGCTCAGCAGATGAGTTATACTGGGGGAGAGCGGAAGAATAAAGAAAGAAATGAGCACATGGATACCTAGGTGTTTGCTTTAGAGATCTAATTAGCATTAGGCTTCTCTTGGACACACATATTTTGTAGATGTAACATTGGAGACTACAATTGGAGAGCTGTTTTCTGGTTACCTGAAAACAGCTACTTTAGTGAATGCTCTATCTAAGTTACAAGAGCAGATTTCTCATGGCCAGTGTATTATGAATAATATTAGATTATTGACCTGAGAATACGTAACCTCGGATGGTAATATCTTAGCAAATCAAAGCTTTCTATTTGATATAATTATTTATAGCTTTTTAGTTTTTATACTAGTCCACCCAACATATTATTCTCCCTCATAATCTCTACACTGAAACTAACTAGTTCATTTAAGTAGATATGATTTCTTGCCTCTTCTCTTTGTGTTGTATCAAAATCTTGAATAACATCATCATTCTCTCTTTCTCTCACTCTTGCTCTTTCTCTCTCTGTCTCTCTTTCTCTGGTTTTTTTCAATTCCATTTTTGCTTATAAGCTGGTATATGTTCAAAGAAGAAGATAAAGAACTATCCTTTTGTAATTTTTAATCCTTCCAAAATTAGCCTCATGCTTCTTTTCTATAATACTATATTTAAATTGCAGACAAAAAGTAAATACTAAAGAAGCACTATTTGTTCACAAATATAAACGAGTTTGGTTATGAGGCCCATTACAAATTCTCTTCTCCATTGAGGGAAAACTCATTTTATTTTCTTTTTTCTCATTTGGTTAGAATAACTGGCATTGACAGATCATTTTGATAGTTTTGGTGTTCTGATTTTCTAAAGCTTAGCCTCAGAATTCTTTTTGTTCCAAAATCCAACAATGAAATTAATATCAATAACAGAGCTTGGCATTACAGAGAACACGGTAACTACTTATGACAACTATGGACAGTGATGCAATATAGTGTTTCTTGTCCATGTGCCATGCTAGTAACAGCCTCTCCTTCAGTGTTCACATTATATTCAACTCAGAAAAAAAATCTATGAAGACACTTCTAAATTATTTTTGAGTAATTTATGGAATAGGTAAATTTAAACATCAATTTGTTTAAGATCCTAGAAGAGCGCAGAATTCTAATTTGTCTATTTTCTCTTTGTCAAACAGTTTCAGTATCCAAATTCATTGCAATTAACTGGGTGTGCGTGTGTGTGTCATCTTATTTTTCTTTTGCCAAACACAAAGTAGGAACTATAAACAGTCTGCCTATCCATAATGTTTTGCCTTTGAAATGTGTTGTTCTATCATTATACTCCTTTAGGCAATTAGGAATTGAGTTAACATATGTGACAAAAGCAATTAGGGAAACACTTGCCAAACCTGAACTATATATATGTGACAGAGACTAAAATAGCATGTAATTTCATGCCAAAAGAACTTGGAGAATTATCTAAAGAAATCATCTTTACATAGCCTATGAGAATTTCAGCTGATAAAAATAACATAAAACTATAGTGGATTTATCTGTTATATTAACTACTCAGCCTTTCATGGAAGGAATACACAGAGTCACTGTACCAAAAAGAATTGGTCGACATTCAACCATTTCAGGAGGTAGCATATGATCAAGAACCAATGGTAGTGAAGGGAGAGATCCAAGCTGCACTGAAGGCATTGGTGAAAAACAAGGCTCCAGGAATTTACAGAATATCAATTGATACGTTTCAACAAACCAGTGCTGCGCTGCAGGTGCTCACACATCTATGCCAAGGAATTTGGAAGAGAGCTACCTGGTCAACTGATTATAGAAGAGACCCATATTTATGCCCAGTCCAAAGAAAGGTGATCCAACTGAATGCAAAAATTATCGAACATATCATTAATATCACAGGCAAGTAAAATTTTGCTGAAGATCATTCAAAAGCAGCTGCAGCAGTAAAATGGCAGGGAACTGCCAGAAATTCAAGCCGGATTCAGAAGAGGACATGGAACCAGGGATATCATTGCTGATGTCAGATGGATCTTGGCCAGAAGCAGAGAATACCAGAAAGATGCTTACCTGGGTTTTGTTGACTATGCAAAGTCACTCCACTGTGTGGAGAATAACAAATTATGGATAACATTTCAAAGAATGGGAATTCCAGAACACTTAATTGTGCTCATGAGGAACCTGTACATAGACCAAGAGGCAGTCATTTGAACCGAGCTAGGGAGATATTGTGTGGTTTAAAGTCAAGAAAGGTGTGTGTCAAGGTTGTATCCTTTCAATATACTTATTTAATCTGTATGCTGAGCAAATAGTCCAAGAAGCTGGACTATATGAAGAAGAATGAAGCATCAGGATTGGAGGAAGGCTCATTAGCAACCTTCAATATACAGATGTCACAACTTTGCTTTCAGCACTTACTGATGAATCAAAGACCACAGCCTTGAGTTTGGATTACACCTCAACACAAAGAGAAAAAAAAACTGGACCAATAGGCAACATCATGATAAACGGAGAAAAGATTGAAGTTGTCAATGATTTCATTTTACTTGGGTCCACAATGAACACCCATGGACGCAACAGTCAAGACATCAAAGAATGCATTGCATTGGGCAAATATGCTACAAAAGACCTCTTTAAAGTATTCAAAAGCAAAGATGTCGCTTTAAGGACTAAGATTTGCGTGACCCAAGCCATGGTGTTTTCAATCTCCTCATATCCACATGAAAGCTGGACAATGAATAGGATGACTGAGGAAGAATTGATGCCTTTGAATTATGGTGTTGGGGAAGAATATTGACTATATCATGACTATATCATATACCAGAAGAAGGAACAAATTTGTCTTGGAAGTACAGTAAGAATACTCGTTAGAAGCAAGGATGGTGAGACTTCATCTCACATACTTTGAACATGTTATCAGGAGGGACCAGTCCCTGGAGAAGAACATCATGCCTGGTAAATAGAGAGTTAGCAAACAAGAGGAAGACCCTCAATGACTTAGATTGACATAGTGGCTGCAACAATGGCCTCAAGCATAACAATGAGTGTTAGGATGGCAAGACCAGGCAGTGTTTTGTTCTGTTGTACATAGGATCGCCATGAATCGGAATTGACTCGATGGCAACTAACAACAAGAAGTCTTTCATTGTAATATGTACATGGTGGCAAATGTGTGTGTTAAAAATTAAAATCATTACCCCCCAACTCATGTATGTGAAGATCTTACAGGAGAAAGTTCAAAATCAAGATGATGTAAAAGTCCTCAGTCTTCTCAACTACCTTCTTATCCTCATATCCCTCCAGTTCTGTCATCCCAGATATTCCAAGCACACTTACTGCTTTTCAGTAAAGTACAGCTCATCAGGAGTATCCTGCCTTTGCACATGCTGTTGCCTTTCCTAGAATGCCATTCTTCATTTTTCTGAAGAAGGCTCCTACCCAATTTTTAAAGACCCAATTCAAATGTTACCTCCTCCAGAGTAGAATAAGTAATTCTTACCCTTGGGGTCCTCCAAGTATTCTGCACATATTTCTTGTCTTTAATTAAGATCATTTAACATCTGTGTGCCTACTGTGTGACTGACATTGTATTAAATACCAGAGATACATGTACAAAGAAAAACGGGAGCCTGCGCTCAAAGCCTCATTACACAGCATTTCATTGGCTTTTGGCCTCAGTGCCTTATAACACATTACCATTACTTATTAATTTCTATTTGCCCTGTTCCTAACACTGTGTTTGGCACGTAGAAGGTATTAGATAAAAGCTCAATGACATATGCAACAAATATATACAAAAATGTAAGGCGACCACCTTAATGTTCTAAAGCAAAAGTTCCTGCCAGAATGTTAATGGCCAAAATAAATATACAAATTGTTTGAAAATCAAAGGAAATACTTACATGTCTATCTGCAATAGTTAATTCAGTAATACACTTACACATGCATATTTAAAAACATATACTATATAAAGTAACACATGACTCCACAATTCCTTATCTATCTCCAAATTCCATAAGGATACGAGAACTAAGATTTTTGTAACTTCTTTACAACAAAACCTTACCTAATTTTATGTGGAGGAGCCCTAGTGATGCAGTGGTTAAGGACTGGGCTGCTAACCAAAAGGTCAGTGGTTCGAACCCACCGGCAGCTCCACAGGAGAAAGATGTGGCAGTCTGCTCTGGTAAAGATTTACAGCCTTGAAAATCCTATGGGGCAGTTCTACTCTCTTATATAGGGTTGCTATGTGTTGGAATTTGACTAGATTTTTTTTTTTTTTTTGATATTATGTGATTCTATTTTTAGTTTTATTGATAGCATTTAGTGTAAATATTCATAAGTTAATTTGCAGCAATATTGATGTTTTGGATTGTAGAGTATTTACTCAGACCCTGCTGCACGTAATACATAATATAAGATATATACATTTTCTAAAGTCTGACATATTCTGCATTCTAAAATAAAACTCTTCTCAAGGGTTTTGGATAAGCAGTTGTAGATGCATTAATTTTTAAAATATTGATTTTTTAGCCTTGCATTCATAGAGTACTTTCATTCCAACTTTTTTTAATGCGTCTTCAACTTTGGAGTACTAGTAATCTGTGGAGCTATTTCTGAGCCATCTAACATCATTCATAAGAGTTCATCATCCTCAGTCTATCTAAACTGTTTGAGATTCAGAACTTTTTAATTTCATGCCTGACACTCTCACTGGATATTTTAGCCCAAGTATCTAATTACATAATAATGATAATAGGACTCTTGGTTTATTTCATCTATCCTTTATCTTAAGGTTGTATTTAAAATATTTATGAACTAGTATTGCATGCTCCCTGATCAATAAGAACAGAAATGACTGCAGTGCTGAAGGAGAGTTCTGGAGGCCCCTTTGTGCTTTTCTTTTTTCTTTTCTGGGTCATGGGTGGTCCACAGGGGTCTGGGAGAGGAGCCAAGGTAGGAGTAGGGCTCAGAAAAGCAAACACTTTACAAACCACAGATGTGTTTCCATATTTTGACCACTGTTTCAGTTGTAGTGCTATGTGTAGGTCAAAAGTTGGTTGGGCCTGTACTATGGAAATTATATGGCCTCTCTACAACCAAACTGCAGTCATCCCTTAGTATCCACGCGAGAGTGGTTCCAGGAACCACCCCCCACCTCTACGGATACCAAAATCTGAAGATGTTCAAGTTCCTTATATAAAATGGCATAGTATTTGAATATAACCTATGCACATCCTCCCAGATACTTTAAATCGTCTCTAGATTACTTACACCTACTACAATGTAAATGCTATGTAAATAGTTGTTTCCTCACAATTGAAGACTTTTTCTGGAAGGTAGCCTTTCTCTTCTCTGAGTTTCTTCAACTCTTTCCTCTGGGAATGCTCATGCTGCCTGGGTCTCATTCGATGCCGATTCGCCAGAGATCTTGAAGGAGTAGCACATTACAGAGGTAGCCAGCCATCCCTTACTAGCCTTAAACTACTTCCTCTCACTCTCCTCCACCTTTCACACTTAGCCTTGAAGACATTGCTTTGACCACTTCATTGCTTTCTAGCAGCCATTTTTTTCACAGAAATAAAGAGTGCACACAACACAAGGAGCCAACAAAGGAGATGTGAGGCGAACAACGCTTAAACAACAAGTGCTGGAGAGAGACCGAAGAGCTGTGAAATGGCCGGAGGCTACAGCAGGGGCTGCCCACACAGTACTGCATTCACGTGGATTCAGAATAGTGCTCAGTGCACTGCAAATTAGAGTTTTGCTTTTTGAAACATTCTTTTTTTTCCTCAAATATTTTTGATCCGCAGTTGGTTGACTCTGTGGATGCGGAACCCGCGGATATGGAGGGCCAACTGTACCTATTTTATTGCTTTTGAAAATGATCTTTAAAAGGTTAATTTACAGGGACATCCAACACATGCAATTCTGAGGTCATATATTCAGGAATAATTACTCATAGAGTGCTGAAAGAAGTCAAATTGTGTTTTGGGGAAGCAAATCAGGGATAAAGTGGAAATTCGTGCCGACACATTACATGACCCCTACTTTGTTCTGTAATTTAGGGTCAGGGCAGCTTACAAATTGCTAGCCTATAGTTAATGATTAAGTCAGCTGGATTTCCCCATTCCTCTTTTTCCTCTGTCTCCCTCAGAAAAAGAATAACTTGGTAGAAGTTAGACAAGGCTCTGGCTCAAATTGTGATCCTAAATAATAAAATAACTGTTAGAAGAAACCAACCTGTTAATAAATCTTTCTACTACATTTTAAAATAAACTATTACTTTCAGTTTTGAGACTTTGCTCTTTACCTTTTTTATATTCTCTTTTGTTGTAATGATTTTCTGATAATTTTCTGCTTTTGTTCCCATAAGCCTCTTTCTCTCAAGAGAATAAAAATCATATAGACCTAGTTATTTTTTTTAGCAAGAAAGTGTGAATTGAATCTTTGAGACTGAATATATTCCTGAGAGTAAGTATGAGTGATAAATGATAAAAGATATGTATACGGCCCTTCCTCTGATACCCTTCTTCAGAATAGAAGAGATTTACTCAGAAACAGAAGAGTCTATTTAGTCACACAGCAGTAGAACAGTAGGTCTTACTTTCTCTCAAATCCTAAAATAATCCTTTCCCAGAAGGGGACGGCAATGAATGAAAATTCTTTTCACTTTCCAAATGGGACACAACACCTGAGGAGGGATTTAGTTAAAACACAGCTTGTGGTCTTCACACTTTATTTGAAGCAAGATGCCTGAACATTTTCAGATCAGAAAGGTTTGAAGAATGTCTTGACACTAGCTTCATGTAAGTACCTTTAAATCCTGCTATAACCACCCAAAGACCATATGAAATTGGTTAATGCTTCCAGACGTCTGTTTCAAAAATCTCTAGAGGCATTGAAATGGGATTGACAGGAAAGTGAAACTCAGAGCAGAAAAATCGCTTCTCTAGGTAAGTCATGATCAACTGTTGAGCCTCAGTCCTTCTGGGTGATGTCTTATATGGGGGAATACAGACATAGAAAGCCACACACAGGTCAAGATGCCATGTGACAACAGAGGCAGATGCATCTATAAGAAGCAAAGGATTGCCAGAAGCCAGCAGAAAATAGGAGAAAGGCCCACAGAAGGAATCAACATAGCTGAGACCCTGATTTCGTCTTTTCACCTCTGTAACTGTGAGAAAACAAATTTCTGTTTCTAAAACTACCCACTTTGTGGTATTTTTTTAAATGACTGTATTAGGAAACAAAGATACTACCAGTGTATGTTTCCGTAGGCAATATAGTGTTTTATTTTGACTGCTTTTGAATTGTATGTAAATTATAAATAGAATCATATTATTCCAATGAAACCTACTGTTTGGGTACAACGTTATGTTTTTGAGTGCTGTCCATTTTGAAGCATAAAATTGAACTTTATTTTTAATAATGTTATAGTATTTTGTTGTGTTCGTATGCTACTATTTATCTATTCTAGTAGTGATAATTGGGATGGTTGCATAGATTTAGTCCCCTACTAGTCAACATACAAGAATTCCCATTGCTTCACATCCTTGACAATCCTTGATACAGTCAGACTTTTAAATTTTTATCAACCCAGTATGGCTTTAATATGTAATTTCCTGATTACTACTGAGGTTGACTGTTTTTCCTGTAGATAGTGACCATATAGGTTTTCCTTTCCTGTTCAAGTCTTTGCCTGTTTTTCTATTGAAATTTTTTCTTTTAATGATTTATTGGAATTCTTCATATAGTCTGGATACTAATCAATTTGTTCATGTATGTTTTGTGAATATTTACTCCCAGTTTATAGCTTGTGTTTTATTGTCTGAATAGTGAATACTGATGAACAAAAATGATTCATTTTAATGTAATCAAATGTATCAATCTTTTTTATTTTTTTTTTAGGTCGAACCCCAAATTATAATTTTTATGTTTTTAAATCAAGCATTTCCATTTTTGTTGTCCAAAAACTATTGAATAGCTATAATATCATATAGTTCAACCTAATAATTTCCATTTTTTGCATTTGGTTTAATAAATCCTTTTACACCTGAGTTCATAAAGATACTATATTAAATAGTATGGATTATAAATAGCCCACAATAAGAGGATATTATTAATAATGGTAGCTAATTATAATTAGTATTAGCAACATTATTTTATTTTAGCATTACCTTTATTAAGAATATGCTTATTACCGTGCAAGTTCAATATTTATGCTTCATGGTCCCTATCTCTCATGGAGTTAATAATCTAAAATATAATCTTTTTCCATGTGCACATCTGTTTTTAAAATGCACAAATCATTGAACAATTAATACAGAGTCAAATATACAAAGACTCTAAGGCATATTTATTATTGAAAAAATAAAATAACAAACACTTATTTCTAATACTTGATGTGCAGATGTGTATTGATTCCTTTTTCCTCCAAATTTAGTCAAAATTCAAGTGAAAGCATCTAAGGAAAGAGAGAGCCAATGAACACTAATTAACAGGTCTTGCTGGCAACATGTCCTGGACCAGATGGCATTGTCAGCAGAAGGCATTTAAGGAGACTTGTTGCTAAGCATTCCCCACAAGTTGGTCCCGTATGAGCAGCTACACATACAAAAGACTCCTGTCACAGAGTCTGTACTGAGACGCCAGAAATAATTTGTGGAAGTACCTTAAAATATTCTCCTATATACTACAGCTCAGGACAAATCTCTATTCATGAGTAATCATCTTCTACTATCTCTGTTCAATAATGATTTTGTTTTCCACCATTTTTCCTTATGGTATTGTCTTTTCTGCATTCTTTGCTTTTTTCTTAGAAATATAGATGTATTCCCACCATGAACCCAGAGGGATAAACATTGTTTTGTTATTGTTGCTGTTAATGTTGTTTTTATGTCTATGAAAATTAGCTTTGTGTATCTCAAAGTAGCAATTAGAGTATATAATTGTTGGCAATAGCTAAAATACTATTTTAAATCTTTAAAAGAAATACATGTATACCCTCATCTAGCTTTTCCTAGTGGGTACCTGATAAACTGCCCATACTGGCCTCTTTTGCCACTTCCTCTCCATTCTTTTGCCCAACCCATAATGAACACAGAAAATCAATAATTAGAGAAATAAGATTCTAGATGGCCCAAAAGTTTAAGCCCTCTAAACAATCCTGCATTCTTTTGACAGAACAGTGAATGTTCTTCCTTTCCATACCTCCTTCCTATGTTCCCTTGACAGGCACTTAGTCAAATGTGGACACTTTTAACTCAGTCTGAAAACTGATTCTTTAAATAATGATTGTCACACTTTTGCAATTGTGTGTGCTCTCATTCTGCATTGATTAGTAATCAACTACTAGGTTTACTAAGTGTGAGGTATTATTCTAAAATGTGTGGAAGTTACTAAGAAGCAGAAAATGGTCCTTGCCTCCTAGCCCTCAATTGAGCTGAAAAGAGATACACATATACTTGATCCCATAGACTACCTTGGAAACTCATGATTTGTCTTCCACAGCATCCTGCATTTTCCCTTTGATCATCACCCTTTACTGCAATTAATTGCTTTTTGTCTGTCTTCTCTACTAGACTGTAATCAGTGTGAGGACAGGGACCTGATGTGTTTGATTTACCAGCATACCTTCTGAACTTGTAATAAACCCAAAAGCTACGTGTTAAATGAAAAGGAATAATATATGATAAGCCTTTGAAGAATGGTAGGGAAAAAAAAGAGTAAAAGTAAGTTCCACTGGCATTTTAAGAAGGAAAGAGTACGCCATGCAGTGGAGTAGGAATTGAGTTTTTTTTAATTAATAGTGGACTAAAATGGAAAGTAGAATCTATTAGTAGTGATAAAAACTATGATATAAAATGTAGATTAGCACTTAAAGAAAAGTAAAAATTGCCATTCATCTCTGGCCTATGATTAATTTCCAGAATCAATCTCAATCTTGCTGACATATTATGTTCTGTACATAGCTAATAGCTAATTGATGTTTTCTGGGAGCAGAGCATCAAATGAGCTGGCTTTACTAAATATGAATGAGACAGCTTTTTAAAAAGGTGAAGGGTAATGGTCTAGACGACCTTCAATTTTACTACACTCAACTGTCTTAATTATGAAAGCAGTGAGTATAAAAAAGATCAAAGGATTATGAAAAAAAAGTTTTTCCTATTGTTTTTAGTTGGGCATAAGAGATTTATGAACATGGTTATGGGTACCATTTTTTATGGAATTTTTTCAACCATTCAACCATTTTTATAAAGTTTTCTCCTTAGGACAAGTTACAGATCTGAAAATATTTTAAATCCAAATAAATGTATAATATTGGCTTCTTGAATCTAATATGATTTCTTTCTTTCTTTTTTTTTTTTTTTTT
>NW_004443986.1:6392663-6436314 GCF_000243295.1 Trichechus manatus latirostris
TTTTTTTTTTTTTTTTTTAGCTTCTCCATTCAGTAGATGACATCCTTCCCTGGTATAGTCTTTCAATGACATGTTGTATTACTTTCATTTACCAGAGGACTGTGAAAAAACTCACTGTGCTAAACTGATGGCAGTGCCCGTTATGGAATAAGCTGGGACCAAAACAATTCCATATCTATACAATTAGATCACCAGTGATGACTAAAATGTAATTTCAAAAGCCTCTACTTGTATTATGTAAGATATACAAAATTTCTGACTATGTTTTGCATTGCTACTTATAGCTTTAGACAGCCAGGAGAAAAAGAACCACTGTTTTCTAATATGAGTACAGTATTGTTTACTTATTTGAATCTCAAAATGACTAAAATTGAGATTGTCATAAGACCCAACACCGGCAAACAAATAAAGGGATTATTTTCCCTAAATAATGAAATTTTCTAGTAATGATCTCTCTAATAAACATAAATCCTAAAATTCACATCAGTCACCACTTGCTTGTTAACACCTGATTGGGAGGATTCATAACTGTTTTGGCTACAGCCTAAGTATAAAAAGATTTTAGAGTGCACTAATCATTCATTTCATCATTTTTTTTTTTCCCTCATGGTATATATTTCCTAAGCTGGCATTGAGAGAGATGCAAGAAACAGCTGCAGTGTTAAATAACAGTTCTTGAATTCTATATTTCTGAATACTTTCTAAAGTTACTGAAGGCCTTGCGCCAAACACAAATGAAGATGTTGGTACTCGCAGTCATGTCGTCAGTCAGTGTGTCTATTTGAAATCTCTTTCTGCATGGTCGGTTATTTTCTTAAAACAAAACAATCATTAACCTATTTATCTCCTTATTCTTAAAAGTTAATATCTTAGAAGATACATGTCTTAGTTATCTAGTGCTGCTATAACAAAAATACCACAAGTGAATGGCTGTAACAAAGAGATATTTATTCTCTCACAGTCTAGGAGGCTAGAAATCCAAATTCAGGAGCAAGGCTTTCTCTCTCTGTAGGCTCTGGGAGAAGGTCCTTGTCATCAATCTTCCCTGGTCTAGGAGCTTCTCAGTGTGGGGAACCCTGGGTCTAAAGGACATGCTCCGCTCCTGGCTTTTCTTGCTTGGTGGTAATGAAGTCCCTCTCTTTCTGCTCGATTCTCTCTTTTATATCTCAAAAGAGATTGACTCAAAATATAACCTAATCCTGTAGATTGAGTCCTGCCTCATTAGCATAACTGCCTCTAATCCTGCCTCATTAACATGGTTGAGGTTAGGATTTACAACACATAGGATAATCACATCGAATCACAAAATGGAGGACAATCACATAAAACCGGGAATCTTGGCCTAGCTGGGTTGACATACGTTTTGGGTGGACACAATTCAATTCATACTTAATTATTTAATCTAGCATATTATGGCTTTTGTCCCTACTCTACTACTATTTCAAAATAGTTTTTATAATGATCATTAATAACCAAATCCAAAGATAATTTTCCATCCTTATTTTATTTCACCGTCTAGTAGCACAAGACTTTATCATGTACTTCCATAACTTGAATTCTCATCTGTAGTCCAATAACTCCCAAATCTGTATCTCCGGTCAGATTTTTTCTCCTGAGGTTCTAATTTATATGTCCAACTACCTATTGGATACGTCCGTTTGGATACCCTATAGATAACTTAAGCCCATTAAGTCCACAATTAAATATGTTATCCTACACACATGCACTATGAACAGCATGGTTTTGCTATTTTAGCAATTCTGTCTTAGACTAGTTCCTAATGCTCAAAAGGATCACAGGGTTCCTCCTAAATTTATACAATATATTATATAATATATATATATATAATAATATATAATATAAATTTAGGAGTGGTGTATCTGGAGGTGGACAGTGAGAATTTAAACCCTAGTTCTATCACTTTATTAGCTATATGACCTTTAGCAAATTATTTATAATTTCTTAAATTTAGTCCATTTACCTGTAAAATCTGGACAATAAAATTCCTACTTCATAGAAAGTGTAATGAGAATTTAATAAGATAACTTAGCATAGTGCCTGGCATAGATTAAGAAGTCAGTATTAGCTATCATCATCATCATTAATAGTATCGGTACTATTATTCCTAGTTGCTTACTTAATTCCAGTGCATACTTTATCTCTTGGACATCCCATTTTCTCAGCCAGTTCAATTCACTCTCTCTGCTCTCTGTCCTCCAGCTTAAGCAGTGGCCAACCAAGTGAAGTTCTTAGTCCTATTCAAAGCCAATTAAAAAAAAAAAAAAATCCGTTGCCATCAAGTCGGTTCCGACTCAGGGAAAACAGCATCTCGGACAAAGCAGTATTCCCAAACCACTAATGATTTCATGGATCATCCTGAGAGGCGTGCTTTATACAATTAGTTTATAACTCAAAACTCTTAAAAAGATGTAAAGTCTATGTAAACTTTTTAATTTTTTCTCTTTGAAATGTAGCCATATCACATTCTATTTAAAAGGGTAGCACTCTTTAGGTCTCTGGGTAGCTTTATGCTTTATATTTCCTTAATCTACTCTGTCTTTTTTCGTATTTTACATACTATCTGAATAAAATGTTGGAAAACTAGGTCAACTATGATGGAAAAGTAGCTCACAATGGTTTTTAGTGTATCACTAGGTAAAGTTAAGTGCATATTACCGGAAAACATGGGAAATGATTTAGAAAGGCGGACGTAACGAAAAAGTCATCCATTTTCAGGATGTCTGGAGGCTAAGAATTCTTATTTGCAAAAAATAATCTGCTTTGGCCATGAGGAACAGAATATTATATTCATACATTGCCTCTGTTCCTTAAAAATATAGATTCTATTTTAATAAAATCCTAAAGACATTCCCTGTTTTCAGTCAAGGAAGTTAACAGGCAGGGAGATGGTTTGTTTCTTTATTTTATTATTCAGTTCACAGTGTTCCAATAGTGGACCTCAGATAATCCTCAACTTCACAAAGTATTTTGGAATTGTTACTTTTCAAAATCTTTCATGTAATTGCTTGTGACTGGGTCACACCATCTCATTCCATGGGATCATTCGATACTCCAGTAACCTGACAAGGGTCTTCAGCAACCTAGGGGTGGAGAAGATATGAAGTGGGTTTTTGAAGGTATAGAGCTATAGCCTAATGTTATCTCCAGAGAAATAGCGAGGGAGTACAGAGGGAGAGATTAGTAAATTAAAACAAATGGCGCCCCATAGCTCTCTTCAGAAAAGTCATGTTCTTTTGGACGAGTGCCAGAATGCCCTCTTCAGTGCTTTTTATAAAGCCCCAAAACTCCTAGTGCCTGGTCATCCTATAGACATAATTTCTTCCTTATAACGCTGTCATTACTGAAGATTACTTTAGCATATGCTGATCTGCAGCTCTGTTACAAGCAAAATAAAATTCCTTATTCCTTGTGCTCAAATACTTAAATAGAAAATTATGCTTTAAAACAGTATGTTCATGTTATGTACTAGTCCAGTCATAGAAATATAGTTACATAGTTTCCTAAGCCTTTGGAAAAATTCACAGCTCTATATCCATAATAAATTCTGAAATATGTGAGGGGGCAAAAATATTTGTGGGAACATTCTTTTGAAGACAAAGAGCTGAGGGTGTTGGCTCATACATTCTCTTAAGTAAATAATGAGAGTCTGGTTAATATTCTTTCTTCTTTTTTTAAACTCAGGCATGATAACATTGAAATTCTGACCAAATCAGCTGTTGCTGGAATTTATAGAACAGATTTGGAGTTAGCAATTTCAACTTCATAGCTGGCTGAGGATCCAGCTGTGTTGGCTCAGCCAGAGAGTGTAATGGAAGGTTAGACATATGACATCATTTAACACTATCCAAGAAGAGTCTAGAGAATGAGAAAAAATTAAAAATAAATGCTCAGAGAATAGTTCCTCTGCAGACAGCGTTGGGCAGAGAGGTGACTTTTTTGTTTGTTTGTTTTTTTCTTTTTTTTTTTTTTGCATTGGAACTGCAGTTGACATGAAAGGGAGGAAGACAATTTTAGCTATAATTGTACAAATAATTGACTTAGCCTCCAATGGAGTCTGATTGGGGGCAGCCAGCATAATAACGTAACCCCCATGTCCCAGAGGCTTGAAAAGCAGTCTGCTTGACACAGCCAGCCAAACGGCCAATTAAAGTGAATGTGAAAAGGCATGATGCCAAATACAAACGCATTTTCTGTGGTGGCTATTTTTAACTATGTGAATGTCTTTTGGCCTATTTCCCCTTGGTTGGCTATCTCAAACACTCACATTCTTAAGGATGACACATCTGAATACTATGCAGATATTTTCCTCGTTTCCAAGTTGGGTAAAAGAGGGTGGGGTTCTGACCCCAAGATAAAGGGTATGCCTTTTGGCAAGCTCAGACTTGGCTTGTCAAGTTCAATTTCCTGCTTTGCCAGTGGTGTCTGTTCAGTCTCATGACTGGAGAAGTCTGGTCCTGCTCCATATGTGCAGAGATTCTAGGTGGTGCTTCTCGAACACCCATCCCCAGGAAAAAAGACATTTAAAGAGAAGTCATCTTCTCCATTTGATGAAATCACACATGGGTTCTAGGAACACAATCCCCAAATGCCTAAGGGGATTGCGATTCTGAGTTTGCACACACATATGTGCGCACAAGGAGCCCTGGTGGTGCAATGGTTAAGAGCTCGGCTGTAAACCAAAAGGTAGGCAGCTTGAATCCGCCAGCCACTCCCTGGAAACCCTACGGGGCAGTTCTACTCTGTCCCATAGGGTCACTATGAGTTGGAATCAACTTCATGGCAACTGGTTTGATTTTGGACTTTTATGTGCACACAGAAGCATACACGGGGTGCACAGTGATCTAGTGGAGCTGCTTTCAAATTTAGGAGTGGGAATGTGGGGACTCCCTCAAAGGAAAAATGGCTGTGCCTGCTTAGAAAGCCGCTGCAAAACCACATCCTGGAGTGTGCCCACTGGTGCTGCTACTGAATATTCCTCCATTTACAATTCTTGACTCACAGAGGAAATAGAAGTGTTCCTCCATATTTAGGATCTGAGTTTATTTAAGAAGCCAAGGAAGAGAAATTAGTAGCCATTTAAAAATCCAGCGCTGAGTATGGAGATAACCACTTCTTTTGGAAGCTATGTGGTCACTCAAAGTATTTTTCTCCCTGAGTCAGTGCACAAACCCCATTGGACAGTGACATTTGGGTTGCTGAGTTGAGCTTTGCAAAACCAGTTTGGTGCTGCCAAGGCAGTAACAGGGGCATCCCAAATTCCTACTCTACACAATTCCAGCACACTGTCACTATGTGAAAAAGGATGGAAGCAAACTCCTCCCGTCCAAGTTAAATGTATACCAGTGGGGCGGTATGTTTGAGAACTACCAGTTTTCACCTGTCTTAACTTGCTGCAGTCTTCCATGGAATAAAGAATGTTGTTACTATTATACTCACTTATATCTGCATAAAAAGTTTTTATCTTTGCAGAGCACTTTAGTATAGGTTATCTCATCTGAACTTTGCAAACCTTTGAGGTAATTAGGGTAGAAATCATGCTTCCATTGTGAGGCATATTAAGGCCCAAGGAATTTAATTGTAATTAAGATGACAGAGACATGGCAAGGTAGTAACAAAGCTGAAACTGGAACTGAGGTGACCAGAAATTATATTTCTTTCCTAGAGGGTTGTATAATCTGCTACTGAGATCTCAAGCAGGTCTGGTAGAGGCAAAAATCAGGAAAGCTGACCCTGAGATTAGGTCCCTTAGGTTAGGTTAAGTCAAATGTAGACGCCAAGGTGTTCAGAGACATCATTAGGCAATTCCAAAATTGAGTATAAAAGAATGCAAAGTCAAACATATGAAGGCAAAGATGTTTTTGGGTCTAAAAGATTAACATGGGGTTGAGAACACTAGAGGCCTCTCAAAATATCCAGATTCAGGTAAATATGGGAAGAGAGTGAGCTGTGATGATCAAGACCGTCTTCTACTTTAGTAGAAGCAGAAGCCGCTTGAGATGATTTCACCTCCAGAAGACATTTGGCAATTCCTGAAGACAGTTTTGGTTGTCGCAACTGGGAAGGTGCTAATGACATATAGTGGGTAGGGGCCAGGGATGTACTAAAAACCCTACAATTCACAGGACAGTCCCCACAACAAAGAATTATCAGGCACAAATGTCAACAGTGAGAAAGTTGAGAAACCCTGGTCTGCGTAAGGGTAGCCATCCGGTAAACGGTATATGGACTTGATCTAAAAAGAGAAAATTAGGGTATCTGATGTTTGTTCTGCCACTCTGGGACATCCTCTGATTTCTTTCCTGAGAAGGTGGGACAGCTGTACTAGGCTGGATGAAGAAGAGCTCTGAAAAAGAATCATCTCTTTGTTTTTCCTCCACCCTGTGTTCAGTCTATATGGAAATAAGTTCTATACATAGGTTTCTCCTTTCTTATTATACTTGCTTAAGAATATATATATATATGTATTAATTTATCAGGGGATGGAGTGGATCTATTTGTGATATAATTATTAGCTCCTTTAGTTGTAATGGTTTTATATTTTATATTATATTGTGTCAAATTTCAGAACCCATGTACTATTGCAGAGGGGATGTAAAATAAATATTCTTTATATGTATTTCCTTTATAGCTTGCATCTGTAAAAGGATACATATCCAGACTTTCAAACCAACGCTAGCTGTAGGGGAGAAAAGCAATGTATAATTAAGTGAGAATCTACGGAAACCAATGGCTGCTGACTGGCTCTATGGAAAGCAGTTGTGTCCTGCGTTTTCTTGCCTAATCCCCTTTTGCAAGGGAGACTTCTGCCAGCAACATCTTTCCTGTGCTGGAAAATTGGCTATCTGCTTTGAGCACATTTTAAAAAAAAGCTGTTTTGTATTTTCTCCTTTAATGTTGCCAGGATGAGCTAAGCACACATAAGCTGCAAAGAATAGGACAATGAAACCAGGAAACTTAGGTTCATTTAATATTTACTAAAAAAGGCCGAGCCTGAGGTTGTTTCAAGCAGGTAATCACTTGGCCCTGTAATCTAGACCTGTGCTGCCCAAAATGGTGGTCATTTGTGGCTATTTAAATTTAAATAAATAAAATGAAAATTAATTAAAAATCAGTTCCCCAGTTGCACTAGCAACATTTTAAGCACTAGTAGGTAGTGGCTCATGCCTACCATATTGACAGATATAGACAATTTCCAGCATCGCAGAAAGTTCTATTGGACAAGGCCCCTCCAGTTGGTGTATTCAACAATTGCGAGTAGTGCGAAGACACTGATCAAGAGGTCACTTTCCTGAGCACCCAAAGTGCTTCTGATGGCCACTTGAAGGCTTCACTCAGTAGCCAGTAACTGCAAAGATTTTACTAAATTTTCCTTTAATTCATCCAACAGTTTCTTATTGAATGCCTAGTATGGGTCAGGCACAACTCTAAGCATTAAGGACAGAGAAGAAAAAAGCCAAAAATGCTCTTGCCTTCATGGAAGTTAATTTCTACTGGAGAAGACCAATAATACATACATACACACATACATACATACTTACATAAAATATACAGCCAAAAAAATGACCACTGTTAGGAAGAAACAAAAGAGAGTGTGAGGGGATAAGATGATGAGATGGTAGGTGCTATTTGAAACAAACTTGTCAAGGAAGACCCTACAGAGAAGGTGATATTTGAGTAGAAACCTAAAGGCAGTGAGGAGTAACCCATGCTAACATTTGGCGCAAGGGCATTCCAGACGCAGGAAACAGAAGTGGCAAAGTCTCCGAAGTGAAAACCTGCTTGGCAGGTTCAAGGAACCATAGAGGCCAGTGTGGCTGGAGCAGAACGGGCAAGGGAAGAACGGTAGGACATGAAGTTGATTATAGTCTCTGGGTGGCAGAAGTGGTTAAGCACCAGACTATTAACCGAGAGGTTTGCGATTCGTGGTTTGAACCTACCTAGAAGCGCCTCAAAAGACAGACCTGGTGATCTGCTTCTGAAACGTCACAGCCTTAAAAACCCCAAGGAGAAGTTCTATTCTGCATACTTGAGTGTGGCATGAGTTGGAACTGACTCAACTGCAACTAACAAACAACATACTTAATGGCTAGATAATGTGTTTACAGGCATATCTCATTTTACTGCGCTTCAATGGTAATTCTTCCAATACTTCAAATTTTTCATTATTATTATATTTGTTATGGTGATCTGTGATCAGTGATGTTTACTGTTACTATTGTAATTGTTTTGAGCTCCACCAACCACACCAATATAAGATAGTGGACTTAATCAATAAATCTTGTGCATGTTCTTACTGCTCCACCTACCAGCTATTCCCCACCTCTCTCCTTCTTCTTAGGCCTCCCTAGTCCCTGAGGCATGAAAATATTGAAATTAGGCCAATTAATGACACTACAATGGCCTCTGTGTTCAAGTGAAAGGAAGAGTCACACATCTGTCGCTGAAAATCAAAAGCTAGAAATGATTAAGCTTAGTGAGGAAGGCGTGTCGAAAGCCAAGACAGGCCAAAAGGTAGGTCTCTTGAGCCAAACACTTAGCCAAGTTGTGAATGTAAGGGAAAAGTTCTTACAGGAAATTAAAAGTGCTACTCCAGTGAACACACGAATGACAAGAAAGTGAAACAGCCTTGTTACTGATACGGAGAAAGTTTTAGTGGTCTCAGAAGAACATCAAATCAGCCACATTCCCTTAATCCAAAACCTAATCCAGCATAAGGCCCTAACTCTTCAAGTCTATGAAGGCTGAGAGAGGTGAGGAAGCTGCAGAACAAGTTTGAAGCTAGTAGAGGTAGGTTCATGAGCTTTAAGGAAAGAACGCCATCTCTGTTATGTTATATAAAAGTGCAAGATGAGGGAGCAAGTGCTGATGTAGAAGCTGCAGCAAATTATCCAGAAGATCTAGCTAAGATAATTGATGAAGGTGGCTGCACTAAACAACAGATTTTCAGTGTAGATGAAATAGCCTTATACTGGAAGAAGATGCCATCTAGGACTTTCATAGCTAGAGAGGAGAAGTCAATACCTGGCTTCAAAGCTTCGAAGGTCAGGCTGACTCTTCTTAGGAGCTGATGCAGCTGGTAACTTTAAGTTGAAGCCAATGCTCATTTACCATTATGAAAATCCTAGGGCCCTTAAGAATTAGACTAAATCTACTCTGCCTGTGCTCTAAAAATGGAACAACAAAGCCTGGATGACAGCACATCTGTTTACAACATGGTTTACGGAATATTTTAAGACCATTGTTGAGACCTACTGCTCAGAAAAAAAGATTCTCACTGACAATGAACCTAGTCAGCCAAGAGCTCTGATAGAGATGTTCAAGGAGATTAATGTTGTTTTCACATCTGCTAACACGACATCCATTCTGCAGCTGAATGGATTAAGGAGTAACTTTGACTTTCAAGTTTTATTGTTTAAGAAATACATTTCATAAGGCTATAGCTGTCATAGACAGTGATTCCTCTGATGGATCTGGACAAAGTAAATTGAAAACCTTCTGGAAAGGATTCACTATTCTAGATGGCATTAAGAACATTCGTGATTCATGGGAGGAGGACAAAATATAAACATTAACAGGAGTTTGGAAGAAGTGGATTCCAACCCTTATGGATGACTTTGAGGGGGTTCAAGATTTCAGCGGAGGAAGTAACTGCAGAAGTGGTGGAAATAGCAAGAGAACTAGAATTAGAAGTGAAGCCTGAAGATGTGACTGAATTGTTGCAATCTCACAGCAAAACTTTAATGGATGAGGAGTTGCTTCTTATGGATGAGCAAAGAAATTGTTTCTTGAGATGAAATCTACTCCTGGTGAAGATGCTGTGAACATTGTTGAAATGACAACAAAGGACTTAGAATATTACATAAACTTAGTTGATAAAGCAGAAGCAGGGTTTGAGAGGATTGACTGCAATTTTGAAAGACATTCTACTGTGGGTAAAACGCCGTCAAACAGCATCACATGCTAAAGAGAAATTCTTCATGAAAGGAAGAGTCAATTAATGTGACAAACTTCACAGTTGTCTTATTTTAAGAAATTGCCACATGGAGTAAAGGCGAATGAAGAACACCAAAGACACAAGGAAAGTATTAGCCCAAGAGGCAGAAAGGGCCACATATACCAGAGACTTCATCAGCCTGAGACCAGAAGAACTAGATGGTGCCCGGCTACCACCAATGACCACCCCGACAGGGAACAAAACAGAGAGTCCCTGATGGAGCAGCAGAAAGATGGGGTGCAGAACTCAAATTCTAGTAAAAAGACCAGACTTAATGGTCTGATTGAGACTGGAGGAACCCTGGAAAGCATGGCCCCTGGATTCTCTATCAGCCCAGAAAGAAAACAATTTCCGAGACCAACTCTTAAGACAGGGACTGGACTGGACTGTGGGACATAGAGTGATACTCATGAGGAGTGTGTCTCTTAACTCAAGTAGATACAAGAGACTAAATGGACAGCTTTTGTCTGGAGGTGAGATGGGAAGGCAGAGAGGGTTAGGAGCTGATTGAATGGACATGGGGAATCAGGGGTGGAAAGGAGGAGTGTGTTGTCGTAGTATGGGGAGATAAATTAGGGTCACATAACAATGTATGTATAAATTTTTGTATGGGAGACTAACTTGAAATGTAAACTTCATTTAAACTACAATAATAAAAAATAAATAAATAAAATAAAGAAAATTGCCTCAGCCACCTCAGTCTTCAGCTACCACCACCCTGATCAGGCAGCAGCTGCCAACATCAAGGTAAGACCCTCCATCAGCAAAAAGATTATGACTCGATGAAGGCTCAGATGATGGTTAGCCTTCTTTAGCAATAAAGTAGTTTTTAATTAAGGTTTTGTTTTTTAGACATAATACTACTGACCACTTAATAGACTACAATATAGTGTAAAAATAACTTTTATACGCACTGAGAAACCAAAAAATTTGTGTAACATGCTTTATTGTGATATTCACTTTATTGTGGTGGTCTGGAACTGAACCCACAATATCTCTGAGGTATGCCTGTATTAAAAACCATAGTAAAGATTTAAATTTTGTTCTTGGAGATTGGAAGGCTTTTTAGGATTTCAAGCAGAGAAATGACACTCTGATTTACATCATTTAAAAGCTTTCTCTGTCTTCTGTGTGGAGAGTAGACTGTAAGTGTGCAAGAATGGAAGCAGGGTGACCAATTAATAAACTATTGCTTAAGCCAGATAAGAAGCTCTGAAAAGGCAACACATTGTATTAAGCCAAGTTCAACAGATCAAAATTACACAACCAATCACTATTCTTATGGTTGCAAAAGCTTGATTTGTTGAGCCTGGCTTAAGAAAATGTGTTTTATTTTCAGTGCTGATGTTCTACTTTATGAAGTAAAAAATCTGGAAATCGGTAAGATAGACTGACCATCTTGCTGGGTCCCCAGGTTGAGAGCTACTGATGGAGGGAGGGTCCAGGGACTGGGACACACTGAACTTTTATATCACAAAATCATTTACAAAATATTTATGATATTATTGATTCAGGGAGTGGCCAAGGATCAGAAAATATGAATTAATTATTTAATCGATTTCAGAAAGAAACACTGTCAGAGAAGCTCAACAATGATTGTTTGATACAGTTCTCCTTGATGATAACTTCACATCTGCTGAGTGCAGAGCTGCTGCACCGAAGATCTCCCTTAACGGCTTGCAGTTCGGGTAGCTACTTCAGATGGTAGTGATGGAAGGAATAAAGTCCCAAGAAAAGATTAGCATGTCTATTTTGGGCTTCTGATTTATTTTCTTGACTCATACGTATCATCAAAATTATTTTATTGTTCAGACTGACCTTTTATGAGGCGTATTCTCTTAATAAAATCATTTCTTTGGAGAAGAAAACTTTGATTACCTTTATTTCCCCTAACAGCATTTGAATTATTGACACCTGGATGGCAGAAACAGATGTCAACTACTAGACAAAAGGTTGGTGGTTCAAACCCACCCAGAGGTGCCTTGGGAGACAGTTCTGGCTGTCTGCTTCTGAAAGGTCACAGCCTTGAAAACCATATGGAGCAGTTCTATTCTGCACACTTGGGGTTGCTATGAGTCAGAATTCACTTGACAGCAAATAACAATAAAAATTTAAAAGTACTGTATAATGAGTATTAAACAAGTTTATTATTAATCTTAATACACAGAAAGTTGTTTTATAACTTAGTCCTCAATCAATATTTGTTAGCTCAAATAGAATATTAACTATGCATCCAGAACATGCACACACCCATGAAGAGAGATGTCAACCATACATACTAAACTAAATTTTCCCATCTATAATCTACTCTCTAAACTTCTCATTCTAATTTATTGTTGTTGTTAGATGCCGTCAAGTCATTTCTCACTCATAGCAACCCTATGTACAACAGAATGAAACATTTCCCACTCCTATGCCATCCTCACAATCATTGCTATGTTTAAGCCCATTGTTGCAGCTACTGTGTCAATCCATCTCATTGAGGGTCTTCCTCTGTTTCGATGACCCTCTACATCACTGATAATGATGTCCAAAGCACATAAGACAAAGTCTCACCATCCTTGCTTCTAAGGAGCATTCTGACTATACTTCGTCCAAGAGAAATTTGTTCATTCTTCTGGCAGTCTATGGTATATTCAATATTCTTCACCAACACCATAATTCAAAAGCATCACTTCTTCTTCAGTCTTCCTTATTCATTGTCCAGCTTTTGCACGTATATGAAGTGATTGAAAACACTATGGCTTGGATCAGGCACACCTTAGTCCTAAAAGTGACATCTTTGCTTTTGAACACTTCAAAGGGGTCTTTTGCAGCAGATTTGCCCAATGCAATAAGTCGTTCGATTTCTTTACTGCCACTTCCATGGACATTGATTGTGGATCCAAATAAAAAGAAATCCATGACAACTTCAATCTTTTCTCCGTTTATCATGGTGTTGCTTATTGGTCCAGTTGTGAAGATTCTTGTTTTCTTTATGTTGAGGTGCAATACGTATTGAAGGCTGTAGTCTTTCATCATTAAGTGCTTCATGTCTTCTTCACTTTCAGCAGGCAAGGTTGTGTCATCCGCATATCACAGGTTGTTAATGAGTCTTCTTCCAATCTCGATGCCACATTTTTCTTCATCTAGTCTAGCTTCTCAGAGTATTTGCTCAGCATACAGATTGAGTATGATGAAAGCATACAGCCCTGACGCAGACCCTTCCTGATTTTAAACCATGCAGTATTCCCTTGTGTTATTCGAATAGCTGCCTCTTGGCTTATGTACAGGTTCCTCATGAGCACAATTAAGTGTTGTGAATTCCCATTCTTCACAGTGTTATCCATAATTTATTATGATCCATACAGTCAAACGCCTTTGTGTAGTTAACAAAACACAGGTAAACATCTTTCTGGTATTCTCTGTTTTCAGCCAAAATCCATCTGACATGAGCAATGATATCCCTTGTTCCACATTCTCTTCTGAATCCAGCTTGAATTTCTGCCACTTCTCTGTTGATGTACTGCTGCAACCATTTTTGAATTATCTTTAGCAACATTTTATATTAATAGTAATAATAATGTTTAATAATTTTCACATTCTGTTGGATCACGTTACTTTGGAATGGGCACAAATATGGATTTCCTCCAATAGGTTTGCTAGGTGACTGTCTTTCAAATTTCTTCACGTAGACGAACGAGCACTTCCAATGTTGCATCAGTTTGTTGAAACATCACAGTTGGTATTCTGTCAATTCCTGGAGCCTTGTTTTTCACCAATGCCTTCAGTGCAGCTTGAACTTCTTCCTTCAGTACTATTGGTTCTTGATCTTATGATATCTCCTGAAAAGGTTGAACATCAACCAATTCTTTTGGTACAGTGACTCTGTATTCCTTCTGTGATCTTTAAAGTTGTGTGCCAACTTGGCTGGGCCATGATTCTCAGGGGTTTGGCAGTGATGATGTAGTTTGGCAGTTGTATAATGATGTGATCACCTCCACGTTGGGTTCTGCTGTCAGTACCCAATAAGCTGAAAGGGAGTTCCTTGGGGATGTAGCCTACATACAATATAGGTGGACTTTCTGGCAAGACTGTTGGGCTTTTGCTCACTCTGGATCCTGCAGCTGGATCCTGTTCATCTGACCTCTGGTTCTTGGAAGTTGAGCTAGCAGCTTACCTGCAGTCTTGCCTGCCAATCTTGGGATTTGTCCATCTTCGCAGCCTGTGAGAAATAGCCCTGCTCTCTGATCTGCCAATCTTGGGTTTGCCAGCCCCTGCAGCTATGTGAATCAGGAGAAGCCTCCAGCGTGACCCACGGACTTGGAATGTTCCAGCCTCTACAATTGCATGAGCCATTTCCTTAGTATAAATCTCTCTATGTATATATATTTATAGGATTTACTGGTTTTTCTTCTCTAGAGAATCTAGCCTAAGTCACTTTCTCTTTCCTTTAAATGCTTCCTGCATCATTCAATACTTTGCCCATAGAATCCTTCAATATTGGAACTAGAGGCTTGAATTTTTTCTTTAGTTCTTACAGCTTGAGAAATGTGTTCTTGCCTTTTGGTTTTCTATCTCCAGGTCTTTGCACATGTCATTATATTACTTTACTTTGTCTTCTCCAGCTGCCTTTTGAAATCTTCTGT
This sequence comes from Trichechus manatus latirostris, assembly GCF_000243295.1. Classification (NCBI taxonomy): domain Eukaryota; kingdom Metazoa; phylum Chordata; class Mammalia; order Sirenia; family Trichechidae; genus Trichechus; species Trichechus manatus. The sequence goes on from NW_004443986.1 coordinate 6,407,307, forward strand.
TCAGCTCTTTTATGTCATTATTTCTTCCACTATCTTTAGCTGCTCTACATTCAAGAGCAAGTTTTAGAGTCTCTTCTGACATCCATTTTGCTCTTTTCTTTCTTTCCGGCCTTTTTAATGACCTTTTGCTTTTTTCATCATGTGTAATGTTCTTGATGTCATTCCACAACACGTCTGGTGTGTTCAGTGTGTCAAATCTCTTCTTGAGATGGTCTTTAAATTCAGGTTGGATGTACTCAAGGTCATAATTTGGCTCTCATGGACTTGTTTTAATTTTCTTCAGGCTCAACTTGAACTTACATAGAAGCAATTGATGGTCTATTCCACAGCCAGCCCCTGGCCTTGTTCTGATCAATAATATTGAGCGTCTCTATCATCTCTTTCCACAGACGTAGTCAATTTGATTCCTGTGTATTCCATCTTGCAAGGTACATATGTACAGTCACCTTTTATGTTGTTGAAAAAAAAGGTATTTCTAATGAATAGGTAGTAGGTCTTGCAAAATTCTATCATGCAATCTCCAGCATCATGTTTTCCAATTTCAATTTCAATGTAAATTTCCAATTTCACATTCTAATCAGCAACAATTTTCAATGCATCTTCATTACATGTTTGATCAATTTCAGACTGCTAAAGTTGGTAGAAATCTTCAGTTTCTTCATCTTTGACATTAGTGGGTGATGCATAAATTTGAATAATAGTGATATTAACTGGTCTTCCTTGTAGGTGTATGGATATTATCCTATCACTGACAACATTGTACTTCAAGATAGATTTTGAAATGTTCTTTTTGACAATGAATGTCTTGCCATTCCTCTTCAATTTGTCATTGCTGGCATAGTAGACCATGTGATTGCCTGATTCAAAACAGCCAATACTCGTCCATTTCAGCTCACTAATGCCTAGAATATGTATCTTCAAATGTTCCATTTCATTTTTGACAACTTACAATTTTCCTAGATTCATACTTCATATATTCCACATTTTGATTATTATTGGATGTTTGCAGCTGTTCCTTCTCATTTTGAGTCATGCCACATCAGCAAATGAAGGTTCTAAAGGCTTGAATCCATCCCTGTCATTTAGGTTGACTCTACTTTGAGTAAGCAGCTCTTCCCCAGTCGTATTTTGAATGTTTTCCAACCTGAGGGGCTCATCAGCCAGCACTATATTAGACAGTGTTCTGCTGTTATTCATGCGGTTTTCATTGGCCAATTTTTTTAGAAGTAGACAGCCAGGTCCTTGTTCCTAGTCTGTCTTAGTCTGGAAGCTCCACTGAAACCTGTCCTCCCTTGGCTTCTAGCATCTCTGCAATATGCAAGCCAGCACAGTAAGACCAACTAACAGATGAGTGGTGGTTTAATTTATTAGGCTTTGCATATTGTGTTATTTCATTCAATTCTCATAAGATTTCTCTGGATTAGGTATTATTAGAGTTCTATTCTATAAAAGATGTCATGGATTGGATTGTGCCTCCCCAAAATATCTGTCAACTTAGCTAGTTCATGATTCCCAGTATTGTGTGATTGTCCACCATTTTGTCATCTGATGTAGTTTTCCTATGTGTTGTAAATCCTATCTCTATAATGTTTATAAAATGGGATTAAAACAGTTATTTAGACTTAATCTGCAAGATGTGTTGTTTTAAGGCAATGTCTTTTGAGATATAAAATAGAGGAGTGAGCAGAGAGACATGGGTACCTCATACCACTAAAAAGCAGTGCTGGGAGTAGAGCGCTTCCTATGGACCTGGGGTCCCTGAGCCTGAGAAGCTCCTAGTCCAGGGGAAGACTGACGACAAAGACCTTCCTTCAGAACTGACAGAGAGAGAAAGCCTTCCCCTAGAGCTGACACCCTGAATCTGGGCTTCTAGTCTACTAGACTGTGAGAAAATAAACTCCTGTTTGATTGAAGCCATCCACTTGTGGTATTTCTGCTATAGCAGTGCTAGATAACTAAGACAAAGGAGAAAATGCATATTTAGAGAAGCTTAGGAATTTGCTTGAAGTCACACAAGTAATATATAGCAGTGATGGAATTTATATACGTGGATCTGACTGACTTCAAGTTGTACAACGCCTCTCAATATTTACGTTAGGTAGTGGTCCTGAGAAAGAGTTCTGAGGCAAAAGACTGAGTGAGCTGTACAGCCGATTCAAAAATTGTTTCATAGAATGCCTCAATGCCCTGGTTTTTTTAGTTTGAAGCTTTAAGAACACACAAGTGGAAGCATCATATAATTTAAGAAGGATCTATAAAAAGCAGTTACTGTTTACTCTTCTCCAAATAACACCCTTTTGCCCCAGCACTCTGCTGAAATTACTTTAGCAGAGTGCATCAATGTTTGTCTGATTTCTAATCCAATAGACATATTTCCATTCTTATATAATTTGACTTTTCAATAGCACTTAATGCCATGTACCATTTCTATTAGATGCTTAACATTAATTAATTGGGGTCACCATTCAAGTTTCTTTCTGTTGTACATAGGGTCGCTATGAGTCGGAACTGACTCGATGGCACCTAACAACAACAACAACCATTCAAGTAGACTTTGGGTGACTTTCTCTGAAGTGTGAAAGTTTGTAAATATTCTCCTCTCCCCCCCCCCTTTATTTTCTGTATCTGAACATGGTATTTGATTTCCTTAAAAATAGAACGTAAAGGCCAGTATCTATAAACCAAAACTCATTGCCATTGAGTCGATTCCAACTCATAACGATCCTATAGGACGGAGTTGTACTGCCCCATAGGGTTTCCAAGGAGCAGCTGGTAGATTCAAATTGCTGACTTTTAGTAGCCTAGTTCTTAACCACTGCACCACCAGAGCTCCAAACAGAGACTCCCCACTTCTTCCCATTGCCGTCGAGTTGATTCCTACTCATATTTGTTTTTATTTTCATTTTTTTCTGGGAATAACTGTAAACTCTCTCTCCCTCATTCGGCATTGCCTCATGTATAATGATTAGTGGTCACTTGTGGTATCTAGTTATCCCCAAAATATTCGGTGATTTGGACTTTTTAAAACACAACGTTATATTTAAATTATGAAGAGCAGTGGTGCTGGAAGGGTGTAATGGTTGGAAAAAGTGAAGCATGTGAGTAATTTCATTAATGGGATGTTGTGTTTCCCCTTCCACTTCCACCCCTACCTCAAATGCATAATTCAGGAGCACTTGCCTCTTTCTTAAATCAAGTCTCCAAGCTATATTTCTTGGTGCTCTAGTTTTCCATTAGCTCTTAATTGGTGGTCCACAAAAAAGGTTCCATGACTAAATAAATATGGGAGATAGTGGGTTAAATCAAGTGAAATTCTTTTCTTTTATTTACAGTTTCTTTATTTTTGATTTTTTAGGACCTTTAATGTGCTAATAGTATTGTGAATGGCTATGAGGGATGTAAAGACCCCAGGTGGCACAATGGTTAAGTGCTAACTGAAAGGTTGGCAGTTGGAACCTACCCAGTGACTCCATGGACGAAAGACCTGGCAATTTGCTCCTGTAAAGATTACAGACTAGAAAACTCTATAAGGTAGTTTAACTATGTCACAAGAGGTTGCTATGAGTCGAGATTGATTTGACGGCCCCTAACAACAATGAATGATACAGTTTATATAATTTCTCAAACTTATTTAATTAGAAATTCCTTCTTTCCTCTGAGCCCTAAGTTTGTGTACACACACACACACACACACACACACACACACGCACACCCCTTCCCGGGGACTCCTATTAACACCCTGCAAGTGTAGTAGGGTTTCATGGAGCAGTTGGTAAAATGCTGGCCTAGACTCTAACAGTAGCCTCAAACCAGACCTTTTATTTCTGGTATCACCTCCTTCAAATATATCCTCCACACTACTGACGTAAAGACTGGTAATCCTCTCTCAAACATTTCTTTAAACCCTTCAAGATACCCCCAAAAGCTTATTCAAATGCACATTTCATTTGTTTTCCAAAGTCCACCTTTCTAGGCTTATCTGTTTTTCCCCTTGTTTCCCCATTACACACCATGCTTATGGCATATTGAGCTTCTTGTGATTTCCTAAAAATACTTTTTTGTTTCATACTTAATTGTCTTTGCCCCTGCTGTTCCTTTTATGTAGAATTTTCTTCTGTGTTACTCAAGTTCAGGGTTTCTCAACCGCAGTGCTATTGACGTCTTTGACAATTTACATAATTCTTTGTTGTAGGGTTGTCTTGTGCAATTTAGGATGTTTAGTATCACCCTTGGCTTCAACATATTAGATACCAGTAGCATAGACCCTCCCCCGCATCTATCCCCCACCCTTCATGCTTTGCCCCTGTTTGAGAATCACTGCCCTCAAGACCCAGGTCAATGATCACTCCCTCAGAAAAGTCTTCTGAAATACCTACGTCCTGTCTCCCAGAAGACTTGATCATTCTTTTGCACTTCAGCCGTATTTGGAACAAACCTCTTTTATAGTACTTATGATCTAGCTTTGGTGATCCCACTGTGTACGTTTCTTTCCAAATCGTGTTGAGTGACATCCCATTGTTTAATTAAAATCAGAAATGATGGGAGTACTTATACCATAAAAACTGACAAATGCTACAAATAAGGTCTTCCTTTTTTTTCAAGATACTGGTTGCTAAACATTTCCGTCATTCCTGCTGCATACTTTGTGCCAAATGGGACAACAAGAAAGACTTGACTAGTTCACTAGGCTGTGGATTCCTAAAAGAAGAGATTATTTCCTAATCATCTTATATCTCTGGGGACTAGCATAGTGAATGATTAATAGTAGGCACTCAAAAAAAGTTAAAAAAACAAAAAAAAAATTTCTTTGGACATATCTAAATTATGGGGGTGGAATTTCTTCAAAGATTTTTCTTAAATAATGTTGTTGCTTTTGTTTACTGTGAATCAAGACCTCTTTTGCCACAATGAGATATTGTAATGATGTGTTTTAGCTTTATATTTATAAATTTCACTGATTCCGCAGGAAGATTCTCAGGCCGAACAATTTTCTCCGTTTAATATGTATATGCTGAGCTTTTCAAAACTGTATGTATAATTTCTTATGATTACTTTGACTATTCCATTCTGTAGGAATTTTTGTAAGTTTCTCTTCCTCCTTCATTCTCCTACCAAATATTCTTCTTTGGGTGGTTCATTTTCCTCATTCTTTTTTTGTTTATTTGTTTTGCTTTTTGTTGATTCCAATTTTTGAATCTGTGCTACATATTGATTTTTTAAATTATTTTTATTAGAAAATAAAAGTAACACATCTTTAGAAGACTTACTGCTCCTAGAAAGGAGAGGAGAGAAATGGGTTAGGGTGTTAGGACTTTAACTGTATCTGTGATGATTTCATTTAAAAGAATTCTAAAGCAAAAATGACAGCTTCTTAACATTTGATAAATTTATGTATTGAGTAAAGAAGCAAATATTTTCTCTATTTTGCATGCTTGGAATATTTCATAAATAATAATGAAATGACAAAGTATTGTTTTTAGTATTAGAAAACAGAGGAAAGCATATAATGGAAATAAAATCTAATCAAAATATTAGCACCTAGCAGTGATCATCAAAACATTTAATAACCAGTAGGAGCCTTGGTGGTGCGATGGTAAAAGTGCTCAGCTGCTAACCAAAAGTTTGGCTGTTTGAACCCACCAGCTGCTCTTCGGGAGAAAGATGTGGCAGTCTGCTTCCATAAAGATTTACAGCCCTAGAAACCCTGTGAGGCAGTTCTACTCTGTCCTATAGGGTTGCTATGAGTCCGAATCTACTCAACAGCAACACGTTTTGAAGGCATGGGCATTGAATGGGTCATTGTGAACTTTAGATAACCACTGCCAGGATGACATTGATGCATATCTCATGAATACCTGCTTGCCTGCAGCATTGAAAATCACTGTAAATGGCTTCTGTGTATCTTTCTGGACATTTTTCACTTTACATTCATTAATACAAAAATACTTAAATTTTTTGGAGAAATGACAACATATTGTTTTTTCTTTTTTTAATTTTATAACAATATAACATTTTTAGTTTGTGGGTTTTTTTTTTGCCACTTATGTTTTTTTGCCTTTCCCATTAAAGTCAAAACTTCTAAAGGACAGGGCCCAGTCTCTCTTGCTCACTGTCTTAGGCTGAGTTCTCTAAGGAAGCAAAACCAGTAAAGCATACAAATATATATATAGAGAGAGATTTATATCAAGGAAATGGCTTATGCAGTTGTAGAGACTAGAACTTCCCAAGAACATGGGTCAGCTGGAGGTTTCTCCTGATTTAAGTAGCTGCAGGGGCTGGCAAGCCCAAGATTGGCAAATTGGAGAGTAGGGCTGTTGCTCACAAGCTGCAAAGATCGATGAATCCTGAGATTGGCAGGCAAGATCACAGGTAAGCTGCTAGCTCAAGTCCAGAGAACTGGAGGTCAGACAAACAGGAGCCAGCTGCAGGATTCAGAGCAAGCAAAAGCCCATGAGCCTTGCCAGAATGCCACTTCTATTCGATGCAGGCCACATGCCCAAGGAAACTCCCTTTCAACTGATTGGCTACTCACAGTAGATCCCATCATGGGGGTGATCACATTATACCAAATCTCAACAGGGAAGTGATCACTTAATACGACTGACAATCCACTGAGAATCATGGCCCAGCCAAGTTGACACGCAATCTTAACCATCACAGTCCACCCCTTGTCATACATAATCTCTGAATAAGGACAGTTATAAAGTCATACTTGCACCTAACATGATACAACGAATGCACATACAACTGAAAATGCATTAGCCCTGTTTACACCTTATATTTTATAAGTGAAGAAAACAAAAATATTTGATGCACACATACAACGTAGAAATACTCATAACAATTACAGTCCTCATTTCTGCAACTGGTCATGTGGTCGTAACTGATATTTAGAACTACTTTCTTCCACCACCCATTCCTTATTCCCTTTGCCCTCAGCAAGCATCTCATCTGGAAGTGGTTCTTTGCCTAGTGGAGTGACCAAAATCTTCATTCCTGAAGGCTCTGGGCCATTAGTAGTCATGTCGGAATTGGGTTGCTGTAGTTTTCTATTGACTTTAAGAAGTAGTTTTGGCAGAAACATCGTGTGCAGGGAAGGCAAATCCGTATCCAGAGTGTCTATTCTAGTAAGAACAAAACGCTGCCCTTTCCATGATGGAAGTGGTCCAATGTAATCAACTTGCCACCAGGTTGCTGGCTGAACACTTAGAGCACCATATCGGGGACTCAGTGATGATCTCTGCTGTTGACAGATTGGACACTCAGCAGTGGCTATAGCCAAGTTGGCCTTGATGAGTGGAAGTCCATGTTGCTGAGTCCATGCATAACCTCCATCCATGCCACCATGGCCACTTTGTTCATGAGCCCATTGAGCAATGACAGGAGTAGCTAGGGAAAGAAGATAGCAGGTTTCCACAAACTGCATCATTATATCCACTTGAATGTTAAAATTCCCCTCTGCTGAGGTCACCCTTTGGTGAGACACAAACATCTTCACTTCTTTGGCCCACTCAGAAAGGTCTATATAAACCTCTCCCCCATACCTCCTTGTCTCCAATTTTTCAATCATGTTCCTTTCAGGTCCCTGACCATTCAGGCAAACCATTGGCCACAGCCCACAAATCAGTATATAGTCACATATCTGGCCATTTCTCCTTCCAAGCAAAGTGAACAACCAGGTTCATTGCTCGAAGTTCTGCCCATTGGGAAGATTTCCCTTCACCACTGTATACTTCAGGGAGGGGAGGTCCCAGAAAGGAGCTGTAGTGCTGCTACTGTCCACTTTCGAGTGGTGCCTGCATGTTGTGCAGAACCATCTGTAAACCAGGCAAGCGTTTTCTCTTCTTCAGTCAACTGATCATAAGCAACTCCCCACGAGGCCATAGGTGCAGACTGGGAGATGGAAGATAATGCGACAGAAGTGGAGACCATGGGCTTTTGGGCCAGTTCCTCATGCAACTTACTTTTGCCTTCAGGTCCTGCTAGGGCCAGATCTCATAATACAACTTCCATTTAATGATGGAGTGCTTCTATGCACATCCAACTTTATGACTCTGTGGATCGTATAACACCCAGTTCATGATGGGTAGCCCAGGCTGCATGGTGATTTTTTGCCCATGTTTAAGTGTTCAGCCACTACTAAGGCCCAGTAACAAGACAAAAACTGTTTCTCAAAGGGAGAGTAGTTATCTGCAGAGGTGGCTGTGGTTTGCTCCAAAATTCTAAGAGTCTGTGCCGTGATTCACCAACAGAGGCCTGACCAAGAGTCCAAACAGCAGCTCTATCTGCCACTAACACTTCAAGCACCATTGGATCATCCAAATTATATGGCCCAAGGGGTAGAGTGGCTTGCATGACAGCCTGAACCTGTTGCAGAGCCTTCTCTTGTTCTTGGCCCCACTCAAAACCAGCAACTTTTCAAGTCACTTGATAAATAAGCTGGAGTAGCTCACCCAAATGATGAATATGTTGCCTCCAAAATCCCAAGAGTCTCACTAGGCATTGTGCCTCCTTTTTAGTTGGAAGGGAGCCAGATGCAATAAATTATCCTTCACTTTAGAAGGAATATCCCAACATGCCCCACTCCACTGGACCCCTAGAAATTTCACTAAGGTGGAAGGTGACTGAATTTTTGTGGGATTAATTTCCGCCCTCTAGGACGCAAATGTTTTACCAATAAGTCCAGAGTCATTGACACTTCTTCCTTACTAGGTCCAATCAGCATAATGTCATCAATGTAATGGACCAGTGTGACGTCTTGTGGAAAGGAAAGGCGATCAAGTTCCCTGAAGACTAAATTATGACATAAGGCTAGAGTGTTGATGTAGCCCTGAGGTAGACAAGTGAAGGCATATTGCTAGTTTTGCCAGCTAAGGGCAAACTGCTTCTTACGGTCCTCCAAAACAGGTATGGAGAAAAGCCGTTAGCCAAATCAGTAACTATGAATCAGGTACCAGGAGATGTATTAATTTGTTCAAGCAATGAAACTACATCTGGAACAGCACCTGCAATTGGAGTCACCACCTGGTTAAGTTTTCAATAATCCAATGTCATTCTCCAAGATCCATCTACTTTTTGCACAGGCCAAATAGGTGAGTTGAATGGGGATGTGGTGGGAATCACCACTCCTGCATTCTTCAAGTCCATGGTGGTGGCAGTAATCTCCACAATGCCTCTAGGATTGCAGTATTTCTTTTGGCTTACTATTTTCCTAGGTAGGGGCAGTTCTAATGGCTTTTGAGTTGGCGTTGTAATTCAGCACCTCTTACAATAAGACTCTAGGTTTGGTTTTCAGCAATATCAGCTCTGTTACCACAAGAAATAAGGCTTTTTTTGAATGTAGAAGTGGAAACTTTGAGGTCATTTATGTGGCACTTGAGCTTTGACTCTGAAGCCCTGAGTGCATCTCTTTCTTTTGCCAGTTTCTCTAGCAAAAGTAGGACCAACCAACCAGCTTACTTATACTTCTCATTATGACAAAATTTAGAAAGATATCACACATGCAATCACCTAGAGCTTCGCCTTTCACCAATACCTGATCTATTGGTGTCATATTTTTTGTATTTGTACTTCCTCCTCATGCCATGGATTAGCAGTGCCCTCTTTACTACTGGAAGCAGAGTCATCAACATCTTTAAGACTAAGCAGACTTGAGAACCAATTTGGAAAACTCATCCTTACAATTTGTTTCTCTAGAACCACTCTTGTTACTTGATGTCTTAGGCTGGGTTCTCTAGAGAAGTAAAACCAGTAAAGTATGTAAATATATATAGAGGGAGATTTATATCAAGGAAATGGCTCATGCGGCTGTAGAGACTGGATTATCACAAGTCTGTGGGTCAGGCTGGAGGCTTTTCCTGAATCACCTAGCTGCAGGGGCTGGCAAATGCAAGATCAGCAGGTCATAGAGCAGGGCCTTTGCTCACAGACTGCAAAGGTCAATGAATCCCGAGATTGGCAGGTAATACCGCAGGTAAGCTACTAGCTCAAGTTCCAAGAACCAGCAGTCAGACGAACAGGAGCCAGCCACAGGATACAGAGTGAGCAAAAGCCCATGAGTCTTGACAGAATATCCATTTATATTAAATGCAGGTCACACACCCAAGGCAACTCTCTTTCAACTGGTTGGCTGCTCATAGCAGATCCCATCATGGGGGTGATTATGTTATATCAAATTTCAACGTGGAAATGATCACAACATCATATGACTGCCAAACCACTGACAATCATGGCCGAGCCAAGTTAACACACAATCTTAACCATCATACTCACCATGATTTTTCTGTCACCTAGCCTAGTGCTGAGCACATGGAATACTCACAATAAATATCATAAGCATCTTTTTAGATAAATCGATAGATAGGTACATGATTATTTTTCTAGATCATGTAGTATTCCATGTAGTAGTGGAAAAAGTCATTGAATCAGTCTATTTTTGGACATTTAGATGACTTCCATTTCTTCACTATATTTCTCAGGAGACTCTTCTTCTGCTCTGTTTATTGTTCAGATTTTTAAAGGAAAGAAAAGGAACAGAGTTTGAAGGAGAACATTGAGAAAACTGAAGATGGTATTGTAATGTCTTTGAGATACAACAATGAACTGATTCCAATGTGGTGATGGATGTAACTTCAACAATAAAATCTTATATAATTTATCAAGTCAAATGATCTGTGACTATTGAACTCTAAGGATTCTAAGGGAAGCATGCCTACTTTGAAACGAGTCCTAGAATGAAAAACATACTAGCAAAGTGATTGCATCATCAAAAATTTGTGATACTGTGAGAGGCAGTATTGGACTTCATAATAGTCTCCTGGATCTTTCCAGTCAAATGTGGCCAAGCAAAATAGATTATAAACAACTTGTTGTGAAATAATCTTATTTTTCCTTATTAGCCTTTGCTTTTTATTGGGATAATTTTTTCTTAATAATAAAACGTTTCTTTTGATCTCCAAAAGACTATCTACAAAACTTTGTGTGAACTCATTTTTGTGTGTGTGTTGAGGATAGGGGTAGAGGTTAAGCCTTTATATTAGCACTTCCTGAAATTCTTGAAATATTCCTTATGTATTATTTTTGTTAATACTCTTAGGAGAAAATCATGAAATATAACGGATTTGTTAGAAATATTCTAGACACGACAATATGCCTTGATTAATTTTGGACAGGAACACACTCTCAATTAGGATTGATTAATTTCCTGATCATTAAAGAAAATAAATCACAGGTTTGTTGTGACTATAGATCAACATAGGCACCACACAGTCCTAATTCACGTCAGGTTAAATATTAAGATACCAGTATAAAACCTCAAATGGAAAATCCTTAAATATCTGAATGACTTTACTGGAGACTTATTAGGTTGACCATGTTGTTGTCGTTAGTTGCCGTAGAGTCAGCTCCAACTCAGGAAGACGCCTTGTACAACAGAATAAAATGTTGCCCATTCCTGCACTATCTTCATGATCACTGGTAAGTTTAAATCCATTGTTTTGGCTATTCTGTCATCTGTCTCATTGAGGGTTTCCCTGACCCTTTACTTTTCCAACCATGATGTCTTTTTCTAGCAATTAGTCTTTCCTGATGACATGTCCAAAGTAAACAAGCTGAAGTTTTTGAATTTGCTATCTTCATCTGCCTAGATTTGTGCGTCGGCGACCGTAAATTACATGTTCCCAAAGGACCCAGAGTACAAGCAATTACAATTAAACTGGTAAATACTGCTAATTGTTTTGAGCGTACTTCCATCCAGCTGAGGTGAGAATTCACCATCTGCTTTGAAACCATATGAGCAGATAAAGCCACATGTAGCTGCCTTTCATAATTCTTTCAAGGAGAAAAGAAGCCTTGAGCCGCTAAACGTCAAACTGCTCATTTTTCAGCTTAGTCGAGTGCAGAGTCAGCAGTGCAGTGGTGGTGGTTTGAAGGTAAATGACTAAAGCCAAGAGTCTGCACAGGAGACAGTGATTTGAAAAAGAAGAAGAAGCATTCATATCTATCAGTTGTCAAAGACAGACTCTCAGGAGATAATAGTTTCTGTCCTATACTAGTTTTGCTTACACCTACAAGGGACAAAGGGCAGTGGCAATGGGTTAATGATTCTGAAGCTGATACTTAAATTGTTATAAGCAGAAAATGGAACAAATGATAAAGAATAAACTGGCTATTGTCGTTGCTTCTTCCAAGTTAAACTAAGATATCCAGTCCCAAAACACAGTGTCCAAATACTTTACACTTTTATAGCTTCGTTTGACAATTCTTCATTTAGTTTAAAGGTGAAATTATCCATTATAATTATCTGACTGCCTTTTAAGTTGCCTTTTCCCTATTAATTGATCACTGATGTCCTTTATAGCAGATACGTTTTTAATTTTTTTTCATGAGGTCAACAAATATATATATTGAGTCCCCATTTGCATCACACAAATGGTAAAGCTCTTGATAACTAACCAAAAAATTGGCAGTTTGAAGGCACCCAGAAGTGCCTCAGAAGATAGACCTGGCAATCTGCTTCTGAAAGAGCATAGCCTTTAAAACCCTATGGATCAGTTCTACTCTGCACATATGGGGTCGCCATGAATTGGAATTGACTCAATGGCAACTAACAACAACAAAAACTATTTGCCAAACACTCTACTACGCATTAAATGCATAATCTGAAATTGTAATTAATAACTATTTTCCCAGCCAAGATAAGATCAAGACAATTTTAAAAAAATTAAATGATTCTGGCTTTTATGATTGAACAAAATAACAGAGTTATACAAAAATATGTTAAAACAAAGATGAGGGAATTTAACAACTCTTTATGTCTACTGAAGTTTCATTTCTAAATAACAGTGTCTTTAAGATGAATTTTTATGCAAATAAAGATTCTTCTTTTGAGAGTAATAGACACTGATTCTAGCTGAATTAAGCTAAAATGTAAAATATTAGAAGGATATGGCTGGATATTGGGAGGTTCACAGCAGAAAAAAGGAGATTGGAAAACCAGGATTGGGACAGGCAAAATCAAGCAGTTCTAGGTGGTCCCAATAGCTCTAGTTTTACCCAAGTACCACCATTGTCCTTGGGAAAGTTCTCTGGAGTTCACAGTGCTGGTAGAGAGAGAAATGATCAGGAAGGATCTTTCAGGATACCTTCAAACAAATCTCATCTGCAGGGTCAAGAAGCAGATTAGTGGTTTTCTGGTGTTAGGGACTGGGCTGTGTGGTGTTGTCTGGCAAGGGATATAATACATCCTCTGCAGTGATGGCAATATTGTATATCTTCATTGTGTTAGTGGTTACACAGGTATATAAATTTGTAAAAAATCACCAAAATGTAAGTTAAAAATGGATGGATTTTATTATATGTAAATTATACTTATAAAAAATTTGGTTTAAAGATGTATCCAGAAATATTGCACGTCTTTAAGACATTAAAATATGCCTGTAAGGATTTTGAGATGAACTATGTAAAAGAACTGTATCAAACACAGCTCAAGAGTGGCAGAAAAATAATAATCTAACTAAGGTTATTTATGTTTTATTAAACAATTTTACGAAAGTAAAATATCCCTTTTTATAAAATAATAGAAAAGTAATGATTTACATGCTAAAATCTATATTGATCAGAAATAGATCATTTTTTTTCTTTATATCTATGAAGCTGGCTTTCTCCATAAAGCAATTATTAAACTACCTAAATCAATATTAAAACTAACAAAATCACATGAATTTTGATTTATTATGGACGCTTCTGTCCTTTGAATAATCAGTCAACTTTTAGTTTTCCCAAGGTTATACTGTAAATCCCTGAGATTTGTAGATGATAGTATGAAGCAACATGATCATTTGCATATCTGACTAGCTTATATCTTAGGTGAGTCCCAATTGCAGAGTTTCTGATGAACCTGCTGAGTGAAAGATGCTGTGTTGAATTTTGTACTTCCACCATATATGCTTACTGAAAACTCAGAGTGCCCCAGCCAGGTTGCTCCTCCCACCACCCCATCACCTGAATGAGTAGATGCCTGCTTCCTTCTGTGTGCAAAGGCAAGGAATACCAATGCTTTCCCAAGAACACATTAAGTCACGTGAGATGCTTTAGGAACAAAATGTGCTTAGAAATTGTCAGTTTTATATCTCCCACCTTAAGGATTTCAATGTATTTTTTAATTCATAAAATGTTTATATTTCACCATTAAAATGCTATGGAATATATTGTTAAACCAAAGCACATTAAAAGAGGATCACTCAAAGATTAAAAAAAAAAGCAGGGAGGGAGGGCAGAGAAGGAATAAATTGTAGCCTGAGTATAAAACAATTGTTTTTATTATCCTGAAGATATTGTGACAAATATCTATGACACAAATATTTCCATAAAACATATGTACCACATTCAGTTTAAGAAAGGTACAAAAAAGAACCCATTTAACATTGCTTTAGCAAGGTTTCCCCAAATTTATTTGATACCAGTAACTTTGTTTCAACAATCACATGGTCTGCTATGCCAAGAATGACAAATTGAAGAGGATTGCTGTTGTATTCATTATCAAAAAGAACATTACAAAATCTATCCTAAAATACAATGCTGTCAGTGATAGAATAATATTCATATACCTACAAAGAAGACCATTAAACTCAAATTTATGCACCAACCATTAATGCCAAGGATAAAGAAATTGAAAATTTTTACAAACAGTTGCAGTCTGAAATTGATCAAGCATGCAATCAAGATGCATTGATAATTACCAGTGATTAGAATGGGAAAGTTGGAAATAAAGAGGAAGGATCAGTAGTTGGAAAGTATGACGTTGGTGATAGTAATGACAGCATAGATCTCATGACAGAATTCTGCAAGACCAATGACTTATTCATTGGAAATACCTTTTTTCAACAACATAAATGAGGACTATACACTTTGACCTTGCCTGATGAAATATGTAGAAATCAAATCGATTACATCTGTGAAAAGAGATGATGGAGAAGCTCAATATCATCAGTCAAGACAAGGCCAGGCATCAACTATGAAATAGACCATCAATTGCTTATATGCAAGTTCAAATTGAAGCTGAAGAAAATTAAAACAATCCATGAGAACCAAAGTATGATCTTGAATATACCCCACCTGAATTTAGAGGCCATTGCAAGAAAAGATTTGATGCACTTAATACTGATGACTGAAGACCAGAAGAGTTGTGGGATGATATAAAGAACATCATACATAAAGAAAGAAGGCCATTAAAAAGACAAGAAAGAAAGAAAAGACCAAAATGTATGTCAGAAGAGACTCTGAAACTTGCTCTTGAGCTCAGAATAGCTAAAGTGAACAGAAGAAATGATAAAGTAATAGTGGAACAAATAATTTCAAAAGGCAGCTCAAGAAGACAAGGTAAAGTATTATGATGAAATGTACAAAGACTTGGAACCAGAAAACCAAAAAAAAAAAAAAAAAAAAAACCACACTCAGTATTTCTCAAGCTGAAAGAACTGAATAAAAATTCAAACCTTTAGTTGCAATATTGAAAGATTCTCTGGGTAAAAAATTGAATGACCCAGGAAGCATCAAAAGAAGATGGAAAGAATACACAGAGATACTGTACCAAAAAGAATTGGTCTATGTTCAACCATTCCAGGAGGTAACATATGACTGTGAACCTATGGTACTACAGAAAGAAGTCCAAGCTGCCTGAAAGTCTTGGTGAAAAACAAGAGTCCAGGAATATATGGAATAATAATTGAGATGCTTCAACAAAGAGATGCAATGCTGGAAAAGCTCACTCATCTATGAGAAAAAATTTTGAAGAGAACTACCTGGCTAATGAACTGGAAGAGATCCATATTTGTGCCCATTCCAGAGAAAGGTGATTGCCTTAGGCTGAGTTCTCTAGACAAGCAAAACCAGTGAAGCACATATACAAACATATGTATGTATATATAGAGAGAGAGAAAGAGAGAGAGATTTATCTCAAGGAAATGGCTCATGCAGTTGTAGAGGCTGGCAAGTCCAAAGTCTGGGTAGAATGTCAAGCTGGAGGCTTCTTCTGACTTGCATAGCTGCAGGGGCTGGCAAACCTGAGATAGGCAGGTCAGACAGCAGGCCACTGGCTCACAGGCTACAAAGGCTGATGAATCCCAAGATTGGCAGATTAGCTCTAGCTCAAGTCCCAAGAACTGAAGGTCAGATGATGAGGATCCAGATGCAGGATTCAGAGGGAAAGCCTTGCTGGAACATCCATTTATATACTGGAGGCAGGCCACACCCCCAAGGAAATTTCCTTTCAACTGAATGGCTGCTCATAGCAGAACTCATCATGGAGTTGATTGCATCATTACACAACTGCCAAACTATATCATAACTGCCAAACCACTGAGAATCATGGCCCAGTCAAGCTGACACACAAACTTAACCATCACAGTGATCCAAAGGAATGTGGAATTATCGAACAATATCATCAATATCATCCGCAAGCAAAATTTTGCCAAAGTTAATTGCAAAATGGCTGCAGCTGTACATCAATAGGAAACTGCCAGAAATTCAAGCTGGATTCAGAAGACGACATGGAATAAAGGATAACATTGCTGGTGTCAGATGCATCTTGACTGAAAACAGAGAATGTCATAAATATATTTACCTGTGTTTTATTGACTATGCAAAGTCATTTGATTGTGTGGATCATAACAAATTATGGATGATACTGTGAAGAATGAGAATTCTAGAACACTTAATTCTCACGTGGAAACTGTTGCTAGATCAAGAGCCAGTCGTTTGGACAGAACAAGGAGATACTGTGTGGCTTAAAGTCAGGAAAGGTATTCCTCAGGGTTGTATCCTTTTTCACCATACTTTTTCAATCTGTACGCTGAGCAAATAATCCAAGAAGTTGGACTATAAGAAGAAGAACTCAACATTAGGACTAGAGGAAGACTGTGATATGCAGATGACAAAACTTTGCTTGCCAAAAATGAAGAGAACTTGAAGCACTTACTGATGAAGATCAAAGACTACAGCCTTCAGTACTGATTACACCTCAACATAAAGAAAACAAAAACCCTCACAACTGGACCAATAAACAACATCATGAGAAAATATTGAATTTGTCAAGGGTTTCATTTTACTTGGATCAACAATCTCTGCTCATGGAAGCAACAGTCAAGAACTCAAAGCACATATTGCATTGGGCAAATCTGCTGCAAAAGACCTTAATGACTAAGGTGCCCTCGACCTAAACCATTGTAACTTTATTCACCTTATATACATAGGAAAGCTGGACAATTAAAAAGGATGACCAAAGATGAATTGATACATTTGAATTACGATATTGGTGAAGAATACTGAATGTACCATGGACTGCCAGAAGCATGAATAAATCCGTTTTGGAGGAAGTACAGCCAGAACTCTCCTTATTAGGAAGGATGATAAGACTTTGTCTCACTTACTTTGCACATGTTATCAGGAGGGACCAATCCATGGAGAAGGACATCATTCTTGGCAGAAGGTCAGCAAAAAAGAGGAAGACCCTCAAAGAGGTGGATTGACACAGTGGTTGTAACAATGGCCTCGTACATACCTTCTACTGTGCAGGGCCGGGCAATGTTTCATTCTAGTATACATATAATCGTGACACAAACAATAACTTTGTTCATATAAGACCTTAAAATAGATTTTGAGAAACATGAGCTTATATGCATCCCTTCTGGTCAGGTAGCCCCCCTCATCCCTTGGACTTCAATCTATATCTTAAGGCCCAATTCATGAGCTGACTATTCAATCCATGGTAAATTCCCTGTCTTCTGAATTTATAGCACTGATTTTTATTTCTTTGTTCTCTTTTTGTCTTGACTTGAATTAGACTAAACATTTTTTGAGGGCAAGTACTGTTACATATACCCATAGTACACTAAAACAAAAAAAAAAAACACAACTGTGTATCCATCTTTGGCTATTAATTCTAGTTCTCAGCACGAGTTCCCACTGCTAACATGGAAAGCATTGGAACACTCAGATCAAAAGAGTTGAAATAAGTATTTCTATTCTCAGAAAAACAGAAAAACAAGAGATTTTGCACAAGTCATGTAGCAAATACGAGTTGATCTATAGACCTCATAGCTTATCCCATTTTGCCTTACTAACCAGTCTTGCATTTGAGAGTGAATATAAAATCTGTATTATTACTGTCAGTTCTTTCATTACCAAACAAGTTCTGAATAACTCCTTGTAATCAGAAACAGTTTCAAATGACAAAATTGTTGTTTAAATACCATTGGAATTCTATTATTAAAAACAAACTCCAGATTTCCTAACTAATCCTCATCCTTGATGAAAAGATTGGTCCAGAGGAAAGCACAACATAACTCTTACAGTCCTACAGTTTTTTTATATTTCATACTTCTATCTGTTAAGCATCTGCTAGAAAATGAGCAGCTGGCTGAGAATCAGATATTGTGTTTATATTTGTGTGATTTCAGAAGATCCTCTCGACCTGTATAAGCCTCATTTTAATAGACTGTAATATAATTATAATGAACCTTCTCTACTTATTCCAGAGTTGTTGTAAAGGCCAAATGAGAGATAATGACTGTAAAAACATTTTGAAAAGTTAAAACATGAAAACAATGGAAGGAATGAACACTGACGATATTAATGCATTTCCCAGAGCACCTGACTGATAAAACATCTTCTGCTCTTTGGAATGTTGCCTGATCTTCCCTCCTCCTCCCTTCCTGTCTATTGTCAAAGCATTTATTTTCATTGGTTGCCTGCGCAGAAGCCCAGAGAATCTTCTATGACAGCACCTAGAGCATGTAAGAGCCTTCGTTTCTTCAGACAGTCCCTTCCCTCTTCAGCCTGTGAGCGACCTGTGGAATGAAAAGAAGGGTTGTCTGAGCTTGGTTACTTAAGGAATGCTTCACCCAAAGCAAGTATTCATGTGGCATGAGCCTTTATTTCCCCAGCAGGAAAGTTGCAATTTTTCAAGCACCCTTAGGATCTCTGGTACCATGGAGATAGAGCAAGTACTATTGCTGAACTTTCCCAGCAATCTCCTACACATCTGCTGGACCCTCAACTCAGATACTAGGTACCTGGGCCCAGAATAATAAGGCCATGCTAAAAAAGAAAAAAGTGGGGGGAGGGTAGAAGCATGAGGGTGTGGAATCCTCTTGCTAGAGCACAGCCAATGTGTGAGCTGCAAACCCTGGCTCCAACACACCTCTCTGTAGAATCTGGGACAACATGATCCCTCCCAACACCCACCTCCTTGACTTGTAAAGACTCTGAAAAGCCTACCAGTGATGCTGTAGACTTCTCTGTCACTCACCTTGACATACTCTTTAACAACAGGAACAATGTCTTTTCTATTTTTTCTTTCCCCTCCCTGCCAGTGCCTAACATGGTATCTGGCATACAGTGTTGTTGTCAGGTGCCTTTTGAGTTCATTTTCTACTCATAGAGACCCCATGTGACAGGGTAGAATTGCCCCATAGCATTTTCTATGCTGTAATCTTCATGGGAGAAGATCGCCAGGTCTTTTTCCCACGGAGTCTCTAAGTGGGTCTGAATGGCCAACATTTCAGTTAGCAGCTGAGTGCTTAACCAGCATACAGTAGACATGTTAATAAAAAGGTTTAATGCATTAAATAATTCACTACTAAGGATCTACTTGAAGCCTGGAAGAATCTGACTCAAATAGTATTCAGTTTATGTGTAGATCCTTTTCTATAGGTAAAATAGAGAAGAGGACAATTCTTAGAAGAAATGTTGTTCAGGATGGCCACGAAAAACTGAGTGGAGATAATAAAAGGAATCAGAACAAATACTAAGTGTTTTGGGAAAAGATAAAAGGGGTTTCATTCAGCCTTTTGGAACGCATGGACCAGCCAGAGAGAAAACTTGAGAAAATAGCAAATGTGGGGCTGCCTCGCTGTCAGCATTTACCTGCCTAGATTCACTCTAGGGGGTATCTTCAACCAGGTTCCCCAGGACTTCTCCTACAGGAGGCCACGTTAATGGTACACCTTAGGTGAGCCATCTTATGATTGTGTGCAGGTCAGACATCTCTGTTATGACTTGCAGTTCACTTTTC
Source organism: Trichechus manatus latirostris (assembly GCF_000243295.1). Taxonomy (NCBI): domain Eukaryota; kingdom Metazoa; phylum Chordata; class Mammalia; order Sirenia; family Trichechidae; genus Trichechus; species Trichechus manatus. Next base: position 6,427,378 of record NW_004443986.1, read on the forward strand.
TTTTCTTTGTAAAATCAGCAAAAACAAAATTGCCCAGCTGCTGCCTGGGGAGCTCTTCTGCTGAGATGATGGTTAAGATGTATTAACTACATTCTTTCCAGCATTGTTTTACCCATGCAAATTCTTTCCTCTGTTTGCTTTACTTGGTAGAATAAATAAGGGAGATAATAATCACATTAAGTAAGAAGAAACTAAGAATCATATCATTTGTGAAAAAAAAAGAGTAGCTGCTGAGGGGTCTTATGTGCAACCAAACACCTCATGTAATTTGGTTCCTTGGTTTGGAGGTTTGGGGTCATGGTTTCATGGGACATCCCAGTTAATTGACCTAATGATGTATATAGTGCTTCTGTTCTACCTGCTAGTTCATTGTGTAGTGCCTGGGTGTCTTAAAGGCTTGCAAGCAGCCATCCAAGGCACAACAATTTGTCTCTATTCACCTGGAACAACAGATGAAGAAAGAGAGTCATAAATAAAAGGATGTGGAATGAGTGGCTAATTGCCTTCATGAACAACTGCCTCCGTTGCCATGAGAGCAGAACTGGATGGTGCCTGGCTATTATTACTGAACATTTTGATTCCATAGAAGAATCCTAATCAAAAGGGGGCAAAATGAAGAACAGAATTTCAGATTCTCATGGACTCTAGACTTTCGGAGCCATTGAATTTGGATGAACCACTGAAACTATTGCCCTGAGATAATCTTTGAAGCTTGAACCAAAAATAGCCCATGAAATCTTCTTAAAACTGAACAATAGTTTAGGTTAACTGGTAAAAAAGTTCTTCTTAAACATTATGCTCTTTTAAGAGCTATCTATATGGGATTAAATTGACAAGAGCAACTCAAAAGATTTGATGGGACTGTTGGGGGCAGTGAGTTTATGTTAATGAAGGGGGAACAACTCAGAAAAAGAGGGTGAGGATGGTAATAGTTATCTCTAAATAATACATGTAGAAACTATTAATTTGGTGTATGTTTTGCCGTATATATTCTCAACAACAACAAAATAATAATAAAAAAAGAATCATATCATTTAACTTTCTATCAGTCTACATAGAATTTTAGGCAGTCAGTTTTGAGCAGCCTGTTACTGGGTGCATTAATATATGCTGATGTTGTAAATTCTTGTGTTTTACCTCACTGAATCTAATGGACAATCTAGAATTGTCCATATTGGAATTCAATGTTTAATTGAGAATTGCCATAAGGGTTCAAATAAACAATAGTTACTGAGGTACTATGGAGATAGAGCCAACACTGATGCTGTTTATACTTAGGCTCCAGTGCTATCAGCTGGCATGATCAATAGATGGAGAATCACTGATATTTTCATAGCACCAGTGTCAATGTTGTTCCTTTGGTCAGACACTTCATTAGCCCTCTTAGGCAGACAGGTCTTCCAAGCAGAGGTGTCAGCCCATTGTTTTGGTTCATACTCATGATATGCCATGAATAGAACAACTTGACTTTGTCTTAGTTATCTAGTGCTGGTGTAACAGAAATACCACAAGTGGATGGCTTTAACAAACAAATTTATTCTCTCACAGTTTAGGAGGCTAGAAGTTTGAATTCAGGGCACCAGCTCTAGGGGAAGGTTTTCTCTCCCTGTTGGTTCTAGGGGAAGGTCCTTGTCTCCTTTCAACATTTGGGAGCCCAGTGTTCCTTGGAGATCTCCATGTGTCTCGGCATCAGTATTTCCCTGGGTCTAGGAGGTTCTCAGCTCAGGGACCCCAGATCCAAAGGATGCTCTCTGCTCCCGGCTCTTCTTTCTTTGCTGTACTGAGGTCCCTCTCTTTGCTCACTTCTCTCTTCTTTTATCTCTCGTAGGATAAAAGGTGATACAGGCCACAGCCTAGGGAAACTCCTTTTACATCAGATCAGGGCTATAACTCAAGTAATGGTGTTGCATCCTACCCTAATCCTCATTAACATCACCTAATCCTGCCTTATTAACATAAAGGACAGCTCACTCCCAAATGGGACCATAACCATAGGCATAAATGCCAGGATTTACAACACATCAAAAAATGGAGGATAATCAAATCACAAAATGGAGGACAACCACAATATGTTGGAAATCATGGCTTAGCCAAGGTGACACATATTTTGGGAGGGACACAATTCAATCCATGACAGTTAGCATTAGTCATAATTCTGATATCCTGTAAGCACTGGAATTCTGGGAAACTGCTGAAAAAGAACAAACTTAAAAAATATACAGAACGAAGATGAATAAGAACATTTAAATAATTCAGAGAAAGGTACATTCAGGAGAAAGTTGGCTCGGTAGTGGTTTGATCAACTTGGAGGCCTCTAGGCACAGAACCATAAAAGATCCAAGGAAGGAAGTTATAGCTATAAATCTATTTTTTAAAAAAAAATCACTATGCAAGAACCATTTTGGAGTTTGTTAGTGACTGTCATGTTAGGTGAGCCAATTTCAATGTGACAAATGTGTTTGGAAGTTAGATATTCCAGTATCTCTAGAGGCTATGACATAAATACAGAGTCACCCTTAAGCAAAGAGAGATACAAGGATGTGATAGTATAGAGGCATAGATAAACCTGGGACAGACAAGTTGACTTCCCTGTAAAACTCTCTATCTGATAGAACTCTTGAAACACCATCTTTAAGAATATTAGTATTTTAAATGTTTAAGTGATTCTTATGCTTTACAACAGCTATGAATTTAGCATTCCTCTAAATATTTTCCTCACCTACACTTTCAACCACTCCTTACTCTTCTGCTTTTTAGAAAGGAGGAGTATCCTAGGTCTATATCAGCCTCAGGGAGTCATGAACCACCCAATGTGTTATGCAAAAAAATTTGGGGCAGTGTACTTTGGGGAGACTGTCACTATGTTTCAATGTTCAGAGGTTTTAAATGAGATAATGAGAAGGATTAACCTGAACCTTTACAAATGCATGGCTGAATGCTTCTATCCACATAATGTTTACTTTTGTGAATTCCTGATGTTCCAACTTCCAACCTTCAGGATGTAGATGGGAGCTTATTGATTGTAGGCAATGTTGATAGTATGATATGAGATCTGAAGTTCAATGTCATTCAATGTTGTTTTAAAATTTTCATTTTCGCATAGGCTCTGTACCTACAGAAGGCAGGTGTTTCCTATTCTATTTTTACAAGGCACCCTGTGGATTTTTCAGGCTGCAATTAGGAAAAGTTGTCTAAGTACATGCATTGAGTCGATTCCAAATCATAGTGACCTATAGGACAGAATAGAACTGCCCGGTACCGTTTCCAAGGAGCAGCTGGTGAATTCGAACTGCCGAGCTTTTGGTTAGCAGCCAAACACTTAACCACTGCACCCCCAGGACCCCCTGTGTGCATGCACAGGCAAAGAAAAATTAATTCCTTATGACTCTCGGTTAAACTGGGTTTGCCTAAGGATCCTCTCTTCCTCTCTACCTGCCCTAGCACCTGAGAGTTTAACTTCTTTATATTGGACATAGGGAAATCACCAGCAATTTGCTTCATATAAAATCATCTGAATTCTTGTTGAGGCTGAAAAGGCAGAGTAGCAGATTCATCCACAGTTTGTCCAATAATTTATCCCATGATTTCCTCGGACCAACACTGTAGACTCCCCTGAGTTGCCCTCATATACCCTAGACTGTCAGTTCCTTCTGGTCAGGGACTGTGTTTCCTTGTCCCACTCTTGTATCCTCAAGACCTGCAACAGAAGAGGTGCTCAGCGTAGACTTGTGGGTGCCGTTGCTAGTGTTTTTGTTGTCATTGTCAGTAACGTTTTTCTCCACCTGACCTGCTGCAGAAACTGCATAAAAGCTGCACATGAGATTACTTTGGCTAGCTCCATGAGATAAACAGATGTTTCTGCCAGACAATTAATTCAGTTCACACTGACACAAAACCAGTTGGGAAAAAAAATGTTATGTTTCATTAAGTCATGGCAGCCTGCCTCTGTATTCATCAATTTATGTTTTTCCCAAAATGTCTGTTGGCTAATGTGTAGACGTGGTCATAATAAATGTTAACAGCTTCTAGCAGTTTATCTTTCCCACCACAGTCATCCCTTTGCACTCATTCCAATTTCAAGCAAGATACACAGATGTGGGGTTTATTGGGATGAGAAAGGCAGATGATTTATAGTCAATATGCCCCCCACCAATGAAGAAGGATTACCCAAATAACTTTCATTTACATGATTAAAATCTAGGCTCATTTGTCCTGAAAGTGAATTATTATTTTTTTAAATGAAATAAAGTGAAGGTAGTAATTATTTTGCATTTTGCATTTCTTTCAGAAAATAGTGCCGGCAAGCAAATTGCTCTCCTTCTTCCCATTGACTGATGGTGCCCTAGGATTCAGATGATTCACTGTCAAGTTATTGACAGAAAAAAATAACAACAAAAACTGGCAAATCGTAGGGAAAAAAAAAAGACATGTTTCTAAAAGGCCAGCAGAGTATAGCCTTAGGGCTTTACATGTATTTACAAATAGTTGGTAGAATATAGAAAAATGCCTTTAAAATAAAATAAACTGAGTCAAAAGAATCTGGGAAAAATATGTTAGTAAGATTTGGACTAAGTAGAAGGAAAACAGATTGCATGTTTGCTAGTAGGTATAATATTCTACTCTTTTTCTGGTGCCTACACCCTGATTCTCCTCTAAGAACCATCCCTCCTCCTCTCCCAATTCATGGGGTGCTAGTGGAACTGCTTCCATCCATAACTCCAGGGGTGTCTTAGGCTGGCTTCTCTAGAGAAGCAAAACCAGTAAAGTGTATAAATATATATATAGAAAGAGATTTATATCAAGGAAATGGCTCATGTGGTTGTAACGTCCCAAGTCCGTGGGTCAGGATAGAAGCTTCTTGTGATTCATGTAGCCGCAGGGGCTGGCAAACCCAAGATCAGCAGGTCAGGGAAGAGGGATCTTGCTCACAGTGCTGTGAAGATCGATGAATCCTAAGTTCGGCAGGCAAGATCACAGGTAAGCTGCTAGCTCAAGTCCCAAGAAAAACAGGAGCCAGCTGCAGGATCCAGAACTATCAAAAGCCCCTGAGCCCTGTCTGAATGTCTGCCCACACTCGATGCATGCCACACGCCCAGGGAAACTCCCCTTCAACCAACTGGCTACTCAGAGAAGATCCCATCATGGGAGTGATCACATATCAAATCTCAGTGGGGAAGTGACCACAACATCACACGACTACCAAAACAGTGAGAATCATGGCCCAGCCAAATTGACACACAATCTTAACCATCACAAGGGGTAAGCATATGACTTACCGTGGCCAATCAGAGCAGCACATCTCTCTGATAAGAGTGGTTGGTTCACACTTGATTATTCTCCAATCACAGCTACATGAGACTCAATTCCAGGACTTTTTAAAACCCATTAGTAGAAAGAAGCTGAACTGCTGAGAAATATGATAAACTTGGAGGAACTGGCTGCTATATTGCAATAAGAAAGAGACAATATGAAAATGGTATTAAAACACAGAAAAGCACAGCTGAGATATTGAGGGAAAGATATAATTAGGATTTTGATTAAACCCCTGGATTCAGTCATACCCTAAACTAACATCATTCTGAGATTTTAAAAACAATATTTGGTTTTTAAATATTTTTAAAAGTTTACACAAATGATATAACATATATTCTCATAAAATATTCAAGAAATACACATAAGTGGAATCCCCAGAGATGTCCCCAGCTGTTTCCTTTCCACAATTCTAGGCTGCCAAATAGCCAATGAGATAGATGATGGTCAAATAAGATAATGACTAAGCATTTCCTCTGAATACAGCAATGTAAATGTCAGTGGTGAACTGCTGAACTTGAGATAAGCAGTATCTGTAGATTTGTTGTGGTTGTTATTAGGTGCCATGGAGTTGGCTCCAGCTCATGGCAACTAAACATTGCCCAGTCCTGCTATGGTTGAGGCCATGGTTGCAGCCACTGTGTCAGTTCATCTCATTGAGGATCTCCTTCTTTTATGGTGACTATCTACTTCACCAGGCATAATGTCTTTCTCCAGCAACTGGTCCCTCCTGACAAGAGTGGTTGTCAAGCAAGATGAAATCTCACCAAACTAGCTTCTAAGGAACATCCTGACTGTACTTCTTCCAAAACTGATTTGTTCATTCTTCTGGCAGTCCATAGTATATTCAATGTTCTTCTCCAACACCAAAAGTCAAATGTGTCAAGTCTTTCTTGGCCTTCCTTTATTCATTGTCCAGTTTTCCCATGTGTATGAGGCAATCTAAAAATGCCATGGCTTGGGTAGGTGCACCTTAGTCCTCAAATTGACATCTTTGCTTTTTAACACTACAAAGGTCTTTTGCAGCAGATTTGCCAGTATGTTGTTTGATTTCATTTTTCTTATAGTACTTTAGATGAAGGTTTACAGAGAAAATTAGTTTTTCTTTCAACAATTAATACACAAATTGTTTTTGTGGTTGCCAACCCCATGGCATGTCAACACTCTCCTCTTCTTGACCTTGAGTTCCCCATTACCAGTTTTCCTGTCCTCTCCTGCCTTCTCGTCCTTGTCCCTGGGGTGGTGTGCCCATTTAGTCTGGTTTTGTTTTATGGGGCTGTCTAATCTTTGGCTGAAGGGTGAACCTCAGGAGTGAGTTCAGAACTGAGTTAAAAAGGTGTTCGGGGCCATACTCATGGGATTTCTTCAGTCTCTGTTAGACCAGTAAGTCTGGTCTTTCTTTTTTTTTTTTTGAGTTAGAATTTTGTTCTACATGTTTCTCTACTGTTCGGGAACCTCTATTGTGATCCCTGTCAGAACAGTCACTGTTGATAGCCGGGTACCATCTAGTTGTGCTGGACTCAGTCTGGTGAAGGCTGTGGTACTTGCTGTCTTTTGGTCTAATTTTTCCCTTGTGTCTTTTGTTTTCTTCGTTCTCCCTTGCTCCAGACATGGTAAGACCAGTGGAGTATCTTAAATGTCTCTTCACAAGCTTTTAAGACCCCAGACACTACTCACTAAAGTAGGATGTAGAACATTTTCTTTGTAATCTATGTTATGCCAGTTGAGCTAGATGTTCCCTGAGACCATGGTCCCGAGCCCTCAGCCCAGTAATTTGGTCCCTCAGGGAGTTTGGATATGTCTATGGAGCCTCCATGACCTTACCTTGGTAAAGTTGTTCTGGCTTCCCCAATATTGTGTACTGTCTTACGCTTCAACAGACTTACCACTTATCTATTGTCTGTTTAGTGTTTTTCCCTCCCCATCCCTCCCTTCCTTCGAAACCATCAAAGATTGTTTCTTCTTGTGTGTAAATCTTTTCATGAGTTTTTATAATAATAGTCTCATACAATATTTATCCTTTTGTGATTGTTTTATTTCACTCAGCATAATATCCTCCAGATTCATCCATGTTGTGAGATATTTCCCAGATTCATCATTGTTCTTTATTGTTGCATAGCATTCCATTGTGTGTATTTATCCATTCATCTGTTGATGGACGCTTAGGTTGTTTCCATCTTTTTGCTATTGTGAATAATGCTGCAATGAACATGGATGTGTGTATGTCTATTTGTGTGACAGCTCTTATTTCTCTAGGATATATTCCTAAGAATGGGATTGCTGGATCATACGGTATTTCTATTTCTAGCTTTTTAAGGAAGCGCCATATCATTTTTGAAAATGATTGTACCATTTTGCATTCCCACCAGCAGTGCATAAGAGTTCCAGTCCCCCTGCAGCCTCTCCAACATTTGTTCTTTTCTGTTTTTTTTATTGGTGCCAGTAATGTTGGGGTGAGATGATATCTCATTGGGTCTTGATTTACATTTCTCTAATGGCTAGTGTCTTAGTTATCTAGTGTTACTATAACACAAATACCACAAGTGGATGGCTTTAACAAAGAGAAATTTACTTTCTCACAGTCTTGTAGGCTAGAAGTCCAAATTCAAGACATCAGCTCCAGGGGAAGGCTTTCTGTCTCTATTGGCTCTGGAGAAAGGTCCTTTTCATCAATCTTCTCCTAGACTAGGAACTTCTCCGAGCAGGAACCCTGGGTACAAAGGATGTGCTCTCCTCCCATCACAGCTTTTTTGGTGGTAGGAGGTCCCCTTGTCTCTCTGTTCCATTTTCTCTTTTATATCTCAAGAGATTGGTTCATGACACAATTCAATCTTGTAAATTGAGTTCTGCCTCATTAACATAACTGTTGCCTATCCTGCCTCATTAACATCATAGAGATAGGATTTACAACACATATGAAAATCATGTCAGATGACAAAATGGTGGACAATCACACAGTACTGGGAATCATGGCCTAGCCAGGTTGACACACATATTTTGGGGGGACACAATTCAATTTATGATGGCTAGTGATCAAGAGAACTTCCTCATGTGTCTGTTAGCCACCTGAATGTCTTCTTTGGTGAAATGTCTGTTCATATCCTTTGCCCTTTAATTGGATTATTTGTCTTTTTCTTGTAGAGGTATTGGATTTTCCTGTAGATTTTAGAAATTAGAACTTTGTCAGATTTGTCACAGCCAAAAATTTTTTCCCAGTCTCTAGTTTCTGTTTTATCTTTTCATGAAGTCTTTTGGTGAGCATAAGTGTTTAATTTTTTGAAGATCTCAGTTATCTAGTTTATCTTCTGTTGTTTGTGTATTGTTAGTTACGGTTTGTATTTTGTTTATGCCATGTGTTAGGGCCTCGAGTGTTGACCCTATTTTTTCTTCTATGATCTTTATAGTTTTGAGTCTTATATTTAGGTCTTTGATCCATTTTGAATTAGTTTCTGTGTATGGTGTGACATCTGGGTCCTGTTTCATTTTTTTGCAGATGGACACCCATCTGCCAGCGCCTTCTGTTAAAAACTCTGTCTTTTCCCCATTTGATGGACTTTGGGCCGTTGTCGAAGATCCGGTGACCTTAGGTGGATGGATTTACATCTGGGTTCTCAATTCTGTTCCATT
>NW_004443986.1:6447161-6503386 GCF_000243295.1 Trichechus manatus latirostris
TTCTTTGTTCTTACTCTCTTCTGCTGAATTCCTTTGATTGTGGATTTTTTTTCATTTCTTTCATTTTTGTAGATTTTGTGTTCACTGAGACTTTATGTTTTTCTTCTTTATTTTGATGAGTAGGTTTGTTAACTTTCTTTGTGGTTGCCTGGAAATTTATCCCAGTCTTCCTAAGTTTGAACCAGTCTTTTGTTGGTTGAAATTGCCTTGACTTCCTCTTCATTCGAAAGTACTATACCTACACCATTTATTCCCTCTTTTATTGTTCTGTCTTTGTTGTTATTCATAGATCAACCTCTCTGGTTCCCTGTTGTAAATCTTTTAGCTTTGTTTTATCCTTGAGAGTTCATTACCAGGTTGGTATCTGGCTGACGTCGTCTTGCATCCTAGATTCAGGCTGCTGTCTGAGTTGTTGGTTTTCTAACCAAAGGATTTCCTTTGATAATTCTTGTAAGTTTGGTTTGGTTTTTACATGTTCCCTTAATTTCTGTTTATCTGGAAATGTCCTAATTTTGCCATCATATTTGAGCAAGAGTTTTGCAGGATATATTATTCTTGGTTGGCATTTCTTTCTTTCAAGGTTTTATGTATATCATCCCTGTGCCTTCTTGCCTGCATGGTTTCTGCTGAGTAACTAGAGCTTAGTCTTATTGTTTTCCCTCTGTATGTGACTTTTTATTTTTCTTGAGCTGCTCTCAGGATTCTTTATGTTTGGTTTTAGCAAGTGTGATTATTATATGTGTTGGTGATTTTCTTTTGGTGTCTGTTCTATATGGGGTTCGTTAAACTTCTCAGATGGTCAGCTTTTCATCTTTCATGATATTAGGGAAGTTTTCTGTCAGCAAATCTTCAATGCTCCTGTCTGTTTTCCATTTTCTCTCCCTGTTCTGGAACTCCAATCACATGCAGATTTCTTCTTTTGATTGTACTCCACATCATTTTCAGGGTTTCTTCATTTTTCTTCATTCTTTTCTCTGATTTTTCCTCAAAAAAAACTTCTACCAGAAGTTTATCTGTTGTTTTATTTTGGATGCGTTCTGGAGCCATCCTGTCCTTTTTTTTTTTTTTTTTTTAATAATATGTTTTTATATTGTCTATTGTCTTTGGGACATTCAGGAATTATTTTCTTCTTTTATTTATTATAGATTTGTTTGTTTTACCCTGCTTTTTTGTTCTATTTGGTTATGTCTGGACAGGCCAGCTGGGCGTTCTTTGTTGTTTGCTCGTCTGTGACATGATACTTCTCACCACCTTGTCCAGCTCGGCAGGGCCAGTTGCTTAGCTATGGTGCAGCCGGGCAGGTCCAGCAGAGGGTGAGGGGCAGGAATGGGTCATTTGCGGTATGTACTGGGGCAGACAGGGCAGGGCCAGAAAGCAGTGCAGGGCAGGGCCCTCTGGTCCATGCCTGTGTCGATCTGGGGTGCAGCGTTCAGCAAGCAGTACAGGTAAGCAGGAGGATATGCTGTGTGGAGCTAAGTGGGTGTGGGAAAGACGAGAAAGAAGAGAGAGAAACAGAAGTAAAAAAAAAAATACTGCTGAGGGAACCTGCCAGTGTAGCGGCACAGACCCAGGTAAGTTGTGTGACAGTGGCTTTCTAGCCAGGCAGAGTGACACAGCCCATCAAGAAGGGTCAGAGGCAGCACACTCAGCTAGGTTGGTGAGAGAAAGGAAGGGAAGGGAAAGAGAGATACGAAACTGAAAAAAAAAGAAAAAAAAAAGACACACACTGCCAAGTGGTCATGAGAAAGGAAAAGAAGGAAGGTAAAGAGAGACAAGAAACTGAGTAAAAAAAAAAATGTCCCATGAAAACCCACTGGCCTTGTGGCATGGACCTGGGAAGCCATGTGTCAGTGGCTCCCCAGCCAAGCAGTGTGGCACAACCTGTCAAAAAGTGATAGAGATGGCACATACGGCCAGGTGTTTGGTACAAAGGACAGGAAGGAAGGTAGAGAGAGACAAGAAACCAAGAAAGAAAAAGCAAAAAAAAGCCCTGAGGGAGCTCACTGGCATGGTGGCACAGACCAGGGAAGTCATATGCCAGCGGCTCCCCAACTGAGTGATGTGGCACAGCTCGTCAAAAAGTGGCAGAACAGCACATGTGGCCAAGTGTTCTGGAGAAAGGAAAGGAAGGAAGGTAGAGAGAGGCAAGAAACCAAGAAAAAAAATGCCCTAAGGGAGCCCACCAGCATAGTAGCATGGACCAGGAAGTGGCTCCCCAGTTGAGCAGTGTGGTTTGCCCATCAAGAAGGAGCAGAGATGGCACACGGCACCAGCTGTGTGGGAGAAAGGAAAGAAAGGAGGTGGGAGAGAGAGAAGAAACAAAAGAAGTCAAACAACAACAACAACAAAATGACACTGAAGTTGCTGGCCTGTGGGAGTGGGGCCAATCCAAGCAGCAAGGAGCCAGTTTCTCTCTGGCAAAGCAAACTTGGCCTGCCGGAAAGCGGCAAAGGCCATGCATAGGGAAGAAGTGTGAAGGGTGGGAAATCATGTATCCCTGGTTAGCAGTTGCTCTGTCTTCTGCTGGGAGCTCCGTGAAGTTGTCTTCCTGTACTCTCTGTCCACCATTCTTGGTGGCTGAGGGATCCAAGATGGTGAGTCCATGTGGCGCTAGCTGGTGGGGGACCTCCACTCCGTAGCTCTCCTTATTCTCTGTTCTCTGTCAGTTTCTTACTCCATTCAGTGCTTAGCTGAGTTCTTTATCTCTTCATTTGACACTTAGGGTTCCAGGATTGACTTTTGTATCTGCTTTGCTTAGTTTTTCGGGTCTTTGCTGTAGAGGGACAGGTGGTGCTTCTGCCTATAGCGCCATGTTGGCTCTGCCTGTTGTTTGATTTCTTGACTGCTACTTCCATGGGCATTGATTGTCAATCCAACAAGAATGAAATCCTTGACAACTTCAATTTCTTCATCATTTATGATTATGTTGTTTATTGATCTAGTTGTGAGGATTTTTCATTTTCTTTATGTTCAGATATAATCCATACTGAAGGATGTAGTCTTTTACCTTCAGCATAAGTTCTTCAGGTCATTTTCACTTCCAGCAAGCAAGGTTATATCATCTGCATATCACAGGTGTTAATGAGTCTTCCTACAGTCCTGATACTGCATTCTTCTTCATATAGTCAAATTTCTCAGATTATTTGTTCAGCATATAGATAGAATAAGTCAAGTGAAAGAATACAACACTGCCACACGCCTTTCTAATTTTAAACCATGCAGTATCCTCTTGTTCTGTTTGAACGACTGCCTCTTGATCCATACAGAGGTTTTGCAGGAACATAATTAAGTGTTCTGGAATGCCTTTTCTTCACAGTGTTATCCATAATTTGTTATGATTCACACAGTTGAATGCCTTCATATAGTTGATAAAATACAGGAAAACATCTTTCTGATATTCTTTACTTTCAGCCAAGATCTGTTTGACATCAGCAATGATATCCCTCGTTCCATGTCTTCTTCTGAATTTGGCTTGAATTTCTGGTAGCTCCCTGTCAATGTATGGCTGCAGCCGTTTTTTAATTATCTTCAGCAAAATTTTGCTTGCACGTGATACTAATGATACTGTTTGATAATTTCTGCATTCTGTTTGATCTTTTTCTTTGGAATGGACACAGATATGGGTCTATATCAATTGGTTGGCCAGGTACTTGTCTTTCAAATTTCTTGTCATAGAGTAAGTGCTTCAAGCATTGCATCTCTTTGTCAAAGCATATCAATTGGTATTCCATTAATTCTGGAGCCATTTTGTGTATATATACTCAGATCTGGTTGGTGTTAATAAAGAATTCCATACTTTTTCCCCCTTGTCATTGAAAAACAAACAAAAAGCAATAACACCAAAAGCTTAGAAAGTTTTTCCAACTTTCTGTTTGTAATTTCATTTACCTTTGGTTTCCATTGGGACAGAACATGTGTGGATTTGTGTGTGTGTGTATGTTAGAAAGAGAAAAAGAGAGAAATCTGTTAGGAGAAAGCATCTTCAGTGTAATAAAATTTTAGTAACATTTGAAAGGCCTGTGTATTTTTGTTTTCATAAATACATCCCTGAGAAAATGTGTTGGACTGAGGAAGGAAGGGTGGCCAGTGAAGGAGGTTCAGAAATACTCTAGCCCAATAGGCCAGGGAAATGCAAGCAAGTTTGAACAGATTCACTCTCTGATATTGCTTAATTTTTCTTGTGACTTCAAAACATATATCAATTTATTGATGCAGACCCTGGAGGCATGAATAAAAGCACCATTTTAAAATACACTTGTTGTAACTATGCAGCCTCTGTCACAATTTGTGATGCTTAGGGAAAATGTCATTAAAAATTTCACTATTTCTGTAAAGTGCACGCATAGCAAGCAACAGGGCCAGTTGTAATTACAGAACCATTGTTGCACTAAGTCATAAAAATTAATAATGCCAAGAAATGGGTCACATTACTCTTACAAGAATGAGTGAGATGAGCTAACATTGGGTAAAGAGAAATGTGACCCAGGACCATAAGATTTAAGTCTATTCTTGGGTCAACCTCCAAAGGCTAAGCCATTCAGCATCTAAGAATCAAAGACGTTTAGTCTCTTACAGCAGTGCTTCTCAACCAGGGGTGATTTTGCCCTCCAAGGGACATTTGGAAATGTATGTGGACGTTTTTGTTTGTCACAAGTGGGGAGACAAGGTGCTCTTGGTATTAGTGAATCAAGGCCAGAGTTGCTGCTAAACATCTTGTAATCACAAAATATCCCCCTGCAACAAAGACTTACCCAGAACAAAATGTCAATAGTGCCATGATTGAGAAATCTGATCTTACAAGAATTCTGTTAAAATAATTCTATTGAATATAAAATATATGAGTAATACAGATAAAGTGGAATCCCCAGAGATATTCTCAGCTGCTCCCTTTCTGAAATTCTAGGCTGCCAAATAGCCAATGAGGCAACTGATGGTCAAGTAAGATAATGATTGAATACTTATTTCCTTTGAATATAGCAATGTAAATGTCAGCAGTGAACTGGTGAACTTGAGATAAGCAGTATTTATAGATTTGTTGTGGTTGTTATTAGGTGTTATAATTGGTATTCCATTAATTCTGGAGCCATTTTGTGTATATATACTCAGGTCTGGTTGGTGCTAATAAAGAATTCCATACTGTTTCTGCTTGTCATCGAAAAACAAACAAAAAAGGTATTTTGTTGCTTTGTTCTTAACTGGAAAAAGAAATTGCATTAAAAATAAAATGAGTTGGATTATTTTCATGCTGAAATATTAAGCACTTGGTGACATAATAGAAATAACACTATCAATAATTTTCATGAGTGATTAATCACTGAGAGGTTAGGACGTTACCAAAATTCTTACAGTTGGTATTTACTATTTCATGCCCCAGCTTACTAATGCTACAACATAGCTTCTGGTAAATCTCTAAATATGAAGCAACTTTACAATGAAATTGGATAAGAAGTATTCCAGTTATATTATTTTTCCCACATTGAGTCCATTTCCTTGTTAGATGAAATATTAACTGTAAATTAAGTAACTGAGTTCTGGTTATTTAGTCTGTCCCTTTTACTGGAAACAATTTAAGATTTAGAGAGGGACTTTAATATTATATCTTTATAAAATACCATTTGTGCTGCTCAACCTTCTATGTGAACACAAGTCAAGGAGTTTCTAAGAAAATCCTGGTCCTTGAAATTAATAAATAGATGATATAATATGTAATGTTTCATCTTCTTAATACATTTTGGGTCCTCTGAATCTGTTTACCTTTAAGTAATCTTTGAACAGTTCAGCTAGCCGGCAAGTTGTAACAACTATAGTCTTAAGTATATTGAATTAAATACCATCCTTTATGAGTAGAAAACACATAGTAAACTGTAAGCCTAGCTACAATAATGTTTATTGCATAAATATATGGGTTGTTACGGATGGGGGTCTCTTTACGTGCTTTCATATTTTGGTTGGTAAAAGGCATAGTGCCAGTTTAAATGTATTGAAACTCTGTCAAGTACTGTGAATTAAAAAAATATAAAAATTTTATATTTTTACTAACTATGCATAGAAACAGGGAATTATATAACCCATTCATGATTTGATATTTAAAGTCATACAAACTTGAAGTACAGTATACTCAACATTTACCTCTATGACTAATTGACTTTAGGAAAACAAAATATCATTTCCTATGGGAGATGTTTGCAAAGAATTTTGAATATACCATGAACTACCAGAAGAACAAACAAGTCTGTCTTGGAAAAAGTACAGAGAGAATGCTCCTTAGAAGCAAGGATGGCAAGACTTCGTCTCACATACTTTGGACATGTTATCAGAAGGGACCAGTCCCTGGACAAGGACATAATGCTTGGTAAAGCAGAGGGTCAGCAAAAAAGAGGAAGACCCTCAATAAGAGGGATTGACACAGTGGCTGCAACAATGGGGTCAAATGTAACAATGCCTGTGAAGATAGCATGGGACTGGGCAGTGTTTCCTTCTGTTGTACATAGGGTTGCTTGAGTGAGAACTGACTCAACGGCACCTAAAAACAAGAACAATGTCAGATCATAAACCTGTCGTCATTTTTGTGCCTTTCTAAAAATCATGGATCCATCAGGTAGCTGTAATAGAAATGCCATTATCCAAGTGTCTGCTTTTAGTCGATAATGCCTATGTGGATGCACGATGTAATTCATGCAATTAATGAACTGTTTCCTGTAATTCAAGGGTGTGGACAAATCATATGTATTCACTATGTGAATTAATATTTGTTTTTAAAAAGTGATGTTATTCAAGGTAGTGGACTTGTAAATATTTTTATGTTAAAGAATGACTCACAGATATCTCAAGGGGAGAAAAAAAAGAGAGTCTTTTAGTGTCTAGTTTTGATGATGAAGTCTTTTGAGTCTTATTAGTGGAAGAATAAACTGACAAAATATTTTCACAGAACAGAAACTCAGTACTGCTATTATCCATGCAGGTCTATGTCTTTGCTTCTCTTATATATTATAATATCACAGTAGTAGATTTTTTTAAATATCCTTAAAGTGTATACTTTTCAGTCTTAAGGCTTCTTAACAACTTAATTGCCTGCTAAAAGAAACTGCAGTTCCACAACTTTAACTTTTCTTTTGGCTGGGTGGCACCAACTGTTAACGGCTGAACTATTAGCCGAAAGGTTGGTGGTTTCAACCTGCCAAAGGGTGCCTCGAAAGACAGGCTTGGAGATCTGCTTCTGAAAGGTCACAACCTTGAAAACCCTATAGAGCAGTTCTACTTTGCACACACAGGGTCCCCATGAGAAGGAATTGATGGCAACTAACAACCATATCTGAAAAAACTGTAATAGTCATGGAGTTATGTACTATGATCTGTCCCTGGAACTAGAAAATTGGAGGTTCTAAGGTTATTTTTATATGTGAAGCATTAATAAACCATACAGACTAGTATGGGGCCCTTATTTCCTTTTAGGCAACACTCTGTGCCTGAGTGATTTCATTCTATCCATTCCTATCCCCAGCCTTCCACAGAATTCTGGTGGGACCTTTCTCTTGCCCTCCACCTTAGAGATGATGTTTCCCTTTCCCTAGGTACCCTTCTCTCTGGTGCTCTCTCATCCAAGAAAAATTTCCTAAGCTTAGGAGTTACTGTGCCTGGCCTTCTAGGGAACATATTCTTACATCAACAGTACCTTTCAGGGTTCACAATATTTACCCAAAGGAAGGTGTGACTCCCACATTGATAATTTCAGACTTCACTGTTTGAGTAGCTTTGAGAAGGTTAGAGTGTTTAAAAAATTTATAATTTCTCAAGAATTAATTAAGAACTTCTAGTAAGCATGTACCTGATAAGGAGTGTATCTACCTTATAAGTGAGTATGCCCTCTAATAAGAAGCTTTTGGCCCCTTCACATTCAAATCACACTTAGTTTTTACTAAAACTCTCTCAGTAAGATTGGTGCTCATATAAAGGTCCAAAGTCCATTAACTGGGGAAAAGACAGTCTCTTTAACAAATGGTGCTGACATAACTGTATATCCATCTGCAAAAAATGGGAACAAGACCCACACCTCACACCATGCACAAAAACTAACTCAAAATGGATCAAATTCCTAAATATAAAATCTAAAATGATAAAGATCATGGAAGAAAAAATAGGGACAAAGCTAAGAGCCCTTATACATGGCATAAACAGAATACGAACCATAAGAAACAACGCACACGCACCAGAAGAGAGACTAGATAAATGGGAGCTTCTAAAAATCAAATACTTATGCTCATCAAAAGATTTCACCAAAAGAGTAAAAAGACAACCTACAGACTGGAAAAAAATTTTTGGCGAGGACAAATCCAATCATCATCTAATCTCTAAAATCTACAAGATACTGTAAAACCTCAACAACAAAAAGACAAATAACCCAATTAAAAAATGGGCAAAGGATATGAAGAGGCACTTCCCCAAAGAAAACATACAGGCGGCTAACAGACACATGAAGAAACGCTCAGGATCATTAGCCACTAGAGAAACGCAAATCAAAACCACAATGAGATACCATCTCACCCCAACAAGGCTAGCATTAGTCCAAAAAACAGAAAATAATAAATGTTAGAGAGGTTGTGGAGAGACTGGAACACTTATACACTGTTTGTGGGAATGTACAATGGTACAACCACTTTGGAAATTGATTTGGCGCTTCCTTAAAAAGCTGGAAATAGAAGTACCATACGATCCAGCAATCCCACTCCTTGGAATATATTCTAGAGAAATAAGAGCCATCACATGAATAGATACATGCACACCCATGTTCACTGCAGCACTGTTCACAATATCAAAAAGATGGAAACAACCTAGGTGCCCATCAATGGACGAATGGATAAACAAATTATGGTATATTCACACAATGGAATACTACACAATGATAAAGATCAATGATGAATCTGTGAAACATAACATGGAGGAAACTGGAGGGCATTATGCTGAGTGAATTTAGTCAGTCACAGAAAGACAAATATTGTATAAGACCACTATTATAAGAACTCAAGAAAAGGTTTAAACACAGAAGAAAACATTCTTTCGTGGTTATGAGGATGGGGATGGAGAGTGAGGGTTATTCACTATCTTAGGTGAAGGGAAGGACAGCACACACTACAGGGGAAGTCAGCAAAACAGGACTAAACCAAAGCTAAGAAGTTTCCTGAATACAGTCTAACACTTTGAGGGACAGAGTAGCAGGAGTAGGGCTCTGGGGACCATGCTTTCTGAGGACATCTAAGTCAATTGGCATAACAAAGCTTATTAAGAAAATGTCCTGCATCTTACTTTGGTGAGCGGCATCTGGGGTCTTAAAAGCTTGCAAGCGGCCATCTAAAATGCATCAATTGGTTCCAATCACCTGGAGTAAAGGAGAATGAAGAGCACCAAAGACACAAGAAAGTATTAGCCCAAGAGACAGAAAGAGCCACATAGACCGGAGATTTCATCAGCCTGAGACCAGAAGAACTGGATGGTGCCTGGCTACCACCAGAGATCACCCTGACAAGGAACACAACAGAGAGTCCCTGATGGAGCAGGGGAAGGGTGACATGCAGAACTCAAATTCTAGTAAAAAGACCAGACTTAATGGTCTGACTGAGACTAGAGGAACCCCAGAAAGCATGGCCCCTGGAATGTATGTCAACCCAGAACTAAAACAATTCCCAAGGCCAACTCTTCAGAGAAAGATTGGACTGGACTGTGGGACAAAAAAATGATACTTGTGAAGAGTGTGCTTCTTAGCTCAAGAAGATACGTGAGACTAAATGGGCAGCTTCTGTCTGGAGGTGAGATGAGAAGGCAGATGAGAAGTCAGAAGCTGGTTGGACAGACATGGGAAATCAGGGGTGGAAAGGAGGAGTGTGCTGTCACAGTATAGGGAGAGCAATTAGAGTCACGTAACAATGTATGTATAAATTTTTGTATGATGGACTAACTTGAATTGTAAAGTTTCACTTAAACTACAACAATTTTAAAAAAAAGATTGGTGCTCATATTTTATATTATAATGTTAGGCTTAAGAATATAAGCTCCTCTACAAACCCAAGTTCCACAATATTTTTTGCTTCATATAGAACTGGCACAAATTATTGCCACTTCTTGTAAAGAAACATACAACAAACAATCAAAAAATAGAAAAAAGAAAGAATGGACTGAACTTTATCATCATTATAGATACAAGGAGACATTACTATTTTTTCTTGAAAGAATTATTGTACAAATGGCATTATAATGACACTATCAGAAATAAAATTATTAAAGTTTACAAATAAACTGTTTTCTTTTAATGTACATTTTAGCCAGGTGCTTTGTACAACAATCTAACATCCTTCCCCAAGAAGACTGAAAATATTAGCTATGGGAAGCACTCACATGACCTATTGGACAACCTCGATTGATATGAATTACCTCTCCAGCTATAGGTTGCACATCTGTAAAATGGAGATGATAATATTAATGTACCACAAAGAGTTGTAGTGAGGAAGCTGGTAAATATCACCTTGACCATGTGTAACACCAGAACACTGCAGTAAACTCTGTGTAAATCTTAAGAAAGAGTACCTTGTGCGCATGTATTTACTTGTTTATTTTTAGGGCTGTGTTCTAAGAAAAGCAAAAATCACCAATCAAGAGCATCCTGCCCACTAAGATGCAAATGATAGAAGAAAACAAGAATAAAATCATAAAGACAATAGTAGCTAACACATAGTAGTCCCTTGCTACATTCTAGGACTTCAAGTGCTTCGCAGATGATAACTCACTCAATTATTAGACCGACTCTATGAGTATTGTACACTATTTGTGTATATTATTTGAAGCCCTTGTTTTAAAGATAAAGGAAGTGAAACACAAAGAGATTAGATAACTGAGAATTTAGATAACTTTCTTAGGGCACTTGGAGAGGTAACAGCAGAGAAAGATTTGAACCCAAGCAGTCTGGCTCCTGACTTAATTTTTAAGCATGTGATACAACCTCTCAACTAAACTCTTACCAGCTGCAGCAAAGGAGCTACATGCCCTAAATGCAGCATAAAGATTGAAGGAAATGATGAACTCCAAGCTAAGGCACAGACTTGTGGCCACTTTCCAGGAAGAGATTCTACAAAATCCTGAAACTCAAAGACCCACGGCCACTGCAGTAATGGGCAGGCAGACATAAAGAGTCATTATATCTAAGAACTGAGAATTTGTATAAGCCATTGAAATGTTTGACTTCTAGACCTGGTTCATATTCTCTCAACAGTTAAAATCACTTCAGTTAACAATACAAATGATAACATTTGGAGATTACTATTTCCAGCTCTGTGAGGACTACACTTGAACTCAGTGTGCCAGAGAAAGTCAGGCTGTATATGGAGTAGCCATAAATGATTTGGCAAGCCAATTATTAGGGTGCAACAAGGCCAAGCATTAAACCATTAAACCATCTTGGAGGCATTTTGCAGCCAATCTAAATAGTTAATCAAATGAGATCATAGGCACTCTGGAAAGCAAAGTTAGTTGGTCCTGGCACATTCTCATCAACTTACTTCCACGTAAAATTTAGGAAAAGGCATTGAGATTGTTCACTAGGGTTTGGGATTGACCTCAAGATATCTCTATTTCATGTTTGCATTGCTTTACTGCAGGATGAGATTGATGTTCTTTTAAAGGAGTTCAGATCATTTCTCAGGTGGCTTGGGTATTTTTCCCTATCCAACTCTTCCAAATCTACTTTAAATGTCAAATATATTTTTCATTTCAGTATTAGGCTTTAAGAACATTATTGAGAAAATGAAAATGTACAATTAAAAAGGATGTACACGAGATGAAACATCCAAACAAAAGATGAGAGAAAAGAGACCATGAGGGAGTGGGCAGAAGAAAAGATTCACACAAGGGAGAGATTGCAGGCACCAGATAGGGGAATGGTGGAAACAGACTTCAACTCGCTCTTATATTTCTCGTGAAGCTGTGGAAGATATTTCACAAATCCTTAGTCAGGCTGGGGCTGGAGGATCCTGGTCCCTATGGGAATAGGGGAAGCTTACTGTCATGGCTGTATACTTTCCAAACATGAAGTACAGCAACAGCCTTCTCCTATTCAGAATATTATCTCTACTCTCAGTCCTGATTATTGCACCCCAGAGAGCTGTGAGCTCCAAGCCTGCATCCTTGGCTCTGTGTTTCTTCCTGTCCTCTGAATTCAAATGTGTATTCTTTCCAACTGTTTCTCTTTTTGTTTTTTCTCTGCAGTTTTATCAGGTTGTTTCCTTTCCCACAACGTTCCTGTAAACACCCAGTGTGGTGTACATAGTATGTTTAATGCAGGATGTTGCAGAAACTCAAAGGGTTATGTCATTGATTTTGGCTAAACTGCTCAAGGATTGGCAGCAATATTTACTGCCTCATTGGGGACACACTGCTTGTGTTCACCCTTTGTTCTCACTGGTCTCTGAAGGCCAGTAAACAAATCAACACCATCCAGTAACTAGAGACAAATGACACCTTTTAGACAACTAATTCCTTCTGTTGTTTATGTAGACATTCTAATGTATCTTGCCTTTTCATTATGAGGCTATTGTTAATTTTTCAGCTTTATCTGCCTAGTGAGACAGTCTTGAAGCATTACTGTGCAGGTATATTAAGGTTCTTAGACTCACTTATCTTTTCATGCTGGAAGATTTACTAGCCAAGAGTGAGCATCTGCTTTTTACATCATTGTTCCCGAAAATGTGATCTGTGGACCATCGGCATCATAAGCACTTATGTGGTTATTTAAAATGCTGATTCTTCATCAACAAAAGAATGTTTAAATAAATTGTGGTATGTCCAAACACTAGAAATCTACTCACCAATAAAAAGAGACAAACAACTGATACACACAACAACATGGATTAATTTCACAAATTTTCTGATGAGTGAAAGTCGGATGTAAAAAAGTACATACTATATGATTCATTTATGTCAATTTTGAGAATAGGCAAATCTAACCTATGGTGATAGAAATTAGATTATCCACTGCTTCTGGGCTGGAGTACCAACTGGCAAGAGGCAGAGGGAGCATTCTTGGATGATGAAAATGTTCTGTGTCTTGCTATGCATTCATGTGAAGAAGCTAATGTGACAAAAGTTTTGTTACATATATATTTACCACAATTAAAAAAAAGCAGTGAGTCTTGCTCAAAAATATTGTAAGGCATTCAAAGAACCTGAAGGTACCTGGGGCAAATAAATTACAGTTGAGACATACAATAGACCAACCAGGGCCAGGGAGAGAGTTTCTTTGGGAAATTGTTGCTGTTGGGTACCTTGGAGTTGATTCTGACTCATAGTGACTGACCACATGTGACAGAGTAGAACTGCCCCACAGGGTTTTCTTGGCTGTGATCTTTACAGAAGCAGGTCTCCAGGCCACTCTCCTATGGAGTTCCTGGGTGGGTTTGAATTGCCAACTTTTTGGTTAACAGCCCAGCACTTAACCATTAGGCCATCAGGGCTCCTTTTTGGGAAATTTGGGCATTCAAAAGCATGAGTGCATACTAGGGAAATTAAAAAGTCACACATATGTTCAGGACAGGCCACATGCCCAGAAAAGATCTGAGAAGATGTGCTTTCACCACTGGCTGAAGTGAAGGTTGAGGCAGAATTTGTAAGCAGACTGGCTAACTGTTAACAGAGTTCTCAGAGCCAATCAGCAAAGACTGGGAGAGGTGTTTTTATTTTTATTATTTAAAAAGCGGAGACTCAAACAGATGCATGTACCTCAGCGTTCATTGCGGCATTATTCACAATAGCCAAAAGGTAGAAACAACCCAAGCGTCCATCAACAGATGAACGGATAAATAAAATGTGGTATGTCCATACAATGGAATATTACTAGCCATAAATAGAAATGAAATTCTGATACATGCCATCACAAAGATGAACCTTGAAAATATGCTAAGTGAATTAAGTCAGACATAAAGAAACATACATTGTATTACTCCACCTGTATGAGATATCTAGAATAAGCAAATGGATAGAGATCAGAGTAGACTAGTGGTTACCAGAGGCTACTAGAAGGAGGAAATGGAGAGTTATTGCTTAACAGGTTCTGAGTTTCCGTTAGGAGTGATGAAAAATTTTTGGATCTGGATAATGATGATGATTTCACAACATGGTAAATGTAATTAATGTAATTAATTTCACTGTGTCACTGAAAGGTACACTTAAAAATAGTTTAAATGGCAAATTTTGTTACATATATTTTACTACAATAAAAAAATAAAACAATGAACAGCCAAAATTTTTTTTTAAAAAAACTTGATTAAATGGAACAAGTAAGGTCCTAGCATTTCACTGAACGTAAATTATAGTCAGTTTTTTTAAACACTGAAATTATGTTCCACCACCCAAGAATTTTCATTTTTTTAAAGTAAACTTTCTATTTTAGAATAGTTTTTAGATTTAGAGAAAAGTTGGAAAGATAGTACAGAGTTTGCATATACCCTTCACCCAATTTTCACCAATGTCAACAGCTTACATTACTATGGAACATTTGTCACAACTAATGCATTTAAAACAAGCTCCTTAGATATTTCTTATATACAATGATTTTTAAAGTACTATACTGAATTATGGAAACCCTGGTGGTGTAGTGGTTAAGTGCTATAGCTGCTAACCGAAAGGTCGGCATTTTGAATCCACCAGGTGCTCCTTGGAAGCTCTACGAGGCAGTTCTATTCTGTCCTACAGGGTGACTGTGAGTCAGAATCGACTCAGCGTAATGGGTTTGGGTTTTTTGTTTGTTTGTTTCTTTATATTGAATTATGACATTTCACAGAACATTGAATAAATTCATGTAATCTGCTATAAAACTCAATTCCTGTTCAAAGCCATCCATTACTAATCAAGAGAAAGGTTTGCTACCATCTCTTTCACACACCGTAAATAACTATGCCTAGAGACAAGATGAGTGTACTTCTCATTGCTTTTTGCATAGGATGATCCTTTCCTCCTTTGTAACACCCCCAGTTTCTTTGAAGTTCATGCTATCAAACATAGTTACCACAAACTAATTCTCCTTGACTCAGACATCTACAGGCCTCTGGCATCCTAATTCCCTGCAAATTGAAATGTCCAGCTGTCTCCTCTCCATAACTTCTTTCTCATATTTCTTAGTGATTTCAATATCCACAAATGTATTACTCGAGATACCTGGCCTCTCTTGCCACCTCACCTCCATTGATTTTTGCCTCTATCCCACCTCAGCCATGGCCATATCTACAGTTCATCGTTAAGAATAATTTTAGTCACTTGAAAATCCCAATTTCAATCATCCTTCCATCAAACACAGACTTTCTGAGCATCACTTACTATCCTTCCAGCATCTTCCTTCCATTTTTAACTTGACTCCGGGAACTCTTTGCCTTGTATTTAAAAAAAGAAAAGAAAAGAAACCTCTAATCAACTACCCTGACACCAATTTATGGCCCTGGTCCCCCTCATGGAGCCCTGGTGGTGCAGTGATTAAGAGCTCGGCTGCTAACCAAAAGGTCGGCAGTCCGAATCCACCAGCTGCTCTTTGGAAACCCTATGGGACAGTTCTACTCTGTCCTATAGGGTCGCTATGAATCCAGTTGGCGCCAATAGGTTTGGCTTACTGGTTTGGTCTACAGGTTTGGTCTTTTTCATGCCCTCACTTTCCTCCTTATGTTTCCTAGATTCTATAGTCTATCATTATAATCTTATATTCTATCATCCCCACATTGCAAATCTTAATCCTGGTTAGATCCTCCAACTCCTATCTCGTTTCTGAAATCTAGAGGCTGATCAGGTAAGGTAGCAAAACAGCTCTTGCTATAGCTCATTTTTCTCTCTTGCATCATCATTTTTTTTCACTAATGACCCATTTCTGTTAGCATACAAATAGATGTCATCTTAAGGAAATCTTTCCTTGATTTTATATTCCTTCACTGTTCCTACCCCATTTCTCGGCTCTCTTTTTAGCACCATTTCTAAAAAAGAGGTTTTGCACTCACAGTTTCTCCTTCCTGTCCACCCATTCCCTCTTGATCAGAGTCCATTTAGGCTTGTACGCCTGCCACTTCAATGATACTGCTCTTGTCAAGGGCACAAAAGACCTTTATAATTATACAATCCAGTGGTCATTTATCAATCATGTAATCTGACTGGTCAGAATCATTTGACACAGTTGATTATTTCTTGGAACAATTTATTCGCTTGACCTTCAGAGTACCAGCCTCTTGGTTTTCCTCCATACTTCACTGGCTGCTTCTTCTAGGTCATCTTTGATAATTCCTCTTAATCTCCCATATCTCTAAACTTTGAAGTATTGCAGGACTCAGTCCTCTTACCCAAGTGATCTGCTTCTGTCTTGCAGCTTTAAATATAATCCCTACCCTGAAAATTCTGAAATTTGTATCTCTAGCCTGGGCCTCTCCCTGGAACTCCAGACTGACGTACCTTGATTTTAAAATCTCTAGCTAGATATCTGGAGACCTGGTGGCACAGTGGTTAAGTGATGCAGCTGCTAATCAAAAGGTTGGCAGTTCAAATCCACCAGCAGTTCCTTGGAAACCTTATGGGATGGTTTTGCTCTGTCCTATAGGGTCACTATGAGTTGGAATTGACTTGATGGCAATGGGATTTTTTTTTTTTTTTTTGGTTAGTTAGATATCTGGGAGTCCCTAGGTGGTGTAAATGGTTAATAAGCTCCACTACAAAATGAAAGATTGTTGATTTGAATCCACCCAGAGACCTTGAAAAAAAGCCTGGAGGTCTACTTCTGAAAAATTAGCTATCAAAAACTCTATGGAGCATAGTTCTATTCTGACACACATGGGGTCACCATGAGTCAGAATTGACTCCATGGCAACTGGTAACCATTATAGTTAGATATCTAATAGACTTCTTAAACTTAACATGACCAAAAATGAATTATTGCTTTTTCTTCACCCTCAAACCTGCCCATCTCCCAGTATTCCCTAACTCAGTCAAAGCCAATTCCATTCTTCCAGTTTTTTTCTTGTTGTTGTTGTTATTGTTGTTCCAAAAACCTTAGAGTCAATGTTGACTTCTCTCTGTCACCACCTCCAATTTATTGGTAATATGTAGTCAGTATCTAACCACTTACCATCTTCCCTATCTAAACTACCCTAGCCCAAGTCATCAACATTGCCCAATGGATTATTAAATTATCCTCCCAATTTTTCTCCCTGGTTTCATTCTTTCCCTTCCTAAAGTCTACTACTCAAGCTGCCAGATTTCCATTTAATTCACAGTGAAATCTGAAGCTATTATCTCAGCCTAAGAAGGCCAACAATATAAACCTCCTCCTGCTCTCTCATAGTATCGCCTACCTTTGCCTGACTCCCAGGCTTTTTGTGCTCCAGTCACATTTTCCTCTTTGCTATACTTCATAAATTCAAAGCATGCTCCTTCCCCAGTTTTTCTGTATTTTTTTTCTTTGTTTGAAGCATTCTTCCTATAGACATCAGCACAGCTTTCTCCTTACTTCTGTCAGGCTCAATTCTAACGTCAAATGGTATCTCATATTTGAGTCCTTCTCTAAGCCTATGTAATATCCTGCTTTACTTTTCTTCATAGCCATTGCCACCACCAACATATTACTTTGCTTGTTCATTTTTTTATTGTCTGTTTGTCCAAATAGAATATGTATTCTATGAGAATATGAACTTCATCTATTTTGTTTACTGCTGTCTTTACAGTACATAAAATATGTCAGGCACAGATATTTGTGGAATAAATGAAGGAATTTCCTACCCTAGCTTAATGTTTACAAATGGCTATTGACCTACATTAGAGTCCTGGTGGTGCAGTGGTTAAGCACTCAGCTGCTAACCTAAAGGTCAGTGGTTCAAACCTACCAGCTGCTCAGCTGGAGAAAGATGTGGCAGTCTGCCTCAGTAAAGATTTACAGCCTTGGAAACCCTATAGGGCAGTTCTACTCTGTCTTGCAGGGTGGCTATGAGTCAGAATCTACTGGACACCAGTGGCTTTGGTTTGGGGTTATTGACCTCCATGATAGTTCTTCACTATATTCAATGAATTCAGCTCTAGGCTTTCCATTATCATCTCTGTCCTGGCCTCAATGCATCAACACATTTGATTATCTCAGCCGTGCAGGTTTCATCATCCTCAATGCCTCAGACTACTTAATGAAAAATCTGTACTCGAAACTGGTCAACCTGCCAGATCTTAACCAGTTGTCTCAGAGTTAATTAAGACTCATGGAGACACCAAGTGTGTCATAGTAGAACTGTGCTCCTCAGGGTTACAATGCCTGATTGTTCAGAAGTAGATCTCCAGGTCTTTCTTCCCAGGAGTCTCTGAGTGAACTCAAACTTCTGTTTGCTTAGCAGCTGAGCTCATGAACTGTTTGCACCATCCTGAGCTTAAACTCTACAGGTCTCTTCTCTGCATCTAACCACTTCGTTCTCACCTCTCCCCATCTTTTTGATGAGCTGCATCTTTCTCTGCCTTCATTATGATCTCTAGTTACTTAACTTTATCCCGGTTTCCCTGACTGTTTACTCCATTTCCTACTTAAACCTCTTCTCTCTCAGAATTATTTCCACATTCAGTCATTTTGATAATGCCCTCGTTACTGCCCCCAATGAATCCATCCTTTATCAAACTTTTAGTCTTCTGTCCTTGACAATCTCTAGCACTAGGAAATCTCTAATATTTATTGAATCTGCTCTAATTACTTGGCTACTTACATAATAATACTATTTTTTTCTACTACATAGTTAAAATTATCGAGTTGGGTCCCATTACTGCTTAGTAATCCTCTTGTTCAGACGTCATGGATTTTGTTTTCCATATTTCTATTGTCCATGAATTCCATTTTGAACTATTTAAAATTATTCCTATGTTCCTCTAAACATTCATGCAATTTCCATTTCCATTACATTAAATGGGGAACTTCATATTTTATTTTATTAAAAGGCCATTTGATGTGAGATTTTCAGAATTCCTCCTTAACACTGAAAATGCACACTTATTTACAAAATCCCTCTCTTCCTTAACTCCTGTATCCAAGGAAGAAATCAATTGATTCCTTGTTATCCAACATCATCAAACTCTACACTTGTTCACATCTTACCCCACATTATTTGGGTATTCTCCCCACCCACACAGACATTACTTTTTTTCCAGCAGACTTAATCAACTTGTCTCTCTGTTCATAACTGTTCATGCCCCTCATAGTTTAATCATTCTCATTTTTGTAAGTGTCTTCTTTGATTAGTTGGGAATTTCTGAGGACAAAGATTAAGTCTAACTATCCCTAGTGTTTTCCACATGGTAGAGCTCTTACTCTATAAATATTGAATGAATGAATGTTGTTTTTAAGACTTTAAGAAGTACTTGGGAGAAAAATGGAATATCATATGGAATGTTATGTACCTTTCTTCACTCACTACATCCCAGAATTGCCATAAGAATTGCAGCTCATTATTACAAATTCATGATGGTAATGGTGTTGGTGGGGTGCTAAAACCAAAGCCAAACCCACTGCCATCAAGCTGATTCTGACTCATAGCAACCCTATAAGACAGAGCAGAACTGCCCGATAGGGTTTGCAAGGCTGTGAATCTTTACAGAGGCAGAATGCCACATCTTTCTCCCACAGAGAAATTGTGGGTTTGAAGCGCAGACTTTCAGTTAGCAGGTAAGCACTTTAACCACTGCACCATGAGGGCTCCTTAGTATATATAATAGAGCCTTGGAAATGCCAGTAAAGTTAGAGAATATTAAACCTCACAATAAACCAGGGCAATCTCTTTAAAGCACAGCAAATCTTAGACTGAATGCTGACCAGTCTTATATTTCACTTCTTTTGGCCTGGGATCAGAGCCTAGTCGAATGATTAATGGAATCTTTGCTCTCCACTTACAATTTTGTTTGAATGCTCTATTGAATCTCCATTGAATCCAATCTTATCCATCAGTCAGACTGTCTGGAAGAGTCTCAGGAAATCACTGCTAGGAGTTCTAGATTCCTCCATTTGACCTTGGAGAGAAATTAATCCTGAAATTGTACTATGCAACTAAATTTTCTATTTATTATTTTTTCCCATTGACCATTTATAACAGAGAGGCCTATAAACGTGTCATGTAAAAAAAGAAAAAAGATGATATTTGTATTGATCTGCTAGAGTTGCATACTTTTGAAATTGAAATAAAGGCCTACATCTCACAGTCCATTTTAACGTATTTTATTTTGGCAGTCATTAGAGGGCTCTCTGTTGTTTTCAAAACACATTATGACTCTTTCCTAATTTTTCTACCCTCAGTGAGTTTCAGATCTGGTAGTAAAGATGGCAGAAACATCTCATTATTTTTATTTTTAAAAACATTAAAATATATGTTCTGAGTTAGATATTTGATGAGCTGTCTACATAGCTTCCTTTGTAGGAATAAGTTTTAGAATGTCTCATTTTAACTATTCTTTGATATAATTAAAGGAGTAAACTAATTTTTTATAAAAAACACCTTCATATCTTTTATCAGAATTAGGTAGTGTTTGGGTGGGTAGAGAGGTAGAATGAACCCTGAAGAGTTCCATTTGATTTTGTATTCTGTGACTAGGACTCCATAGACTTTTTAAACAACAAAATACTTCTCCCTAGAGAGTCATTGAATTATAAACCTAGACCTTGTCCATCACCTAGTGTATAGTAGGCCGAAAAATAGCCATCACCACCACCACCACCAAACATATCCACATCCTAATCCCTGAAAACTGTAAATGTTACTCGTATGGAAAAGGAGCCTTCGCAGATGTGATTAAGTTAAGGATCTTGAGATGGGGAGATTATCCTGGATTATCCGGGTGAGCCCTAATTGCTGTCACATATATCCATATAAGAGAGAAGCAGAGAGGGAGGTTCACACACACAAGCAGACAAACACACACACACACACTCACAGGAGAAGGCCATGTAAACACAAAGGCAGACACTGGAGTGATGCAGCCATAAGCCACAGAATGCTGATAGCTACGAGAAGCTGGAAAAGATGAGGAATGGATTCTCCCCTAGAGTCTCCAGAGGAAACGTGACCCTGCTAACACTTTGATTTCAGCCCAGTGAAACTAATTTCAGACTTCTGGTCTCAAGAAATGTGAGAGAATAAATTTCTGTTGTTTTGAGCCACCATGTTTGTGATAATTTGTTACAGCAGCCACTGGAAACTAACATATAGTGCAAAGTCCTTCTTTGTCTAGAGTAAGTCTGTTGGCATGATATTATTTACAGAAAGTTACATTGTTCATGGATAATCTAGGACTAGAACCCAAGTTCCCTCACTGTCAATTCAGGAAACATTTCGTTCATTATACCATCTCTTCCTGTTCTTGTTTCATTTGGGCATAAATAAAGGAAGCCATGACTACTTTCCATTGAAACACGAAGAAATAATATTCTTGTTACACCCAGTTTCTTTCACTAACTCTTCATTCCCACTTAAATGCATTTCTTTCCAACAAGGATGTATCTAGTATTCATCTACATTTCTACAAAAGAGCAAGATGTGTCTGATGCCACAAATACTATATATTTTCCATCCTCCCTTCTCAAAACCAATTCAGGAACCAGGAACAGCAGGAATTTCCAAGCTACTCAGGGCTGGGAGATTTTGTAATTATCTATTTGCTTGGCCCATTTCTGGAACAGAATTATTGAGGTGGGTGCCCTGGGCCTCATGCTTGGGGACTCACCATGGTGTGCTGGAACTTATTTCTGTTTTCTTTTTTTTTACGATATTTTATTGTGTATTGATGAAAGTTTACACAGTAAATTTGGTTTCCATTTAACAATTTTGATATATGTTACATTTTTTTCACAATGTGTCAACATTTTCATTGTTTCTATTCTGGTTGTTCTGTTTCTATTTATCTAGCTTCATTGCTCCTCCCCCACTTACCTTCTCATGTTTGCTTTAGGATAAATGTTGACTGTTTGGTCTCATATAAATG
The DNA here is from genome assembly GCF_000243295.1 of Trichechus manatus latirostris. Taxonomy (NCBI): domain Eukaryota; kingdom Metazoa; phylum Chordata; class Mammalia; order Sirenia; family Trichechidae; genus Trichechus; species Trichechus manatus. The sequence goes on from NW_004443986.1 coordinate 6,469,161, forward strand.
ATTATTTAAAGGAGCACAGTACTCACGGGTGATTTTCTTTTATCTTATGAGCCAACGTATTATTTGGCTGAATGGTGACCTCTGGGAGTGGCTACAGTACCAAGATTAAAGGGTATCTCAGAGCAATGTCTCAAGAGTTCCTCTAGTCTCTACCAGTCCAATAAGTCTGGACTTTTTTAGGAATTTGAGTTTTGTTCTACATTCTTCTCCTATTCTATCTGGGACCATCTATTGTGTCCCTAGTCGGAACGGTCAGTAGTGGTAGCCAAGCACCATCTAGTACCTCTAGTCTCAGGATGGATGAGTGTTATAGATTGAATTTTGTCCCCCAAAATGTATATCAACTTGGCTAGGCCATGATTCCCAGTATTGTGTGGTTGTCCTCCATTTTGTGATCTGATGTGATTATCACATGTATTGTAAATCCTAACCTCTATGATATCAATGAGGCAGGATTAAAGGCAGTTATGTTAATGAGGCAGGATTAGGTTGTATCTTGAGTTAATCTCTTTTGAGATATTAAAGAAGGAATCAACCAGAGAGGAGCAGGACCTCATACCACCAAGAAAGAAAAGCAGGGAGAGGAGCACATCCTTTGGACCAGGGGTCCCTGTGCTGAGACACTCCTAGACCCAAGGGAAGACTGATGACAAGGACCTTGCCCCAAAGCCAACCCTCTGAATTCAGACTTCTAACCTCCTAGACTGTGAGGGAATAAATTTTTCTTTGTTAAAGCCATCCACTTGTGGTATTTCTGTTATAGCAACACTATAACACTTTAACATAATATAGATAACTAAGACAATGAGGCTGTGGTTTGTGTGGGCTATTAATCCTGTAGACTAGTTTCTTCTTTGGGTCTTTGGTTTCCTTCTTTCTTTCTTGCTCCATACGAGTACAGACCAGTAGTTGTATCTTAGATAGCTGCTTGCAAGCTTTTAAGATTCCAGACACTACTCACCAAACTAGAATGTAGAACATTATCTTTATGAACTATTTTATGCCAATTGACCAAGTTGTCCCATGAGACTATGATCCTAAACCTTCAAACCCAGTAAAACATTTCTATGAGGTATTTTGTTATGTCTAGGATGTATGTGTACATATTCCCCCTACGTACTTTATTATATATATATGAGTATATATGCAGCACATACAAACATGTATATACATATGCCTATAGATACACCTATACATGCAAACCCATATACTCACATATGCCATCCTGTATACATATATGCATACATATCTTCCTATGTAACCACACACATATTTTTTGGTTGTTATAACTATTGTTGCAAAATTGTATATGTTATAGCATTTACCAAAATTATCCCTTATTCTTGTGTACTTCTCAGTGTAATCAGTTACCTTGATCAGGTTGTTCAGATTTCACCCATACTGAGTATTGCCTTTCCCATCACCAAAAACAGCAAGTGTCTACTATCTAGAAAGTGGTGCTCCTTTCCTCTCCTTCCCATCCTTGGTAACCAACCACCAAAGAACGTTGCTTTCTGTATGTATACCTATTCTTGTCTTTTTTTTTTAAGTGAGAAAACACAATATTTTTCCTTTTGTGATTGCTTATTTGACTCAGAATAATGTTATAAGATGTTTGGAGAACTCGTTCTTTATAGCTGCATAAAATTCCATTGTATGTACGTAGTACAATTTGTTTATCCATTCATTCGTTGATGGGCACTTAGGTTGTTTCCATCATTTTGCTACTGCGAATAATGCTGCAATGAACATAGGTGTGCATATATCTTTATTTCTGTTTTCTAAATATCCTTAAGATTAAGTTTTGAAATGTCTGCCTTTAATGTTATTCCAAAGGGTCCATGAAAGTGACCAGCAGTGCAGCCACCTTTTAACAAGCTACAAAAGTTGAGTTGCCCCTTGCTCAGTTCTTTTCTAGGGATGGTCTGGCAAACTTCTTCATCTCCCCACATCCTTCCAACTTTTCCATATTGTAAACTGAATAAAGCTCATATGGACTTCAGATAGGGATGTGTTTGTAATCTAGTGTTGAGCTTTCCTTCAGATTGATAAAAGCCCACTTTCTGCCCTTTTTTGTCTCTTTCTCCTAATGTATACAAATATCTTTAAATTCAAATTAAATATATTGAAAATAATATTACTGCATCCAGTTTGCTATACTATACTCTCCATAAAGTATAATAATTGAAGTAGAGGCTTTAAAATCAGCATAGCGTCTTAATATTATACATAAATTAAATAAAACACAGGGAAGTTAAATAATTTGTTCAAGATCACACACCTAAATCGTGGCAGAGGCATTACCAAGAGTCAAGTCCCCTAAAAGTCAAATTTATCAAAAATTTATGACATGCTCAATCTGTACTATGCTTTCAAATGTATCTTCTCAGTTAACTTTTAGTATAATATGAAAAAGGGAAATTAAGCAACTTATCTAAGGTCACACAACTATAAATAGTGGAATTGTCTTACTTTTTCAGCTTTTAATGTTCTTTAATATTTTTATTATAGAAGTAATATATTGTCATTATACAAAAATTAGAAAATACTGATACACCTACTCCTCACTTATTGACTATCTCATTATCCAATTTTTCACATTTACAACAATAGTAAAAAATTTACTATCTGACTATTTTGTGCATTAATGACATACATCTGGCAGTAATGAACCTGAGGTGTGAGGCAAGAGTAACACTGGCTGTGATGACTAATGTTATGTGTCAACTTGGCTGGGCCATGATTCTCAGTAGTTTGGCAGTTATGTAATGATGTAGTCATCCTCCATTTTGTGATCTGATGTGGTCATCTTCCATTTTCACACACCATTGATTTTTGTATAACAATCTGGTCTCTGGAACCTAATCATGTTGATAAGTAATGAGTGGGTGTTGTTTAAAAGAAAGATGGGGGACCCTCTAATCTTATCATTTCAGTGAATCAATCACTATTTATAGTTTTGTGTATATCATTCAGACTTTTTCTAGGTATACACATTCATATCCTTACTAAAGATGACATTATATCTTATATACTTTTAGAAACATATTTTTTTCTCTTAACGATAGATTATGAACATTTTTCTATTAATGATTATTGATTTTATTGTTATTTCTAGAGACTAACTAGCCTTTCATTACATAGATGCAGTATCATTTACTAACACTATTTTATTGTTGATCATTTAAGGTTATTTTCTTTAAAAAATAATAGTAGTTCTGGTTGTAATAAGCCATACTATTGGAACGCTCTTGTGTTTATGCTTTTAGGCTTTTCCCCTCATAGGATAATTATCTTGAAGTGGAAAGCTGTGTAAAAGGGATGCACATTAAGGTTTTCCCACTCTCTAGGTCCCCCAGGGGTGCATGAGTATTTTCATTGTCTCACCTCTTGAAAAATAAAATACTAACATTTTTAATCTTTAAAAATTGAATAGAAGAAAAATGCATTTGATTTATTACTAGACCCATATCTTCTGACTCCAGAGATTCTTACAAGACTTTGTATTTCCATAACATAATATTTTAGTGATTTATTACGATCAATCTTTTAGAGTCAAAACAAATAAGAAGGTTGGTCCATGGCTTCGGTGGAACTTTTTTTTTTTTATTCTTTTAACAAAAAAGGCTTGTGTTTGGTATTAATTAAAAACCCATTCTTAAAACCCAAGACCCCTAAATACCTATTCTCTGAAGCTCACATGGACCTAATTCCCTTGAAACATTTTCTTTTAAAAAGCAGAGATTGCTTTATGACTGCTTTATCAGTTGTAAAGAAAAGACAGTTTCACAGTGCCAGTTTAACCATAATGAAATTCTGAATCTCTGTTGGGATCATACTGACTGGATTAAATCCTTTGCATTTTCTATTTTTACTTTACCTTCAGTCACAAAAAGAGAGGAAAAGTTGTTAATCTCATATTAGCTTGAGGTCCACATTTCAATACCACTTTGTCTAAATATAGTAGCATTACTTCCTCTTTAAAATGTTTGTTTATAGCATCTAAAAAGTGCCTATAAAATTCTAATGGTTATACAATCACTGAGATAATTAGTTGCATTCTAATTTAGACTCAGAATGGAGACCAACTAACATTTACGTTAAATCTATTTTAAGAAAAATTCAAGTATGACAAAATACTACCTCCTTAGTCACCTGCATTTTTCAATTTCTACTTCAGCAAACCTCATACAAAGAATAAGGGGGTCCTCTTTAAGCTTGTGGTAATTAAATGCCCTCACTACTAAAAAAAAAAAAAAAAAGCTATTTCCTTCAGTCAGTATATGAATAGGAAAGTGACCAACATGTCATATAAAATTAAATTAAATTACAAGTTTGTTTTCTAAGGAAATTTTCTTATTAAAAGTGAAATATGTCATTTTGTTAACTTTTATGGCTCTGAAAAATTTTTTATGCCATTGGTTTTTATAAAGAACATAATGCTTTTTTTCTTAAATAAGCAATATCAAAAAGTACAAAGAAGATATCACCCCAAATTCCATCCTCCAAAAAGGTAACCATTTGGTGAATGCTATTTCACACCCCTTTCTATCCATCTATATAGATGCAAAATCTAAATATGCTATGAAACAGAGAAGTGTGATAAAATAAAGGGTATCATCCTTTGGATTCCTCTAAAAGCCTACTTTGAGATAAGAACTTGGATACCAACCAGTTACCACCCAGTCTATTGTGACTCAAAGCAAACCCATGTGTTTTAGAGTGGAATTGCAATCCATAGGATTTTTATGGCTGTGATCTTTCAGAAGCAGGTCTCTAGGCCTTTGTCTGAGCTAACTCTGACTGTGTTCGACCAGCTAACCTTTCATTTAGCAGTCAAACACTTAACTATTATCACTTTGATTTGTGAATTGATCCAAGAGGCATAAGTGAAGGAGTAGAGAATGTGATCCCATGAAGGGAAAAAAAACCTAATAAACAGTGCTTTAATGAGTAGACTATATCTGTGGATAACTGGGACTCATTTCTGTTAGAGAGCCTTTAAAGGGTCAAAGGACTCTGTGGAATACATATCAGAATTGTCCCACTGATATATGGGTAAGCTGAAGTATTTATCCACCAACTCTTGTTTCTCACTGGTTGAGGTTTGCCTCTGTGGGCATAAAATACTAGGTGAATTCAGGCTGGCAAACTCATGTACTAAACAAGGTCCAGTGGTACCCATGCAAGCCTTCAGGCAGAGTAGCAGAGAGATGTGGGCACTTGAGGTCAGTGTAGACAGAAACTTCACTGCAGCTGCAAGTGAACTCAGAGGAGGATTCAGGGAATATGGGTTGTGAGTCAACAGTGCTACAGAGCGTTTGATCTAATCAGGAAGGCCAGGGAAGGATTTCTCAGGATAGAAACATTGAAAACACTGATCAGGGCATTCATTGGGAAGCCATTGAAGTATTTTTAAAAAAAAAATTAGCCATTGAAAACTCTATGGATCAAATTCTACACTGACACACATGAGGTCACTATGAGTAGGAATCAACTCAATGGCAACTTTTTTTTTTTAAGGAGGTAGAGTTGGGAATGAAATGAAAAAATCAGGAAATATTTAGGAAGAGTAGATAGGACTACCTGACAGACTGGATTTTAGGAGTAAGGAAGAAGTTTCAAGAAAGAGTTCCTGATTGTGCCTTGTGTAATGAGATACACAGTGGTGTCATCACTAAGGTAGGGAACATGGGAAGATCTCTCAAACATGAATTTGAAAGAAGACCATGAGTATGTTTGGGACATGTTAGTGCTGAAGTGGGTTTGAGATTTCCAAGACGAAACACCAGGTAGGCTGTTGCTTAAAGAGGTTTGGAGTTGAGACGAGAGATCTGGGCTTGAAATACAAAACTGTGAGTCATCTGAATATACGTGGAAATTGAAATGGAAGGTGTGAACGAAAAGAGCACAAAGTTAGAGTAGCAAGTTGCCTATAACAAAGAAATGCTAATAATATAAAAATCTTGGCTTAGGCAAAACTGTGAAGTAAGCTATATTTTGGACTCTCTTTCCTGACTCCTCCCTCCATTTCTTTTATATGCTCTTCCTTTATCTTGGCAGGACTTACAAACTGTCCAGTGAATTCATATTGTCCCAACTGCCCATTTATTTATTGAGTGAGGATTTATGTCCAACTCCTATTGTCCAGATACTATTCATTAGTGAACAAGACAGACATATTCTCTGCTCTCATGAAGTTTGGTAACTATCACATAATGAAAAAGCTAAGCATAGAATTAAAATAAGGTATTGTGATAGAGTGAGATTGAGTGATTACATTGTGTTGGGTGGTCAGGGAAGGCCTCTCTGAGGTTGAAATATTTAATATAATATTTTAAGGAATAATACAGAGTTTACCATTTGGGCATTAGGTAGAAGAATATTCCCTATAGAGCTAAGCTACCTATCAGGAACAAACCTAGGGCATCAGTAACAGAGAGAAAGACTGTGGCTAGAGGAGAAGAGTTGTGGGAGATACATTTAAAAGAGTAGTGAGGGCCAGAATATATAAGGCTTCGTAAGTCAGAGGAATTAGTGCAGCAATAAATAGATACAATAATAAGACATTTGGAGAGTTTTAAGCAGGGAAGTGACAAGTTCAATTTACATTTTAATAATATCATTCTGGCTGCTATATGGGCAATATATCATAGTGAAGATAAAACAGAAGCAGAAAGACCAATTAGAAGGCTAGTGCTATAATCCAAATAGAAGGAATGGTGACTTGTACAAGATTGGGGGTATGTTAGTGTAAATGGAGTCAACTGAAGTATTTTTGATATAATATGGAGACAGAGTGAACAGGATATATTAAAGAGTTGGATAAAGGAAAGAGGAATCAAAGATAACTCCTGAAATTTATACTTCAGCAGCACAAATGGTACCATAGACTGAGATGGGGGATATTGGGAGAGGGGTAGGTTTATGATTGGGGAAGCCAGTGTTGCATGTAAATTCTGATATATCACTAGGCATTCGGGTAGAAAAAACAACTCTACTGTTTTTGAGAAAGGTCAGGGCCATGGCATAAAGGTAGCACTTAAAATCATGGGGCATGTTAAACTCATCTACGGTAAGTGTATGGATCCAAAAGAAAATGACTCAGGTGCAGAGCAGGAGGAACCCGGTAAGAAAACAAAAAAGGAGCAATTGATGATGTTAGAGAAAATTGGGAGAGTGTGACATTACAGAAGCCACGAGAAAGGTTCTTAGAATGAAGAGAATCGTCTGTGCCAAATGCCAAGTCAATAGAGGTAAGAACAAAGAGAGTCAATGATGGCAACCATCCCTGGCCCCACCTTTATTACAAATACACCATTCACCATACACTTGTGACACAACTGTCACAAAATTTACCTGCTTTGTGTAATTTTCTTTCAAAGAATTTCAATTTGACTGGTTACCCAAGCCACTAAATTAAATCTTGAACCATGAAGAGTAGAATAATAAAATAGGAAAGATCAGGACATAATAAATGTTTTGGTTTCTCAGCCAATATTATGATTTTGTTCTGACCTTTTGACTGCTTTGGTATAACATATCCTTCACTAAATAAATCCCCAAAGAAAGTAGATTTTCTAAAACCCTCAAATGTTATTTTAACTTTTTAATTTAGTACAAACCCAAGGGCTTTCTCTGAGATTTCAAGTTTGCAATCCTAGTTAAAGTTTTTTTTCAGGTTTCCAGGCTACTAGTCATTTTTCATCAGTCAGTACCATCCTCAAGAATATGAGCTAAAATTGATGATGAGGTAATAATCTGTGCTCATGGCTGTGGAGCATGACCCCTTTCTGATTCAGAAAATTTTCACATCTCATAGCCATTAACAGAAGTTCACTAAAACATATCTATATAAAATTATAGAAAAAACAACAGAGAGAACTTATGACCCTGCTCTAGTTTTGTGAAGACTCCCAAAAGCCCTCCGATTTCTTCACATTTCCAACAAAGATGATCAGGTTTCTACCATTTCCAAGCAATGGGTTGTGATTGATAGAGATCATCATTGAATTGTATTTTATTTAAACTCTTGCACCTATAAAGTATTTTCTATTACTATTTGCAACAAATAGCTAAATAAAGAAACCTGCTGTAGCTGGGAAATGCTCTTTCTTAGGACTGACTTTGGGCATGAATCAGGTTGATGTAATGTATTAGTTTTGAAAATCAAACATCAGCCCTTGGTTACTCATCATACATGGCATGGAAAGAGAGCCTTATCCAGTCTTTCTGCTGAGGTTCAATGCTTAGTTTTATGAGGGACTAGAATGCAGTACTTTTTAGATGTGAATTTTAAGGAATTTTGGGTTTAGCTCCAATGTATAAGAACTTGGAAGAAAAGTCTATGTAAACTGAAAAATCAATGACTTTTGTATCTATCTGGGAATAGAGATTGCAAGATAAATTGCCACCTCAAAATCTGGAGACCGGCTAGTTGAAGTTAACCAAAACTCAAGGTTAAGGGCATAGTCCTCGAAATTGCCAAGTCTGGCCAAGACCTCTGACACAAAGTGAATTTATCCAACCTGCAAAGTTAGTGGGAATAGTCCCCACAAGACTACCCTCCTTCAGACACCAACTGCAAGTTTGCGGATTTCCCAAAACCACCTTCAACATTTTTGATCTTCAATAGCTGACAGTTTTCAAGCTCCACTGGTCTTCCTTTCCCTTCTGCATCACATCTGGGCAAGCTGATAAGAAAGCTCAGTACTCTGTCCTTTGGCACTGGTGAGAAGTTCAAACCATGCAAGCCCCAGTGCTCATATGGAATCCTCGCCCCAGTCCCACTCCCCAATTACAATATAAAAACCAAGCGAATTTCCTTAGCCTATATTTCTAGATAGCTGTCAAAAATGAAATTATGATCAATTCAGGTCTTCAAAGTAGTAATTTTTTCATTTTGGAATTGACTTAATTGGCCATTAGAATATGGGTTTATAATTAAAAACCCTAGAAGTTCATTTAACTATGAGAGATTTCAAAGGATAAGGGGGTTTTACATTACAAAGATCGCATATCTCCACCTGATTGTATTCATGTTTTTTTGACAAGAGAAACTTAAAAGTGTATTACCGTATACGTAATTGAACGTAACTTTCTGTGTTGCAGTTCAATGGTAGCTTCTGCTCATGCACTGACTGGACTCACTCCCTGATCCCGTATTTCATTAGTCAATACATAGAACCTGTTCTTCCTCTCATAACTTCTGTTCTTCACAAGCTCTAGTTTCTGTGAAACACAAGGTAATTCTCTCCATTGGTCAAAGTGAAAACACAAAGTTATCTTTACTGATGGCCTTGCTCTGACCCAGAACCTGATTTCCAGGAAGTGTGCTCTTGGCTTGCTCTTTGTATTTTAACTTGCAACTCGGTACTGTTGAGACTGAGGTGCTTCCTGCTCACTTCTAGACATGGTCAGCTTGCCCCTGAAATCCAGTGCCTGTAGTTATTACCAACTACTTCCTTCTAGATACTGCTGATACTAACTAATCATCTGCATGATATGGTTAAAACTATACACTTTACACAAAGCAACATTGATGAATTTGATGACATCAAGTTTAAATATCATATACAACAATTTTTTGATCATATACTTTTAAAAAACTAGTACAGACCACGAAAAAAATGCTATTTTGTACAACAGAAGATTAGTATCCAGAATATAAGGATTTTCTGCACATTAATAGAGAAGTGACAATTTGATGGAGAACTGGATAAAGGATTTTGAGCAGTCAATAAGGAGAAAAATGCAAATGGCCAATAAACTTGAAGAGGTGCTCAAACTCACCAATAATTAGAAAAATGCATATTAAAGCGTGATATAATTTTTCACCCATCAGATTAGCAAAAAGCTTTTAATAAAACCTAGTGTTAATGAAGACAGAATGAAATGGATATTTCAGTGCAATATAAACTGGTACCAATCTTTGGAGAATAATTGACAGTATCGGATAAAACTGAAAATGTGCATACCTAATGTAATGGTTCTCAACCATGGGTGATTTTACTCCCCTGGGGATATTGGCAAATATCTGGAGATATTTTCTGGTTTCCAGAACTGTGGGGATGCTACTGGCATCTAAGAGTAGAGGCTAGGGATGCTGTATATTCATAGAGCTGTGCAACCTTCACTACAATCTAAGTTTAGAACATTTTTTGTCATTCCAAAAAGAAACTCCTTACCTTTTAGCAATCATTTCCTGTTTCCCTTTTCCCTCAACCCCTGGCAACCACTAATCTACCTTCTGTCTCTACAGATTTGCCTATAGGTCAGCTGTTAGAACCCACCAGCTGCTCCTAGGGAGAAAGGTGTGGCAGTCTTCTTCCTGTAAAGATTACAGCCTTGGAAACCCTATGGGCAGTTCTACTCTGTCCTATACGGTTGCTATGAATTGGAATCAACTTGATGGCAAAGGGTATGAGTTTTTCTTTTACTTAGCATATTTTCAAGGTTCAACTATATATCAGTACTTCATCCTTTTAACACCAAATAATATTTCATTGCATGGATATACCACATTTTGTTTATCCATTCTCCACTTTTGGGCTATTATCAAAAATGCTGCTACAAATATTCAGGATATTTAATGCAATATTGCTTATAATTGTGAAAATTGGAAATGACCAAGATTAAATGAAATATTCTATATTCATATGGTATAATACAGTAGTTTGACAAAATGAGAAAAACATTATGCATCAACACCAGAAAATTTTGAAAATATTTTTACTAAAAAAGAAAGCCAAAGACAAATACCCCTTTTTTAGGTATTCAATATATTTTTGATATTTTAAAAGATTTAGGACACACTCTGAAGTGATACTAGTAGTCACCTCTTGAAGAAAGGGCTGGAGACCTGGACTGGTCCAGGACTGGGTGATCAAAGTGTACTCTGATTTTGTATGTAAAGTTCTAAGTTTTTACAATGTAGAGTTACCAAGCTAATTTTTGAGTAACTTAGCATCATCAAATTAAAATAAATAAATAAATGAAAAGCTTAGGATTGGGAATAAAACAGGACCAATTTTTGAATCTTTTATTAGTTATGTTATTTGGGGTAAGTAATCTCACTTCTATGATTCTTATGTTTCCTGTATGGAAATGCAATATAATAACACCTAATTTAGGAGACCATATACTGGATCAGATAATAAATAAAACAACCCCTCTCAAGACACCTCACTAAGGCCAGGTTTCAGGGCTTTTTTTTTTTTTTTTCCATTCTAGGTGATAAATACGAACAGCACTATAAGATATTGAACTGCCTTGTGAATAAAAGTCAATGAATAGTGTTCAGTGGAATTTTACTATTACTAAAAATACCTTGTTAAGTGTGTTCTTCTAATGATGAAGTAGCATGCCATATTATAATTCTTTGAAAACTGACTGTTCCTTCATGTGTTGGAGCCCTGGTGGAACAGTAGTTAAGAGCTAGGCTGTTAATCAAAAGGTCAGCAGTTTGAATCCACCAGACGCTCCTTGGAAACTCTATGGGGCAGTTCTACTCTGTCCTATAGCGTTGCTATGAGTCGGAATCAACTTGACAGTGATGGGTTTGGTTTTTGGTGAGTTTACATGTATTAGCCATACACTTTCAGCCACAGTCCCTACCTATGTCATGGGGAAATTTAGTGAACACAAGCCACAATCAGGACACTTTGTCATCAACCCAAGGTCAAGATACCCACCTACCTTCAAGACAGGGTAGAGACTTTTATGCAGGAGCATGCTTCAGTTAACAGGTCATGGAATTCCTCTGCTGTACAATACTACCATGGAGAATGCCACTAGAAATTGAAGAGTTAGATGTTTTGCTTGTTTGGTTAGTTGAGTTTGGTTTTCTTAATATTTGTGTAATTTTTAAATGTGTTTTTAGACTTAGTTTTTAAAAAGGCATACTATTGGCATGAAATCCAGAAATATTTGTTAAGAAAGACTTCATTAATTCATTTCCAGATATTTTCAGTCTGTCAATTCTACAAAATCCTTAGTTTTTATTTTCCCAGTTACCTACAAATAATCTGAATTTTCATAATTCTACAAGTGGAGGAAGTCACTTCAGTGGATTCCTGCCAATGGCAATACGATGGAGAAATCTAGTTGCCTTGCATATGCAATAGGAAAAATGACCATAAAATTCATTGAACAGATTAGGTAACCATTGAATGTCAAGGGGGACACTATTAATAATTACACTGGAAATCATTCATAAAATGAGAATGCCCCAGTCAAGCTAAAACTAAAGATAATGACTAAATTTACACAAATCCAACATTGCATACTAATACATGGGATAGAAGAATACCTAGGTCAAATTCCCAATTGTATCTTAGAAATTTGGTTTTGATATTACTAGTGATATCTATTATATAGGAGCTGAGAATCTGTAAAAGAAAACCCTTAAAAATGCAGGCTATCAGGAAAATATGTCAGAACTACCCTTAAATAAGACACTTCTAATAGTCATTAATTAAATCTTCTAAGTACAGATAAAGTAAATATAAAGGTTAGGGTTCTTCACTGTTATGACTTGCATTCCTAATTGTATGTTAATACTAATTTGTAGGCGAGAATATTATTTTCCTTCTTAAGAAAATACCTTGTCTTCCATAAAATAGCGGTAAGGGGAAGGAAACATATCTGACCTTCAATAAAACTTTATATTGAAGTTAATTTCTAAGTATTGCATGAAATGGTTTTCTCTACCACTTGTGATAGGCATGAAATATTTTTATTAAGTCAGAAGACGCTTACATACAGAAACTTTAATGGAAATTTGACATCATTTTAAGCCCTCAAGTGCCTTTGGGTTTTATATGCTTTCCTTTTATATGGCAACTATATGCTTGGTTTGAATTGTTATATTACCAGACTAAAATACACAAATAAATCTTAGAAACAACCAAAAGATATAAACATAGATCTTCTTTTTTTCTAAAAACAATTTGTTACTTCATGCATTCAACTATAGTATATTTGAATGCAACTGAAGTTGAAGATGAAATGCAACTGAAGAACTAAAAATTTTCTGCTAGAATGCTTTAATATATTTGTTCTTAAAACAAATGCTTTCATTTTAGTATGATTTTCTATCATTGCTTTTATGTACCTCTCAAGAAAAATCATTAAATCAATTAAATATCATAGTTCCATGAAGAGTAGATGGAAAATATCTTGTCTCTCTTAAGATCATTTAAAACAACTCATGCATTATTTTATTCATGCTACCAGACAGGAAAATATTTATTTTTCTCTTCCATGCTAGAGCAATGTTTTTAATTATGCAGTAAAGAAAGGAAATAAAAACAGAACTTCTAGAATTTAGAAAGAACACCGATTTGTTCAATTTGGATTAATTCTACAGGGAAAAATCTATCGAAATATTTTTATAAGGTTTTTTCCTGTTATATGTTACATTCTGCCTGGATACATGGGACTCATATATGTATAAGCATTTAAAGAAGTCTAGCCTACTTTGCCACCACTTGTCTGTCAGTTTTTCATGCTGTGGTGGCTTGCATGCTGTTATGATGCTGGAAGCTATGCCACTGGTATTTCAAATAGCAGGTGGGTTACACATGGTGGACAGGTTTTTGCGGAGCTTCCAGACTAAGATAGACCAGAAAGCAAGGTCTGGTGATCTATTTCCAAAAATTAGCCAGCGAAAACCATGCAAATCACAATACAATATTGTTTAATACAGTGCAAGAAGATGAACCCTCTAGGTTGGAAGGCACTCAAAATACACTGTGGCGGCAATAAAGGACGAAAATATATGAACATTCTGAGGATAGTATAGAAGTGGGCAACGATTTGTTCTGTTGTATATGGGGTTACCGTAAGTCAGAGCCAACTTGATGGTGACTAACAACAAGCCTACTGTGGGATATAAAATAGAAGGAAATGGAGAAGATCAAGGCCAATATAAGTAACCATTTTACATCTGATAATATGTGTGTGTGAAAATGGAGGACTAATATGAATAGTCATATTATTTGTAAAATGTTTATGTAGTCTTTAATTTCTAAAACTGTGTTTTCCCCACCATTGGCTTTTCCTTGCCATTTTTTCTTTCTTTGAATCTTCTTAAGTTATTGTTTAATTCTCATGTACCAGTGGAAAAAAATATAAGGCCGTCAAAATACATTTGTAGATAGATCAAGAAGAAGTCGTTCAAACAGAATAAGGGGATACCGCATGGTTTAAAGTCAAGAAAGGTGTGTGTCAGGGTTGCATCCTTTCACCATACTTATTCAGTCTGTATGCTGAGCAAATAATCTGAGAAACTGGACTATATGAAGAAGAACGGGCATCAGGATTCAAGGAAGACTCATTAACAACCTGCTTTATGCAGATGACACAACCTTGCTTGCTGAAAGTAAAGAGGACTTGAAACACTTACTGATGAAGATCAAAGACTACAGCCTTCAGTATAGATTACACCTCAACATCAAGAAAACAAAAATCCTCACAACTGGGCCAATAAGCAACCTCATGATAAACAGAGAAAAGACTCAAGTTGTCAAGGATTTCATTTTACTTGGATCCACAATCAACACACATGGAAGCAGCAGTCAAGTGCATTGGGTAAATCTACTGCAAAATAACTCTTTAAAGTGTTAAAAAGCAAAGATATCACCTTAAGGACTAAGACGTGTCTGACCCAAGCCATGTTATTTTCAATCGCCTCATATGCATGCAAAAGCTGGATGATAAACAAGGAAGACTGAAGAAGAATTGACACCTTTGAATTGTGGTGTTGGCAAAGAATATGGAATATACCATGGAATGCCAAAAGAACCAACAAATCTGTCTTGCAATAAGTACAACCAGAATGATCCTTAGAAGCAAGGATGGTGAGACTACGTTTCACATGCTTTGGACATGTTATGGGGGGCTCAATCCCTGGAGAAGGATATCATGCTCGGTAAAGTAGAGGGTCAAGGAAAAGAGGAAGACCCTCGATGAGATGAATTGACACAGTGGCTGCAACAATGGGCTCAAGCATAACAACGGTTATGAGGATGACACAGGACCGGGTAGTGTTTTGTTCTGTTGTAGACAGGGTCACCATGAGTCAGAACCAACTCGACAGCACCTAACAGCAACAATAACATAGGGAAAAATTTTTTTGAAAATGATTGTCATAAACGTGGACAACTCACTTGCAAAAATATGTGAGTATTCTGGATCACTTTAGTTTTAGAAGCTAAAGATAAAATTTCAAAGAGTAATTGGGTGCTTGCATGTTCTGAGAGTTTTCTTTTATAATGCTAGAATGTATTTATCCCGTATATTCTTTTCTAGGAAAAAAGAAGCCACAAAGATATAACTTCAAAGACATCAAAGGGAAGATCTACATTTCTATTTTGCTCATCATAGACAGTCTTTTAATGGATAAATTATTACTCACTATGTAATCTTTAAGAGTGTGTACAGTCAGAGAACTCAATCTGAGAAATGAGAGGGTTGTAGGGAAGATGTAATTAGTAGGGTACATCTCAAAACAGAAAAATTGTTCTGCATACTTAGCAAGAGCAATGCTTTTTCTTATAACAGAATTTATCCACTAGATGGGAAGGCATCAAGGAACTGTAGATACCCCTTCATCCCTCTTTCACTCTAATTGTACAATCCTTTCAAGACACAAATTTATCTTTGGTTTCCTTAACCAGTACATGATCATCCCTTATAGATATGACCTGGGAAGGACAGATTATATTGTTTTAGTTCTTTATGAGGTTAATAGTGATTCCAGGCAGGGGATCAAAGGGTTTTAATGAATGAAGGATTAAAAAAAAAAAAAAAAAAGAACTTTTAGCCTAGTTGTTTTGCAGACCCCAGAATTTAGGGAATCGATGCCATCATTTTCTTTCTACTCCATAGTTCCTTTTTCTTTATTACAGAAAAAGTAGATTGTAAGTTAGATTTTTTAGGTGGTTGCAAAGTGTTGACTTTGATAGTTAAAGAGGAAACCAATTCAAATCTCAAAATTAGAATAGCATTCCTTTACATTAGGCTACTCTCTTCAGCAAATTAGGCAAGTTGACATCCAGGCAAAATTTAAACAGGCACAGTAGCTATCAGTTTCTCTTGTAAATGATACAGAACCACAGAAGGTGAGTAATGGCGAAGTATTGATGTAATATCATCTTATTAAGGATGCTTTTTCTTGATTTACAATTTTCTATAATTAGAATGAAATAATTAGGAAAATTACAGTAAAATGGTTGCAAACACAAACTGAGAACAAGTATATTTGCCTATATTTTTACAGTTATTTAAAAAAATTTAGTCCTATTTCAAGTACAGCTTGGTTCTATCTTCTCCTTGTAGTTGGAGCCACATGACCATTGCACAGACCAAGCTATAGCTAGATGTCTAAGGACAATCTGGGCCCAGGCCAGAGGAACCTGAAGAACACAAGTCCATACTCTTGTGGCAAGTATCCAGCTAGGTTTGCTGCTTGTCTGACCTTGACTGTATCCACAGTTTTGCCCTTCTCCTAGGTCAACTCCCAGATTTAGACCAATTCTTGTCTTTGAATGTCTGCTTTCTTATGTCTCAACCTTATGTCTTGGCAGCCTGCCTGAGCCTGTATTTTATGTTTAATGGCCTTTTTCCTAGAAAGTGAGGTTCTCCCCTAAGCCCAGGTTAATGACTGGTGCCAGGAGACCTTGGAGATACTGCCCATGTAGCTGATTGTTCCCTTCTTCTAGACTCAGACTATGGTATGCTCTTTCCTGCTCAACACTTTGGGTATATGTTGGACATCTTCTAATTGTCTATTTCCAGAATTTTCAAATCATATTATGACTCGTTGAATAGATCTCCAGATTAACACCTCCAGCTAGCTCACTTTTTCCATCCATTTATCTACACATTTGTTCATTTATTCATCTGTTTATTTATCAAAAGTTTTAAAACAAAGCTCTCTACTCAGTGTCTGGCACACAGTTGACAATTACATGATCATATCTATTAGTATCACTAATAACTACTGTTATTTATAATAATGTAAAACTAATAGCCGTCTGACATTAGCACAAATACAGTGTCTTACTATACGTTGCAAAAATTTGAAAGGAGTTTTATCTTTTAAATGAAATTAAAAACTAATCTTATTTAATTTTTTTAAATTTTTTGGCTTGTCTTCAGTATTAAGCAGGTAAACACAGAGACAGCACAGGACCTTCATCTCCTTATTCCTTGAGTTTTCCAACAAGGGGTAAGTGATTTTTGTCAGCTAGAGTCAATCTGAACGACAATTCAACCTTCTGAATTTCCACTGAGCGTAAAATGTTCTACTGAAAAAGATCAAGTTGGGCAGGGTTTTCTCCCATTATATGTAAAACCTGTGGAGTCCAAGCTAGGGACAAGCAAGAGTTCTGTATGCCTAAGAAACACTTGTTCCTCATGTGAAACCCTCTTATGAGAGTGTTTAATACATTTGAAAGATCAGGAGATGACCTTTAATTGAAATTTTTAATTGAAAGGGATAGTGATAGTTTGAGCAAGAGATGGCCTGTATCAGCATGCTTGTCAAGGAGATCTACTCTTAGAAACAACAAGTATTAAAACGAGAGGAATTACAGTACAAAGCTAACAGCCACATGATGGACATAACAACATGATGGAAAGCAAAGCAGAGTCAAATGAAGATAGGTAATCCCAGAACTTGGCAAAGAATTCGAGCTAATAGTTAACCACCTCTCCCACTCCCAAGAGACCCCACTATCATGTTACAAACATCTTCCCTTTAGCTCTTACTTTTTGTTTTGGAAACCATTCTTCTGTCTTTCTTTTGCTCTAAATAAAGCATATTCTTTATAAGAGATCCCTTTTCCAACATCCTCCTGACTCACAGCAGAAAGAGGGGTATTCTTCTTGTTCTGCTTGGTTGCTTCTTGCCTCTACAACATTCTCGGTTATAAAGTCTCATTATCTCTTCATATGACCTTCTTTCTTGATTTTAAGTCTTGTTCTTTAAGATTTTTTCTTTATATTCTATAACCAAAGCAAACAAACCTACCTTTTGCCAAACAGATTCCAACTCATAGCAATCCCGTTTGTTACACAGTAGAACTGAGCTCCATAGGGTTTTCTTGGCTGTAATCTTTATGGAAGCAGATCCCCAGGCCTTTCCTCTGTGGTGTCATTGGGTGAGTTTGAACCATAAACCTTTAGGTTAGTTCTTGTTCTTGTTGTTGTTAGTTGCTGTCGAGTCTATTCTGACTCATAGTAACTCCATGGGTTACAAAGTAGAACTGCTTTATAGGGTTTTCAAGGCTGTGACTTTTCAGAAGCAGATCACCAAATCTGTCTTCCAAGGTACCTCTGGGTGGGTTTGAACCACCAACTTTTCAGCTAGTAGTACAGCACAAACCATTTGTGCCACCCAGGGTGCAGTATGAGTTAATATGATGAGTTAACAGTGAATTAATAACAAACTCATTTTTTCATTCATCCGGTGGTTTCCCTGTAATATCAATGGGCATATGATTGTTTCTTATATATTTGCCTTACAATGTGCTAACTTTTAATAACCTTGTTACCTGATTTCTTTGTTAAACCTCAGAAAAGATGGTTGTAGAACACATAGAGGCAGAATGAGGCTAGCTGTTCTCCAAATCTTATTTTCTCTTCTTCCTGGACTACAGCTATACCACAATTCCCAGCCTTCCTTGAAGCTAGATGTGGCCATGTGGCTGAACCCTAAGCAATAGGTTATGAGCATAAGTGATGTATGCCATTTCCAGGCAAGGCTCATAAACACCTCCCTCACGTTTTTAATTCTTCCGGACTTAATTCAGATTAGTTCAGCAATCTTGGAAGTCTCGTGTCAAAGATGGCAGACTACGAGATAGAAAGGGACAAGGTTCCTGAATCACTACATGGTGGAAAGTCATCCACCAATCAGGAAGACCTTTTATGGAATTTGTATAAACAAAAATAAACAGATGTTCAAGCCATTATAACTTTGAAGTCAAGAGTGACAGCTGACAGCCTACTCTAACTACGATACACATCCTGAGGGTAAATGTGTTAAATATTATAATTTAAACTGAGGTGGCCATCAGGGATTAATTTTCATAGAATAGATCAAAAGTATGAGTGAAAGAAAAAATTTGAAATTACATAAGCCATTTTTCATTTTTGCTTGTTATTTGAATTCTATGATATAATTATGTCATCGAGCAATCAGGTTATATGATGCATTGTAGTAGTTTATATAAAATGCTAACAAAATGTATGTATCATGATGTGACCCAAAGACAGGAGGGAAAAGGTCACTTTTAGGTATATAGCTCAATTGCATCTCCCAGTACGTGACCAACAGAGACTTCCCAAAGCAACCGAAATGTCTCTACAAATACTGTTAAATAATAATAATAAATGTGCTTTTTCTCTTTCTACTTATAATAATAATAATAAAATTACAAACTCTAAAGGTGGTCAGAACAGAACAGAATCCAGTGAGATTATGTTCTCAGTACCAGTACTCTACGTCCATTTATACACCCATATTTAGTAGTTTTTTTTTTTGGTAACTAACCACTTTACACATAGACTAATGAACTCATTGTTACCTAAGACACTCATTGTTTTGGATTTGTTATATAAACTAGTGGCAACTATGTCGTATTTTCCCCCATTTTGTACTTACATGGTTAGTTTTCTGCACTAACCTATCAGATCTAATGTTTATTTCTATTGAATAAATAGCTCTCTTAGAAGAAGTACAAAGAAAATGCTCCTTAGAAGCAAAGATGGTGAGATGTCGTTTCATGTACTGTGAACATGTTATTAGGAGGGACCAGTCTCTGGACAAGGACATCATGCTTGGTAAAGTAGAGGGTCAGCGAAAAAGAGGAAGACCCTCAACGAGATGCATTGACACAGTGGCTGCAACAATGGGCTCAAGCATAACAATGATTGTGAAGATGGGACAGGTGGTGTTTTGTTCTGTTGTACACAGGATCACTATGAATCAAAACTGACTCAATGGCACCTAACAACAACAACAACAAATTGCATCTAATAAGATTCAGTTACATATTGCAGTCTACCAAGATCTTTTTAGATTGTAATTTTGTCACCTAACATACTAGTAAATCCTCAGTTTGCTATTTTTTTATAGTTGGTAAATATGACTTCTTTGTCCCTGTTTAGAGTGTTGATCAGGAAGGACAGAGTCAAGGAAGGAGGACCTATTGGCATGCCACTAGGAAGCACTATGCAGCCTGACATTAATTGGAACCATTTTGGGAAGGGTCATCTAAATGATTACATTTCAACCTAACTACTGTTGTACTTGGCTGTGTTCTCTCTATACTGACTGTAAGACCATCATGAGAAATCTTGTTAAATTGCTTGCTGAAGCCCAGACATGTCATTCTTAATACATTTCCCTGACCATATGTTTAGTAATCCTATCAAGGAAAGAAATGATCTACATCCACCATGACTTGTTCTAAATGAATACATGCTGATTCCACATATCACCTGCTTTCTTTTTAAGTGCTCAAAAACTATCTTTTTAACAGTCAATCTTTTTAATCTAGAATCTTGCTGAGATAAAGTGAAGGTCGTTGATCTATAGTTTGTGAGACATTCTTTCTCCTTTTGAGAATAAGAACTTTTGCTAGCTAGGGCAGTAGTCAAGGAGATGAAGAGAATTAAGGGAATGCTTAGCAAGATTTAGTGGATAAAATGAATATTTTTAAGATATGATGAATATTATATTTAAAAGGCAAGCAGAAGATACATGGTTCTGAGAAGGAGGAAAGGAGCCTAAACCTTCTTGAAGAGAATGGAGACAAGTAAATGAATTGAAAATGAAGAAAGAGAGGGATATACACAGGAAGTATAAGATTGATCCCATAGAAAAAGAAGCCACATATTCTGAGAAAAATGAAGCAATAAGGCTGTTCACCAAGTATTGGCCAGATCCAAAGAATGAGAGAAAATCTGAAGCATTTGATAGCACTCTGTAGTGTTAACAGACAAGGTTAATGAATTCCCAACAAAACCCATGAGAATGAAAGAAAGATCAAAGTTAAAACATTTTCAAAACTACAGTTCACTACTCACTCTTGACAATTCATATGAGTGAAATGAAATCAAGAAGGATACAGGGATCAAGATGCTGGAGTAAGGTAAGGTAATTTTAATTCATTACAGCCACACTCCCCATTAAAAACAGTAGTAAATAATTACATAACACATAATATTTACTCAAGATCACACTTCTGAATCTTCATATGGAAAGCCATTTTAATATGTATAGCTATTAAGTGTTATTTTTATACCTATTTTGTCAATAGATAAGCTTAAACTAAGAGATATTAAGTAATTTACTCTAGTTCACTCAGCCAGTAGGTGGTTGAAACGGAGTATTATATTAGATAGTTACTTCAGAGCGTAATTTCTTAATCCAGGGTCACCTCCCTTGATTTTTCACTATTGCTCCTCTTAAAATTTAGATATAGCTAACCATGAGGTTGTAGTCCCTGGGTGATGCAAATGGTTAAGCACTCGACTACTAATCAAAAGGTTGATGATTTAGTTCCACCTAGGTATGCCTTGGACGAAAGGCCTGGCAATCTGCTTCCAAAAGGTCACAACCTTGAAAACCCTGTGGAGCATAGTTCTGCCCTGAAACACATGGAGTCATCATGAGTCAGAACCGACTCAAAGGCAACTACATTTTTTTTTTTTTAGTATAAGTTTGGTATAATTATTTTTCTTGAATATATAGGCATAACACATACTTAATGGTAATCTAAGGGATGAATTATTTGGAGATGAATCTGTCACACTAGCCTTCCATAACATGTGATCATGAAACTCCATACCAGGGCTTGTACTCAAAAGCCAAAATCTATCTCCATATCATTTAGGCACAGCAGTGTCTCCGTGGCTCTCCTTCCTGTATGTAAAATAGTATGGTTAGTCTAAGCCTCTGTTTTTGTGCATCATTCCTAAGTGCAACAGAACATAGAATACTTTGGTGATAGAGGCCCTGTCTCTTCCATTCAGGTCCTGAAATGAGTCAGCAAATTTCTTCTAAGTCTGACATTCTTAATGGTGTCGTAGTTGTTGTTGTTCAGGAGGAATTTAGCTACTTTGAGGAGTGTCCAAATGAGAAGGCCAGAGCAGGGCTGTGCTGTCCGTTGCTCCAAAGTGGGCAGGTTGGGGTGAGAGCTGGGCCAGGGACTCAATCAGCCCGTGAACTGCCAGAGGGAGATTAAAGCAGGGAAAGCCAGCTAGACAAATCCAAGTCAGATTCCTTACAGAAGATATGAGAAAGAGGCCTGAGAGCACAAACGCGATGCAGTGCCAAAGACAATGCCTTCCTGACATTCTGACATAAACCTGGATTTTTGCAAAATTCTTTAGAAAAGTGGCTAAATAATATCATAAAAACATGCAACGTTAGCCAATTGGACTGGAATTGTACTTAAATTTTACCAGTTATCTCTTTGGGTTTAACTGATGATGGTCAAGCTCTAGTGGGTTTCCTTTTATTCTGACAAATGGTCTAAAGTTTGCATGTTAACCTGTTAACCTGAGGCTCTGATTCCCGCCCCAGAACTTGGACTGGATCATTTTCAACAGCCATTTATCTTTTCTGGCCAGACTCACGGTCCAACGCGTTTCCTGTTGGTTAGGAAATACCAAAGGTACAGCCTTTCCTGAGGTATTTGGCCGTTTAGCTTCCAATTCTTTGCCAGAATTTAAACTTGCTAAATATAGGGGTGAAATATATGCAGAAAATAAAAAAGAAATAACATAAACTTTCAAACTTAGGAAATGGACAATTGAATTCTTTTGGAGTACTGAATAAAGATTTTTTTAAAAATCAGCAAGATGGTAAAGGCTTTATGAGCGATCTCTGTTTTACACAAATTGTGTGCTTCAATTCAGGTTATCATTTTATAGCACTTATAATTAAAAACAAGAAGCCCTGGTGGTGCAATGGTTAAGTGCTCAGCCACTAACTGAAAGGTGGCAGTTTCTCCATGGGAGAAAGATACGGCAGTCTGCTCCTGTAAAACTGTACCCTTGGAAACGCAAGGGGGCAGTTCTACTGTCCTATAGGGTCACTTGCTATGATTCCAATTGACTTGATAGCAATGGGTTTGGTTTTTTTTTTATTTATGATTAAAAACAATATTAGGGAAAATGTTCCCTAAAATTGAATAGTGAAATAAATCACTAGCATGTGTTTGATATGTTGGATCAATTTTCTTGGTTTTCTTCAGTGAACAAGATGGTCATTATAGGACACTTCGAAATGCGATAAAAGTGACAATTGGATGAGACTGAAAAAATATTACTGCCAAATTGATGCTGCCCTAAATCTTAGATGGGAAAAGTCAAAAGTAGAATCTTGAACATATCCCAAGCATTTACTATAACTATACCTTTATCTTATCTTTGCCTGGAAAAGAGTAGAGAATTATGAGTAAAATTGTTTCTAAACGGTATAAACAAGGCGGATCCTCAGCACAACTGAATGGCAGACGGGCCTGGCAGCATCGCAAGGATAAAGAACCTGGGAATGCCAGGATAAGGGAATGGGGTTTGGTCTAGACACTGTTAAACTCAATTTGGCAGTATTGTGTTTGCCTTGGGACTTAGTTAAAAATCCTGCAGTGGGTGGTTCTGAAAATATAAACCCACTTAAACCATCTGGCCCTTTAGTGATGCAAAATATAAAACAATTTGCCTGGTTTCCCTCTTTCCATCAATCCCTCTCATATGACTTTCATTGCTAGATTCTATTTTTGGCATTTTTATAATTCAGACAAAACACTGAAGCATGCTGAGTCCTCTTCTGCCCATAGCCATTGATAACAAAGCTTTTAAAAGCATGATGCATTGACAGCCATAGATAAATTAATTTTTGAAAAATAAATTCACAGACATTAGATCATATAATATTTTTAATACTTCATTTTACTGTCACATTGTTTTAATTTTTGAAATGGTGCTATATATATATGTGATTTACTTAATGCTCTGTTGGATAGTTTTTAAGGTTTTATAAACTATCAAACCATTATCTAACCTACTCAAGAAATAAATCTTTTAAAATGGAAAACAGCCAAACATGAAGTAACAACAATCCTGAACAAGAAAATGAATTCAGGTACAAATTTATATTTAATGGATATGAACCTCAATACTAAATATGGTTAATCTAATTTACCAGACCATCTCTTTCTTTAAAGCAATTCATACTTTCTCAGAAAATTTAAAAATACATTACACACATTATTTTGGAATGCACGTTTTTTCCTTTGTGAAATATGTCTAGAAACATACACAAATAAGGATTAACAATACAATGAAACAAAATGGAATGTCACATTTCTCATTTGCCCTGGCAAGTGTCTCTTGGCTCATGAACATAAAAATGTCTATTATCTCTAATATTCAAAGAATTGTACATCTAACCAATAAGAGACAATTTAAAATAATCATCTTGAAAAAATTAAAAAGAATGTTAATACTCAATATTACTGAGGCAGTGGGAGATATGCATACCTATACACTGCTCTTAAGAGTGTAACATAGTAGTAAATGTCTGGAATATTATTCGACAATAAATATAAAAATATTTTTAAAATAAACTTAGTCTTTAATCCAGCAATTCCATGTATAACAGTTTATTCTTAGAATATAATTGTAACAGTGATGTATTTTTATGCAAGTAATGCATCTGTTATATATTTTGTGTCAACTTCAAAATCCCCTTGAGAGTTACTTTCCTAGGCACGTTATGCATATTGTATGTGTTGGCATGTTAGTTACATGGCTATATTATCTGCAAAAAATATGGCATACAAAGAAAAGAGGTAAATGCTTTATGACATATATAATATATATATACCTACATGTACATATATATTACATATATGTAACAACATTATTTATTTTTATAATTGGGTACAAGCTAAGCATAAATAAAATGTGATTAACAATACATGATATATTCAAATAATGGAATATTATAAAGCCAGGAAAAATTATATCTTAAATTGTTTCCTATTAACATGCCAATTGATTGGTGATTATAGTAGTATATTTAAGTTTCTGGCTGGTAAGACAGCTTTTTTTATTTTCTAAGTGTGTGTGTGTGTGTGTGTGTATGTGGAATGGAAAAATAAGAATGATAGAATGTTGAAGCTAAGTGATGAGTATGTGAGAGTGCATTGTAATAACCTACTTTTGTTTGTGCTTGAAAAGTTTCATAGCAATTTTTCTGCTTAATATACAAGACTACACACCTTTTAAATGGTAATACATTGGGTGATGGAATTATGGATATTACTTCTCTTTTTTTGCTTAATAATGAACACACATTTCTTGGAAAATTTTTTAAGAGTAAAAATAAGCAAAAATTAAACCTGCATAAAAACCCGCTTGGCTTGTTGTTTCCTTAATCCTGGGTTCCAGCCAAGAGTTGACAATTACACCTGCTCTGTCAGAACTTCTTGCCCTCCAAAGCCAATTCTTACCTTGGCCTAAATGAATATAATAGGTTGAACCTCAGAACACCTTTTGTTCAATACCAGCCTTGTTGCTGATGCTAAAGCCATGGCGCCTATTGCCAGTCTCCTGTTGTTCTGATTCTTGCTATTATCCAGAACCAGTACTTAAATCCTGGCAATTTTCCTAGGCTGAGTTGTTTCTCCCTCTGGTCTGAACACTAACAATCTTCTTTGTATTTATGGGTACACGGTCTATGCACCTGCCTGCTCCACCTCAACACAGTCAATCCTTGACCTCTGAAATCTATCCTCACACCTGCCCCTGGTCTTTAGCTTGAGTCTTTGCCTAAGTAGCAATGAGTCAAATCTTAGCAGAGAAAATAAAATCAATATATATCAGTTGTAGATATGCTGGTCTGGAATTTTTTGATATTTCTATTTTCTCAGAGACGTACACATGACTTGAGAAAAAGCGTAACTCTGGAGCTAGACCGCCTGGATTCAAATCCTGGATCTCCATTGTGGTAGCTATGGAACCTTGGACAAATTAACAGCCTCGGTGTTACCATACGTAAAATAAGAGTAGTACTTGCTGTGAGGATTAAATGAGCTAACACACATAAAGTCTTTAGAAAAATACTTGACGCATGTGTGTGCCTTCCAGTTGATTCCAACTCATAGCACCCCTATAGGACAGAGAGAACTGCCCTATATGGCATCCTGGGCTGTAATCTTTAGGGAGCAGAATGCCAGTTTTTTTCTCCTGTGGAGTCGCTAGTGGGTTCAAACCTCAGGCTTTTTGGTTAGCAGCTGAGCGCTATAACCACTGTGCCACCAGGGCTCCTTACTTGACACATAGAAACACTAAATTAGTATTTTTTTATTATTAACTCAGTATGTTCATTATTAACTCCTTTGAATACAATAATTACTAAGCAAATACTTGTGATATAAATTTAGAATGAATATTAAATAACAAAAGAATGCAAAAGACTGGAAATTGTGTCTTGAATGAATGCTTGAATTCAAAAATATTTATTGATCTTCTGTGATGAGGCAGCCACTGTGCTCGATACAGGGCACACAACTGAGAAAAAGTTAAATGAATCCTTTACCCTTATGACACTTTCATTGTAATGGAGCTTAAATTCAAATTGATGAATTAATGTGTCATTGACTTGTGGATGCCAAGGAATGTGGTCCTAACCTTTGGTCTGAAGTGGCTTTCTCTGCCAGATAAATAAGCCATTCTCAGCTGTGTTCCACTATTTGGGAAATTTCTGTCCCCGTTCTTCGTAACCTTGAAAGGTGATTCATGAATGTGGACTTATTAATCATGTTAAAGGTTGCTTACTCATTTTATAAGATCAGATCCAAATTTAACAATATAAGGGGTTTAATAAAATTAAACATGCTTCCCATCAGCATCACAAATAAATATTTGACCTCATTTTTTTTGCTTTACCTTTATTCTTCCACAAGAAGAAATAGCTTTATTATTGTATTATGCTTTTTACAATACATACTTATTGACAAATCTTCAATAATATAGAAAAGAATAAAGTAAATCATCAATAGAAATCCAAAACCCAGAGATAACCACTATTAATATTTTGATCATCTTTTCATGAATCTCTTTATGCATTCATATGAATATAATTTTAGATAAATAGGACCACACTATATAAGAAGTTTTAGTCACGAATATCTTTCCTTCCTCCTTCTTCTCTTTCCTTCTTTTCTATTTACCTTATAAACAATGTTTGAATAAATATCTGAACACATATACCTTAAATATGGGTGCTTTTATTTCTATAGGTTAAGTTCCAAAAGTAGAATTATTAGGCTGAAGTGTATGTATGATTTTAATTTTCTTTTTTTTATACTGCCCAATTGTTATCCAGAGTAATTGTATCAACTTATGGTCCACAGTCTATGCGAGTTCCCATTGCTCCCTTTTCTTATCAACGCTTGGTATTTTCAGGTATTTTAAATTATTTGACAGTCTGGTGGGCGTAATAGTAAGTTTGCATTTTTCTGATTTATTCTTTTCTGAATTGTCTGTTCTTATCTGAGGCTTATTGAACTTTCTAAATGTAAGGATTTTTGTCTTTCATAAATTCAAGAAAACATTAATAATTATCTTTTCTAGTTTTGCCTCTCCCTCATTCTCCCTACTCTCTGTTTAAAATTATATTAGGTATAGAATTTCTCAATCTTCTCTTAAGTCTTCTCTGTCACTTAATATTTCTTTCATATTTTCTAACTTTTTGTCTCTCTCTGACATTTCTGTGTAATCTCTTCACTATCAGCTCACTAATTGTTTCTTCAGCCATAGTTGTGCAACAATTTACCCTCTCTACGAGGTCCCTAATTTCAACTCTCTATTCCTTTCTCGTAGACTTACTTGATTTTTTTTTCGGATCAACTAGTTCATTTTTGATAGGCTTTTGTTTTTTCATATTACTTTCAATACCCTTTTTTCTTCTGTTAAACACATTGAAAAAAAAAAAATTCCAAACCCATGTCCTGGAGTTGATTCTGACTCCTAGCCACCCCTAGGACAGAGTAAAACTGCATTATAGGGTCTCCAAGGAGTGGCTGGTGGATTCGAACGGCCAACCTTTTTGTTAGCAGCCATAGCTCTTAACCACTGAACACTGCTATGAGCCCTGACTGCTAAAAAAAGGTTGGCAGTTTGAATCCACAAGCTACTGTTTGGAAACCATATGGGGTAGTTCTGCTTTGTCCTATCGGGTCATGTCTCAGTTATCTAGTGCTGGTATAACAGAAATACCACAAATGGATGGCTTTAACAAAGAGAAATTTATTCTCTCACAGTCTAAGAGGCTAGGAGTCTGAATTCAGGGTCCCAGCTCCAGGGGAAGGCTTTCTGTCTCTGTTGGCTCTGAGGGAAGGAAGGTCCTTGTCATCAGTCTTCCCCAGTCGAGGAGCCCAGGTCCCAAGGATGAGTTATTCTCCTGGCTCTTGTTTCTTGGTAGTATGAGATCCCCCTCTGTCTCTGCTCCTTCTCTGTTTTATATCTCAAAAGAGATTGATTTAAGACACAACCTAATCTTGTAGACTGAGTCCTGTCTCATTAATATAACTGCCGCTAATTTCACCTCATTAACATCATATAGGTAGGATTTACAACACATAAGAAAATCACATTGGATGACACAATGGTGGACAATCATACAGTACTGGGAATCATGGACTAGCCAAGTTGACACACATTTTTGGGGAACACAATTCAATTCACAACAGGTCAGAATCAACTCGACAGCAATGGGTATTAAACACATTAGTCATACTTATTTTCTCTTATATTCTGTATACCTCATCATTCAAAATCTGCAGTCAGTATGCATCTGATTCTGCAGCAATCTTTTTGTTTGCTGTTTTTTTGTTTTTTCTATTTATTCCTATTTATGGTATCTTGGGTGCTTTTTTATTATGATCACATTCATCTTGTAATTTTATCTATGGAAAGCTTTTGAGTCTTGGATTTAAACTGCATTTCCCAGAGAGGATGTGCTTTCTTATTAGCTATTTGCCTGGCAATACCACTAACATGAAACCACTTTAAATTAAAATTTTTGTTTGTGATATTTAAAAGTACAGGGTAGTGAATTCTGCCTTCATCCTTTGAGATGATTTGTGGTTAGAATTTCTTAGATAAGAATTGCTCTTCTTCCTTCTCTGCTTCCCTTCAGCCCTCTCGTTGCCTCCGCCTCCTCCCTCCCACCACATACACACAATCAAGGTAAAGGAAGGCAAATACCTGTGATAGTTTGGATTACCAAAAACCAAACCAAACCCATTGCCGTCTTGTCTATTCCAACTCATAGCGACCCTGTAGTTTATTCACTCCCCTCTCTTTTATGTTGTTGGCAAAGTATACTTCTCCACCTCCTTAATTCTGGGCTTGGCTATGTAACTTATGCTGGCCAATGGGAAGTTAGGAAACAAAGTGAGCAGAAACATTAAACGTGCTTGTGTAGTTTAGCTTGGTCTCTTATCCTATGGTGAATAGTTCTGAAAATATTCCCTGTCAGTCTTAGCCCCAGAATAGGCAATTCTGAACCTAATCTATAACCTGGAGTCAAGTAGCCAGCCCGTAGCCTAAAGGAGAAGGACTAAGTTCACCGTCTATATCTGTGAGCACAAGAACTAATGCATATTGTTGTAAGCCATTGAGTTTTTGAGTAGTTTGTTGCACATCATTATTATGGCAATAGCTGACTAATACACAACCCTATTCTCTCTTTGTGTAAGGTCATTTTTTAACTTATTTTACTCATTCAGGATGTCTTATTTTGGGTCTTCCATATTTATATGAAGATTTGCGATATGTTCTCCCATCTTACAAGAGTCTTTGACTCCTGCCTTGCACATGACTAATTAACGTTCAAGTTCCAGGCCATATGAAATGCCAGATTGTCCAAAGGTAAATTCTCTGCTCAATCCTCACTCCTCTCTGGATTCATGCTTTTTGGTTGTTGTTGTTGTTAATAATTTCAGGCTTCCTGAGGATTTATTTTACTCTCCTGTTTGCTTGTTGTACTAAATCAGGGCCTTTTTTTTCCCCCTTTCTGGACATCTTCTCAAACTTATCACATGAAATGTAAATCCCAGTTATTTAATTTTTTATATTTATCATTTATTCAGTCACTTTATCAAATTTTCTTATTAATAGTAGCATTTTTTGTTATCACTTACAACAGTGGAGTCTTAATTATTCTAGATACATGGTAATAGCATATGAAAATAGAGATAATTTTTATTTTCCAATATTTTACCAGTTGTTTCATGTTTCCTACCTAATTGCATTTACTAAAAGCTCCAAAACAATATTGAATATTACTGCAAATAGTAGTTATTATGACTTGAATTATTTTACCCAAAAAGATATGTTGAAGTCTTAACCTCTGTACCCGTGAATATGACTGTTTGGAAATAGGGTCTTTGAAGATATTATCAGTTAGGTTAACATGAGGTCATACTGCAATAGGTGGGTTCTAATTCTTTATGACTTGTCCTCATTCTAGTGTCCTTGTCCTCAAGCCAAAGATGAAGAAACTGAACATTTTTACAAATTTTGCAATCTGAATTTGATCAAACATACAATCAAGATGCATTGTTTATCACTGGTGATTGGAATGCAAAAGATGGAAACAAAGAAGAAGGATCAGTAGTTGGAAAATATAGCCTTGGCGATAGAAACTGTGCCAGAGATCACGTGATAGAATTTTACGAGACCAACGACTTCTTCACTGCAAATATCTTTTTCCACCAACATAAATGGTGATGACACACATGGAACTCACCAGGTAGACCATACAGGAATCAATTCAACTATGTCTGGGGAAAGAGACAATGGAGAAGCTCAGTATCATTAGTCAGAACAAGGCCAGGGCCCAACTGCGAAACAGACTATCAATTGCTCATATGCAAGTTCAAGCTGAAGCTGAAGAAAACTAGAGCAAGTCCATGACAGCCAACATATGACCTTGAGTATATCCCACCTGAATTTAGAGACCATCTCAAGAACAGATTTGACATACTGAACACTAATGAATGAAGCACAGATGAGTTGTGGAATAACCTCAAGGACATCATACATGAAGAAAGCAGAAGGTCATCAAAAAATATAAAGAAAGAAAAATCAAAATGGATGTCAGAGAGGCTCTGAAACTTGCTCTTGAATGTAGAGTAGCTACAGTGAATGGAGGAAATAAACATGTAAAAGAACTGAACAGAAGATTTCAAAGGTGACTCAAGAAGACAAAGTATTATAATGAAATGTGCAAAGACCTGGAGTTAGCAAACCAAAAGGGAAGAACACGTTCAACATTCCTCAAGCTGAAAGAACCTAAGAAAAAGCAAGTCTCAAATTGCAGTATTGAAGGATTCTAAGGCGAAACATCGAAAGAAGATGGAAACAATATGTAGAGTCACTGTACCAAAAACAATTGGTAGATGTTCAACCATTTCAGGGGGTAGTGTATCATCATGACCCATTGGTACTGAAGGAAGAAGATCAAGCTGCACTGAAGGGAATGGCAAAAATCAAGGCTCCAGGAATTGATAAAATACCAATTGAGATGTTTCAACAAAAGGATACAACACTAGAGGTGCTCACTGGTCTATGCCAAGAAATTTGGAAGACAACTTCCTGGCTAACTGACTTGAAGAGATTCATATTTGTGTCCGTTCCAAAGAGATGTAATCCAACAGAATGCAGAAATTATTGAACAAATTTTGCTGAAGACCATTCAAAAGCAGTTGCAGCAGTACACCGACAGGGAACTGCCAAAAGGTCAAGCCTGAATCAGAACAGGACATGGAATGAGGGATATCATTGCTGATGTTGAACGGCTCTGGGCTGAAAACTGAGAATACCAGAAAGATGTTTATCTGTATTTTATTGACTACGAAAAGTCATTTGACTATGTGGATCATAACAGATTATGGATAACATTGTGAAGAATGAGAATTCCAGAACACTTTATTGTTCTTAATGAAGAACCTGTGCATAGACCAAGAAGCAGTCATTCAAACAGAACAAGGGGATACTGTGTGGTTTGAAATCAGGAAAGCTGTGTGTTAGGGATGTATCCTTTCACCATATTTATTCAGTCTGTATGCTGAGCAAATAATCCTAGAGGATGGACTATATGAAGAAGAACGTGGCATCAGGATTGGAGGAAGACTCATTAGCAAACTGCGATATGCAGATGACGCAGCCTTGCTTGCTGAAAGTGAAGAGGGCTTGAAGCACTTACAGATGAAGATCAAACACTACAACCTTCAGTATAGATCGTACCTCAACTTAAAGAAAACAAAAATTCTCACAACTGGACCAATAAGCAACATCATGATAAATGGAGAAAAGATTGAAATTGTCAAGAATTTCATTTTACTTGAATCCACAATCAAAGCACATGGAAGCAGCAGTCAAGAAATCAAAGGATGTATTGCATTGGGCAAATATACTGCAGAAGACCTCTTTAAAGTATTAAAAAGCAAAGATGTCATTTTGAGGACTAATGTGCACCTGACTCAAGCCATGATATTTTCAATCACCTCATATGCATGCAAAAGCTAGACCACGAATAAGGAAGACCAAAGAATAATTGACGCCTTTGAATCCTGGTGTTGGCAAAGAATATTGAATATCCATGGACTTCCAGAAGAAGGAACAAAAGTGTCTTGAAAGAAGTACAGCCAGAATGCTCCTTAGAAGTGAGGATGGCAAGACTTTCTCTCACTTACTTTGGACATGTTATCAGGAGGGATCAGTCCCTGAGAAGGACATCATGCTCAATAAAGTACAGGGTCAGCAAAAAGGAGGAAGACTGTCACCAAGATGGATTGACATAGTGGCTGCAACAATGTGCTCAAACCCAGCAACATTTCTGAGGATGGCACCCGGATCAGGCAAAATTTCATTCTGTTGTATGTAACGTCACTATGAGTCAGAACTGGCTGGACACCTAATAATAGCAACAACACAAAGTTGCCCTGTTTGCATTCCTTGGCTCGTGGCCTCTTCTTCCATCTTCAAAACTGGCAGTAAACTGTCTTCAAATCCATCATGAAGTCACTTTCTTCCTTTTCTGTGGTCAGATCTTTCTCTGTTTCCCTCTTATAAGGATATTTGTGATTATGTTTAGGGACCACATGGATAATTCAGGATAATCTTGCAACCTCAAGATTCTTAACATAATCACATATACAAGGTCCTTTTTTATTGCCAAATAAGGCAATATTCAAGGAGCCCTGGTGGCAGGTTGTTAAACACTCAGCTGCTAACCGAAAGGTCGGCTGTTGGAACGAAGCAGCCATTGCATGGAAGAATGATGTGGCAGTCTGCTTTCATAAAGATTACAGAAGTGAAAATCAATGGGGCAATTCTACTGTGTCCTATAGGGTCACTATGAGTTAAAATTGATCAACAGCAATGGGTTTGGTTTGATGTTTTGGTAAGGTAATATTTACAGATTCCATGGATTAGGCTGGGGATATTTTTTGGAGAAATCATTATTCCACCTACTACAGTTAGTCAGGGACTTAGTATACCTAAATTGAAATCTACACTAGCAGTGACAAAAGCAACAGAAACAGGATATTTTGTTACAGAACCACAGTAAGGCTCAGGAATTGAAGACACTAGCCAGGTACCTCTGAAACTGGAGGCAATAGACTGAGTAGAAATCAGGAGGATTTATTAACTATAGATTCCTCAGATCAACGCCTCAATTCTTTGTCATCATGTCACGGCCCCTCCTCTAACATGGTGGACTCGGGGACACTGGGTATTGCTAAGGGCAAGGGCACCATACGGGAAATAAGGAGAATCATAAACATTCATTAACAAATCATTGAGACCCAGCTGATTTTCCCCAATTGGATCTAAGAATATATACAAATAGGTTGATACAACCCAGGAGGGAGGATGGATGAGTATTTTCTGTGGAAACTTAGCAAGAAACTAGAACACCAACAGATACCAACAAACACAGATTTCACAATAAAACCAAATTAAGTACACACAGTGAATCCCATCAGTGGACAAGAGCTACATACCTTCAAATCAGATTTTAATATCTCCCTACTAAATCTGAGGGGAAAGGTATGTATTGCCAGGCATTTGAAGCAAGCCTCTAACACAAAGGATAAAGACTAAAGTAAACAAAACGGGGCGGGGGG
>NW_004443986.1:6503486-6507322 GCF_000243295.1 Trichechus manatus latirostris
AAGAAATTAAAAAAAAAAAAAAAACTGGCACTTTAAATTTTCAGAGAGATGGTAGTTACCGTAAAATGAGAACGAGGCAATTTTTAAAAAATGCCATGCACAGAACAAAAAAAAAAAGTCTTGTAAAAGTAAAATTATGATCGTTCCAAAGAAAAGTTCAATAGAAGGGGTAATGACAAAGTTGAAAAAATTTCTAAGAAAGAAAATAAAATTAGACTACTATTCCAGGAGTTACAACACTGAACATTTAGAATTCTGGGAAAAAAGATGAGAGAAGATGATGTAGAGAAACTTATCAAAGAAAATGTTCTAAAAAGATTTCCAAACTGAAGGATATGAATTTTTACATTGAGAGGGATCATTAAGTACTCAGCACAATGGATGCATAAGACTCACACGAAAGTCTATCACTGTGAAATTTCAGAACACTGGGGAGAAAGAGAAGATTCTAGAAGCTTCACAAGAGAAATAGAAAGATCTCCCGTTTAGCAATCAAAATTATATTCAATATAATTCAATCTCAATAGAAATGCTAAAAGCTAGAAAACGGTGGTGCAATGCCTTCAAGATTTTCAGGGAAACTAACTTCCAATTAAGAGTTTTATCCCCAGCCAAACTATTAAAGCAGAATAACCCATGTTAAGATAAGCAAATTTGTAGGAACTTTACCACCCATGCAGTCTATCTCAGGAAGCTACAGAAGGGTATAATCAACTAAATGAGGAGGTTAACCAAAAGAGAGGAAAACAGGGAATCCGAACAACAAAGGATCCATAAAAAGAGTCCTTACAAAAAGGAATGAAGAGAATCCCCAAAAAGATGGTGAGGAGAACTCCTAGGCTAGTTGTTTTCAGCTGAGAGAGAGTGTGTCTCCTAGGGAACATCTGACAATGTATGGAGACATTTTTGGTTGTCAAAACTGGGGAGGAAGGATTCTATTGGCATTTAGTGGGCAGAGGCCAGGAATACTATTAAACATCCTACAATGCACAGGACAAGCCCCCACAACAATAGTGCCAGAGAAGTTGAGAAACCCAGTCTTAGTCTAATAGCTGTGCAGCAGGGTGAAACAGTAATCAGTGCAGCCTGAAGAAAAAAGGTTAGGAATTCATTCTATGGGCAATATAGAACCACTGACATATTAGAGCTAAGCCTCAGAAAGCATCTTTTAATAGACACATAAAATT
Organism: Trichechus manatus latirostris; assembly: GCF_000243295.1. Taxonomy (NCBI): domain Eukaryota; kingdom Metazoa; phylum Chordata; class Mammalia; order Sirenia; family Trichechidae; genus Trichechus; species Trichechus manatus. The sequence continues at coordinate 6,504,674 of NW_004443986.1, forward strand.
ATGATATAATGTAAGAAATGTGGTTATGGAGGCAAGCAAAAACTGCTTGGGGACAAAATTGAGCCAGTTTGTTTGGTTCTGATTGCTACGATACTAATTTTCCACTTAATGTAAAGGCTTTTCATGATATTGTCACTAGCTAGCATTGAACTTTGTCTCCTGTCAGCCTCCATTACTATACAATTTGTGGTTTTCTGAACATACACCAATTTAATCCTCCATTCTTTGCATATAATGTTCTCCTGTCTTGAATTTCTGCATATACATTGGGCTCCCAAGGAATTTATCACAAATCTTCAAAACTAATTTCTAAAAGTCAATAAAATGAGACTTAATTAAAAATTAAGAAAAATGACACCTAAATAACACTGCATTCTCACTTAATTTTGAATGGTATATATTCATTAAATAAATAATTAGTATATGTATTAGTAAAGGTAGTGCCAGCTATTGTAATCAACAATCTTAAAAGTATATACGAGCTCAAACATAATAAAAGTTTCTTGCTCTCTCACATAAAAGCAAAATTTCCGATCAGTAGATGCCTCTCCACCAAGCAATGATGATTCAGGGTTCCAACCACCTTCTACTTTATAGTTCCACCCTCCTCAACACTTTGGCTTCTAATTTTAATGTGTTCATCAACATTAAGTGTAAGAATGGGTAAAAGCATGAAGGCTATGTGGGAAAAATTTATGGGCCAGCCCTGTCCACAGCATACATCACTTTCCATTGGCTAAAACTCAGCCACAGGTCCACACATAATTGCAAAGGAGGCTGGGGGAATACTGTCAACCTGCATTTCCATGAAGAAGATGAAATTGCTTGGTCAATAGCTAGCCAGTGTCTGTTATTTTGTCATTCTGCACTTATCTAGTAATATTCAGAAAGAAACTATATATATATATACTAAGTACAAGGAGATTTGGTTATTTGTAAGAGTCTCCTATAAGAATTGATTGTCACATAGCTATTAAAATCACAGGACAAGATGGCAATGAATGGGAAAATTAAGATAGAAATATTAAAGAATGCAGGAAAAAATACAGAAAAGGTCCCTGAAGGGCAGAGTAAAAAATAAAGGAAGAGAATCACATGAGCAAATAGTGTCAATTTCATGTAAGGGGATGTTTTTAAGAAATGGTGGAGAGCAGTGAGTTAAACACTGTCATAAAGAGTAAAGAATGCACCCTTTTTCTTGTGAGGAGAAAGAGCTCCGCTGATTACAAGAAAAACTGGAAAGCCAGTTTTATCAAAGAGAGGAGAAAGATGCAAGAGAGGGATTTCTTAGTGTGGTGGTGAGTTGGGTAAATTGAACACTATGAGAAAGGACTACAGGGTGAGAGAAGTGAGCAATTCGTTATTATGGTGATGATTTGTTTCACCATGTTGGAGGAAATAAAAAAGAAATGCAGAGAAATTAGATCTTCAGAGAGATGATAAAACCAAAAAACCAAACCCATTGCAGTCGAGTCGATTCCAACTGATAGCAACCCTATACGACAGAGTAGAACTGCCCCATAGGGTTTCCAAGAGGCTCCTGGTGGATTCCAACTGCCGACCTTTTTGTTAGCAGCCGTAGCTCTTGACCACTATGGCACCAGGGTTTCTCAGAGAGATGATAGTTACCATAAAATGATAACATGAGGTATTTTTTTTTTAAATGCCATGCTTTGATTATGGTTTAATCGTGTGATCTTTTATTATGATTTTATTTTATGCTAGGCATCTTGCTAATTATCTCACCAAACCTTTACAACAGCACAGTGAGGTGGGAACTACTACCTAATTTTGCAGGAAATAAGTTACCACATTCCACATTGGTTGATAAGCTGTTGAGCTGGAATTAGCTTCCTGGTCAAGTTGTCTCCAAAGGCCCTTAATCATTTACTTGACCACATTGCTATAATTTTTGTTTGTTTATTTTGCTTATCTGCTGATCTGTTTTTTTTTTAAATCAAGCCTACATACTAACTTATAGTAAGTGCTCACAATGTTTAATTAAAAGAATACCATAAAATTTTTACAGCATGAAATTATTTTTCAGTGCTCATTAAAATGTTCAACATCTATCTAATGGCTGAAAACAAAAGAAGGGCTTTAGTGGTAATTTTGAAGAAGAAATCAGAAAAAATTACGTAGAACATAAATTCAATGGCTTCTTGAAGATCTATCTGGCTCTAACATCCTATTTTTAAACTTTCGATTTGTAAGTGAAAATATGTCTTTAAAACTTCACCCATTTCCTACTCAGCAAATTTAATTTAGCATTCAGTAGTGTTTACACACCATTTAAATCTTGAATTTTAAAAACTCCACTGGAAGTAAAAAAAATTGCCAACCTCAACTGTAAAGTGTCCCGTGAATTGTCATAAGGACACATATTCCTTAAAATGCATTTTTTTTAATTTTTTTTATTGTACTTTAGATGAAGGTTTACAGAATAAACAGTTTCTCATTAAACAGTCAGTACACACATTGTTTTATGACGTTGGTTAACAACCCCATGACCTGTCAACACTCTCCCTTCTCGACCTTGAGGAACTTTTTTTGGGTGAAAATATACATAGCCAAAGTTACACCATTTTGAAAGTTTCTACATGTACAATTCAGTAACATTGATTACATTCTTCCAGTTGTGCTGCTGTT
>NW_004443986.1:6507422-6556112 GCF_000243295.1 Trichechus manatus latirostris
AACACTGTCCCTTCTCAACCTTGGGTTCCCTATCACCAGCTTTCCTGTCCCCTCCTGCCTTCTAGTCCTTGTCCCTGGACTGCTGTGCCTCATTAGTCCTGTTTTGTTTTATGAGGCTGTCCAATCCCCGGCTGAACAGTGAATTCTGGGAGGGGCTTCACCGGGCTAAAAGGGTGTCTGGGGGCCATACTCTCGGGGTTTCTCCAGTCTGTCAGGCCAGTAAATCTGGTCTTTTTTTGTGAATTAGAATTCTGCTCTACATCCTTTTTCAGCTCTGCCCAGGACCCTCTATTCTGTCCCAGTCAGAGCAGTAAGTGGTGGTAGCCAGGCACCATCTAGCTGTACTGGACTCAGTCTGGTAAAAATGCATTTTTATTAAGCAATTAATTTGGGAAGATGTCACAATTAACATTTAAATGCTACCACATGTTAACAAAATTCAGCTCTTTCCTTCCTTCTACAAATCATGTAGCAAACTGTAAGTAAAGAAATGTGTATTAAGGGACCCTGCACTCTAATTAAGGGCAACTGGGGTTTAAATAAAGTAGATTTTCCGAGTCTCTCACATTTGGAATATCTTTTCACCATGAGAACTCTAGAAAAAAAGGTAAAGTTATTTGAAATACCTGGAATGTACTCCAGCTAGTTGCACTTCTCAGCTAGCAAACTTCCTTCAGATTGAAATTTAACAAATTCCAGTGAAAAACTTCATTGACCCCCAGGTGATGCAGATACATACTGTCTTATTTATCTAGTGCCACTGTAACAGAAATAGCACAAGTGAATGGCTTTAACAAAGAGAAATTCATCTTCTCACGGTCTAGTAGGCTAGAAGTCTAAATTTAGGATATCAGCTCCAGAGGAAATCTTTCTCTTTCAGTCAGCTCTGGAGCAAGGTCCTTCTCATCAATCTTCCCCTGGACTAGGAGCTTCTCCAAGCAGGAACCCCACATCCAAAGGATGGACTCTGCTCCCAGCACTGCTTTCTTAGTGGTATGAGGTCCCCCTGTCTCTCTGCTCACTTCTCTCTTTTATATTTCAAAAGAGATTGGCTCATGACACGATCCAATCTTATAGATTGAGTCCTGCATCATTAACATAACTTCCGCCTATCCTACCTCATTAACATCATAGATGTAGGATTTACAACACATAGGAAAATCACATCAATCACAAAATGGAGGACAACCACACAATACTGGGAATCATGGCCTAAGCAAGTTGACACATATTTTGGGGGGCACACAATTCAGTCCATGACACATATCCTCAGGATCCTGTACTTAACTTTGAAGCCTTTATGACAATGTTGACTGAATAATTAATTATTTAATTAAATGGTCTAATATACATCCCATACTAGACGAGGTCAGAGGCTCCATTGGATTTGAAAGCTAGAAATTGCAATTTTATGATACCAAATGAAGTGGACAAATTCCTAGAAAAACATGCCTTACTAAATTTGCTCCTGAAGAAATAAAATACCTGAATAGCTCTATAAATAGTTTAAAAAACTGAGTTGGCAAGAAAAAGTGTACCATAAAGAAAATTCCAAAGCAAAATGACTTCCCTGAGTTGCTGTTCCAAATATTTAAGGAAGAAATAATCCCAATATTCAACAAAGTTTTCCAAAGAATTGGAAGAAAGGATTATTCCTCAACTCAGCATAACATTACTTAGATATCTTACCCACTAGAGACATTCAATATAGTTGTTGAATGATGAAATTCACACACGGATGGCTTGCTTTCGATTTACACTCACCTTTAAAGTGTAGCCCTTTGGTGTCCCAGCACATAGTGGAGAAAGTGCTTCTCTTAACTTCCTTACTTCCTCTTGGTTTTGATTTCTCCCTCTATACTTCATAAGGCATCAAAATTGAAGTCCAAATTTGCTGAGATGGGAAAGTGTCTATAAGACAAACATAAGTTTTTGCTCTGCTTACCTTCCTGAGTTCTAGTTTTGCCTTCATTTTGGCTTAATATGTCTTTACTCTTTTGACAGCAAGTCAATCCTTTTAAGAAGGATCGTATCCAGCATGTGCAGTTGTTCTTAGTTCTGTATCTGAATAACTTAGCCTGCCTTTACCAGAAACATCATGCTCTTTCAAGGGCTCCCCTCCACCCTGTACCCTGAGCACGCAGCTAGAAACAGAATTTTTGCTTTTCAAAGTGGTACAAAGATAAGGTAATAGGAGATACAGCCATTGTCCGTATAGCTGAATTTCACATGCTTTATTTATGTTTCTGTCTTTCACAAGGCCTATCGAAATGTCTCATATAGTGAGTGCTCATGTTTATTGAATGACTAAATATAACAATTTACCATCTACATGTAGTCCCATGTATCCACAAGACTTTTAATGGCAACAGGAAATGTTTTCCCCTTAAATCTACAATCGTGTATCAAATGAGCTCAACATTAGATACTTACTCATTTCCCTGGAATAAAGATGGAAGGAGGGGGAATTTATGGGAGTTTGATTTACACAGAATGCCAAAAAGCAGGAGTCAGCATAGAGTCAAAACACTTTACTGCATTCTTGTGCCTGGGGACTTCAATGTTATGTGTGGTGAGAGAGTGAGATCCAGAATTTGAGCATCAGACAGCATCAGACAGATCTGGGTTTGAGCCTGGGCCATGTTTCTTTGTAACTATTTTACCTTGGACAAATTATTTAATCTCTTGTAAGTGAACAAGCACAATATTCTTTTCATTAGTCGGAACTGAAAGTTGAATGGGATAATGGTGGAGTATATTGCATGTCACCTGACGCATAGTAGATGCTCAATAAATATTAGATATTATCACTTCCCTTTTTGTCCTGAGAAATAGTTTCCATCTCCTGACATAATTTCTTACTATTAATTAAGCACACACATAAGGGACCAAATAATCTTTCATATCAACTATTGATTCTAATAGGTACCTATTGGCTGATCAGTAAACAGTGTTGAGGAAGATTCTGAGGAAAGCATCTCATGACTAATTATCAGTGTCTCCAGGAACAAAAATATATAAACTGGGAACACCAGTGCCTTTTGTTTTGTATAACTAGCATAGATTGTTAGGAGGAAATAGGCAAATATTCCTATTACCTAAGATATTGCTATAATACCAATATTTTTTAGTCCAGGCCAGAATTTACTTACCAAATTTGGTCAGATTATAACTCTGTAATTTTGGCACATATAGGCTTCGAACACATATTTTCTTATTCCATATTCACAAAATTGTCCCTCCTTGGAAACCAAGCTAATCTGAAAATGCCAGAGTTGTCTTGATACTATCCCAAATTAATCAAATGAGCACAAGTCAGCCTTGTCTACCCTGACCACATATCCATGCTTAAAGTTGCTCTTTCAAAGCTTTCTTCTCCATTTGAAATTTCCAACTCAATTTGTCCTATCCTTTGCTGCTGCTAAGATTTTAATATTAATATGCATCTGATTGTCTTTGCTTAATCATAATCCAGATTAGGCCATTTGCCAAGACATCACCAAAAAATCATCTCAATATATGTACTAATTTTATCAGACGTGATTACATGTAAACATAGATTTTGATTCTGGTTTAACATGGAATGCCTGTAATCCTACTTTATGATAGTTCATCCAGTACTCAGGGTAAATACCCTTAGATTATGAGCTCTTTAATCACAGGAAGTGCATTTACCTCTTGTTCATACCCAGATCCTAGCACAGAGCCTGACACATAATAGGCACTCAGAAAGTATCTGTTGCATTAATAGATTGATAGATAAATTGCTTAACTCCTAAAGCACTGTCTTATTTTTCTTGCTGGCATTGTTATTGCTAATTTATTACTTTCATTTAATAAACCACAAACACTTTAAATGACATTTTCCATATTGCCCACTGATTTTGTGGGACATGGTAAGTAAGGCATAACTTTACATCAGTAACTTTCCAATCCACAAGTCAGTGTTTTAATAGAAAAGAATCTGAATAGTTCAAAATCTCAGAGAAGTGTCTACTTTTGTTTGAATTAATGCAAAGGCCATGAGAATCTGACATCTTGATCTATCTGACCAGACATAAATGTTCTTATAATGATACTTTGGAAAGTTACTTTTGAATTTTGGTTAGACAATGTAATGAGAGTGGCACCAAGAGTTGCATGCATGGTCTGTATTACACCCCTACTCCCCAGAGACGGATCTTCTTTTGAAGCATGTTAAAACCTAAAAATAGACTCTTGTACAGAAGTCCCGTTACCCCATCTCACATTTTTTACCAAAGACTGGAAATTTTGTAAAAGTCTTTTAATACTATTTGTGTGTAATAAATTGAGACTGGAAGAGTCTTTTCAGATGTTAAGAAAAAACACTACTCACTGAATAGCGACTTCAAACCAAATCTCCCTCCCAGTTGCAAGAATAGATGGATAGATTAACTGCATGAAACCCAGAATTATTCATTGGTATTTTCAGCAGACAAAAAACAGTGAAGTGACTGGTTTGAAATATTAATATCTTTTTCTGTTTCCAGTCATCACTTGAGCCGATGCTCAAAGAAGGAAGGAAGGAATGGAGGGAGAGAAGGAGGGAGGAGGGAGAGGGAGGCGGAGAGGGAAAAGGAGGGAGGGATGAAGGAAGAGAGGAAGGAAAGAAAGAAGGAAAGGAGGAAGAAAGGCGGGGAAGGTAAGGGAGAGAGAGAGAGACCAATTCCCTTACCACCTTGAGCTGTGTTGTCTCTATAGTTAAAGACATTAGTTCATTTCCTCTACAATTCATTCTGACATCTTTGAAGTCTAGTACACTCACTTGCCTATTCAATTATTTCTTTAAACTCAAAACTTGAAGAAAAGCACTTTTGAAGAAAATAGCTGAACAAATCCATTGCCTGCATTATATCAAACTCTTTCTGACAGAAAATGCAGTCAACAGAGGTCATCCTACCAAGTTGCAGATGTTGCAGATGTCACTTCTACTGGAGATTTCCCTCCAGGAGAGATTTTGCTTTTCCAGAGACAAGAGTGATTTTTCCAAATACCTTCCTAAGAAATCTACAGGCATTTTAAATCAAAGGCAATATCTGTGCTGAAGGAGGCAATAGTGGCTCCCTCTTGTTAAGGGACCATGGAGGTTCATAAACAGCTCTAACACATGGCAAGTCCAGCTAGGAAGCCTTGGGCTGGAATGACTTTTGCTTTCCGTTGTGTCAGCCGAAGGCTGTATTGCTTCAGTGAGTTCTATTTTTAGAACCATAGAGATGATGCTACAAATCATCGTAAGATTATCTTACCAACTACTGAAATTTCCATTCTGTATATCACTCAGGAGCTGGTTGTTGCTCTTTAAACATAGTAAGAATGTTAATTTGGCAAAGGCCAACACAACTATGATTATTAGCGGTGAAAACCATTTGCCAACAAAGTAATAAATTGAATAATATTGGGAAAGCTAGTGTTGTTGTTGTTTTGTTTTATTTTTGGTTTCTTTTGTTTGTTTAGTTTCTTGAGCTATAACAAACTTGAATTTAAATCTTGGCTCCCCTATTCACTATGTAACCTAAGGAGCCCTCTGTTTAATATCTTTGGGCCTCAGTGCCTCAGTGTCTTCAAGTTAAAATGGAGATAATATACTATTTCAAGAGATTGCTGAGAAGATGAAACAAGGCAATGCATTCGATGCATTTGCAAGATGTCTGACATATAAAGCACTCAAAAAGTGCTAGTTTTCTTCTCTACCTCCTTTGTTGAGCAATCGTGGCTTATATTCAAAAGAGCGCCTTACTGGACAGGAGATGCCTGAAGTCACTGATCATTTTTAATGGTGCTGCTTAATTGTCTCTAGTGTTTTCTTCTTGGTGTTCCTACTGTAGACTTTTAGTAGATCAAAACAGCATGATATTTAGACTGTTATTCTTAATGTTACATTTTGATACATTTATGACCAGATATTGGAAGTAACTAGGTGGTCATGAGAAATAATGTGCCAGTTTATTGATTCTAAGAAAACTTGTTTCTTAATTAAACCATTACAACACATTAGACCAAAAACTGAGAAACCAGTCTCTGATTCACTGTATGCAGAGTTTTGTTTTGTTTTTACAAGTCATTTCACAGAAAGTTGTTTTTTCATTTGATTCTCAACACACTGTGAGGTTATGCTGGATCACAGCCCCCTCCTCACCTCCACATTAAAATAAGGAAACTGAGGATCCAAGTGATAAAGTCTCTTGTTCAGAAACGGAGAACCACTAAGTTATAAAGACAGAGCTAGAAACTCAAGTCTCCTAAATTCAGTTTTGTTTTTTTTGGTGCTGTCTGATAGCAAAAGCTGTCTTCCTATCTAGCTGCATCACATAACCATTCGTATTTCAAGGGAAATCGCCTTCTGACCTCTTCCTAACACGTGGGGAGATATACTTGTACATATGACAAACAAGTATATATCAAAGGGATTTTTTGAAACAAAATTCTAAATGGTGGAATACTGAGAGAGTGTAGAGCTATACATCCTACCCATGAATTATCCTCATGGTAATTAAGGAAATAGTAGACAACATGATATTTCATGTTTCTAGATTGTGAACCTATATCAGACATCTACTGTTACTTAAACCCCTTTCAAGACTCATGGGACACTGGTATTCCACCAAATTTTTATGCCTCTGAAGTTCTTTGGAAAGGGGGTATAACGTGTTTAGTCTCAAGTTTCCTTCAACACTGCAACTCAAAGCTTGAATTTTTTCTTCAGTTCTTTTAGCATGAGAAATGCTGAGTGTGTTCTTCCCTTTTGGTTTTCTATCTCCAGGTCTTTGCATGTGTCACTGTAATATTTTACTTTGTCTTATCAAGCTGCCCTTCGAAATTTCTGTTCACCTCTTTTGCTTCATCATTTCTTCTTTTCACTTTAGCTATTCAATGTTCAAGAGCAAGTTTCAGAGTCTCTTCTGAAATCCATTTTGGTCTTTTCTTTCTTCTCTTTTTAATCACCTCTTGCTTTCTTCATGTATGATGTCCTTGATGTCATTCTACAATTTGTCTGGACTTCGGTCATTAGTGTTCAATGCATCAAATCTATTTGTGAGATGGTCTCTAAATTCAGGTGGAATACACTCAGGGTAGTACTTTGGCTCTCGTGGACTTGTTCTAATTTTCTTCAATTTCAACTTGAGCTTGCATATGAGCAATTGATGGCCTGTTCCACAGTAGGCACCTGGCCTTTTTCTAACTGATGATATTGAGTTTTTCCATTGTCTCTTTCCACAGTGTAGTCAATTTGATTCCTGTGTATTCCACCTGGTGAAGTCCACATGTATAGTTGCTGTCATGTTGGTGAAAAAAGGCATTTGCAATAAAGATGTCATTGGTCTTGCAAAATTCTATCTTGCAATCTCCAGCATCATTTCTATTACCAAGGCCATATTTTCCAATTACATTCTTGTTTCCAACTTTTGCATTCTAATCACCTGTAATTATCAATGCATCCTGATTGCATGTTTGATCAATTTCAGACTGTAGAAGTTGGTTAAAATCTTCAATTTCTTCATCTTTGGCCTTAGTGGTTGGTGTATAAACTTGAATAATAGTCATATTAACCAGTCCTTAACTGGTAAGAATTCTAAGGGGGAAAATATTGAAGGACACGGGAAACATCAAAAGAAGACAGAAGGAATACACAGAGTCACTATACCAAAAGGAATTGGTTGATGTTCAGGAGGTAACATATGATCAAGAACCAACGGTATTGAAGGAAGAAGTCCAAGCTTCACTGAAGGCATTGGGGAAAAACAAAGCTCCAGGAACTGATGGAATACCTCTTGAGATATTTCAACAAATGGATGCAGAGCTGGAAGTGCTCACATATCTATGCCAAGAAATTTGGAAGACAGTTACCTGGCCAACCGACTGGAAGAGATCGATATTTATGCCTATCCCCAAGAAAGGTGATCCAACTGAATGCAGAAATTATCTAACAACATCATTAATATTATGCACAAGTAAAATTTTGCTGAAGATCGTTCAAAAGCGGCTGCAGGAGTATATGGACAGGGAACTGCCTGAAATTCAAGCCAGTTTCAGAAGAGGATGTGGAACCAGGGATATCATTGCTCATGTCAGATGGATCTTGGCTGTAAACTGAGAATACCAGAAAGATGTTTACCTGTGTTTTATTGACTATGCAAAGGCATTAGACTGTGTGGATCATAACAAATTATGGATAACATTGCCAAGAATGGGAATTCCAGAACATTTAATTGTGCTCGTGAGGAACCTGTACATGGATCAAGAGTCAGTCATTCGAATAGAACAAGGGGATACTTCGTGGTTTAAAGTCATGAAAGGTGTACATCAGGGTTATATCCTTTCACCGTACTTATTCAGTCTGTACGCTGAGCAAATAATCTGAGAAGATGGACTATATGAAGAAGAATGCAACATCAGGATTGAAGGAAGACTCATTAACAACCTGCATTATGCAGATGACACAACCTTGCTTGCTGAAATTGAAGAGAATTTAAAGCACTTACGAGTGAAGATCAAAGACCACAGCCTTCAGTATGGATTACACCTCAACATAAAGAAAACAAAAATCATCACAACTAGACCAATAAGCAACATCATGATAAACGGAGAAAAGATTGAGGTTGTCTAGGATGTCATGTTACTTGGATTCACAATCAACACCCATGGAAGCAGCAGTCAAGAAATCAAAAGACGCATTGCATTGAGCAAATCTGCTGCAAAGACCTCTTTAAAGTGTTGAAAAGCAAAGATGCCACCTTGAAGACTAAGGTGCACCTGACCCAAGCCATGGTATGCATGTGAAAACTGGACAATGAATAAGGAAGACCAAAGAAGAACTGATGCCTTTGAATTGTGGTGCTGACGAAGAATATTGAATATACCACGGACTGCCAAAAAAACGAACAAATCTGTCCTTGAAGAAGTACAACCAGAATGTTCCTTGGAAGCAAGGATGGCGAGATTATGTCTCACATACTTTGGACATGTTATCAAGAAGGATCAGTCCCTGGAGAGGGACATCATGCTTGGTAAAGTAGAGGGTCAGTGAAAAAGAGGAAGACCCTCAACGAGATGGATTGATATAGTGGCTGCAACAATGGGCTCAAGAATAACAGCGATTGTGAGGATGGTGCCAGACTGGGCAGTGTTTCGTTCCATTGTACATATGTTCTCTGTGAGTTGGAGCCCACTTGATGGCACCTAACAACAACAACAACCTCAAGGTGGGAGCCTTTTGAAATGCATGAAACTCAAAAATCCTGAGTGGGAGCCCCACTTTTGTGTGGATAGAGCATTGCCTTAGGTGATGCCTCCCTGATGTGTTTTTTTGACAGATTTGCCTTTATTTCTGTGAGATAAACCTCTTCACTATGTTTACCAGTTACTATGTTCTTGAAAGAATGTACTTATCATGAGAATAAGCTATTACCAGTCTTTGTTCAGTCAGAGCGGCCATTTTCTCCTTTATGCAGTTCGTTGTTTACAGATGTTACTGGCTCCCTTCTTTTCTAGCTTCTGAAAAGTAAATAATGCCTTTCCAATAAGGAATAATGCATCAGAGTGGTACTTTTCAAGAGAATGGAACTCCTATAAGTTATTCTTACCCTGCATTCAATCTTAGGGCCCAATCATTTCTTCCAAGTGCAGGTGGAATGCACTGCTGTGAGCAGTTCTGCAGTATTCCAGGGCAGCTGTTTCTGCTTCTTAGCTGTTAGTACTGCTTTTGCTGTGAAAAATACATAGTAGTGGTAATTTTCCTGAGATTCAAATTCCTTTAGTTTTATTTATTTTACCTCTAAGTAGTGCTTTTGTAGTAACGAAGAATGCGTTGTAGTGGTAATTTTCCAAAGATAAAAATAATCCCTGGCTGTATTTATTTGGGCTATAAGTACTGCTTTCCCAGTAAGGAAGAAAGCATTGTACCATGTTTTGAAAAGCTTCATGAAAAATAATAAAAAGCCTAAGAAGAAGGAGATTAGAATAAAATGTATGTGTAGTCGCTGCCAGGTGTCTCCATGTTTTGCAAATTTTCAAGAAATAACATTTAAAAAATATTAAAAACCAATTTTATCATTCACTCATATCAGGATTTATTTCATCCAGAGGCCACTGGCACATATGTGATCCTAGGTAAGGGGTATCAAAATCCATAACTCATAACAAAAATTCTGAATTGCTTCTTTAATCAGAATGCCATCGTTAATGAAAACACATAGTATCAACAAAAAATTCAAAGGAGAACATAAATGGGTCTTGAAAGGGTTTTAACAACCCACCTCAAAACTAAGTGGCTTAAAACAACAAGCTTCCTCCCCCCCCATCCCCCCAGCACACACACAGTTTTGTGGGTTCACTGGGCAGGTCTTCTGGTCAGGGAAGGCTTGGCTGGTCACATGACAACGACCACCACTAGGACATCTAGGGAGACTGGGGTGCCTCCCGTTGTCTTCTCTCATCCTCCAGGAGGCCAGCAGTGTTGCTTATAGGGTGGAGAAAAGGTTCTCTGCAGCAACAGAGTCCAAGCCCCAGCGAAAAAGCACTTTCAAGCTGCTGCTTATTTTATCTAACAAGATATTTGCTCTTATCTAATTGGCCAAAGTAAATTACGAGGCCAACCAAGCCCAGATTCAAGCAGGAGGGGAGATTATTTACAGAGTATGGATAGCCAGTTTGTAGTGTTTTTTTTTTTTCTTTATTTGACATTTTTCCAAGCAAAATATTATTTCTAACGTAACATGATTTATCATTTTCCTTTATGACATACAGATTTGGATTCCAAAATCAGAAAGTTTTTGCTCATAACCATTTTATGAAAGAATGAATCCTTTTTTTTCCCTATTGTTTATATGATTTTATTTTATTTTTTACATTTATATATCTACTCAATTTGAAGGCTATTATGGTATATGTTACACAATATGCATTCAATTTTATTTTTCCAAAATGTATATCAAGTTGTCCCAGTATGATTTATAAGAAATATTATGTTTTCCTCAGAGCTTTCAGATGCAACTTCTATCATATATTAATTCCTGTATGTACCTGGGCTTATGTCTGAATTGTCTATTCTCATCTATTAATTTGTCCATCAACTCATGAGCCAATGCTATACTATTTTAACTACAAACCTAGAAAAACCCATTGCTGTAGAGTCCATTCTGATTCATAGCGACCCTATAGGACAGAGTAGAACTGCTCCATAAAGTTTCCAAGGAGCAGCTGGTGGATTCGAACTGCCGACGCTTTGGTTAGCAGCCAAATGCTTAACCACTGTGCCACCAGGTATCCATTTTAACTATAGAAGCCTTATAATATACTGAATATCTTTCAGGGATAAATGTTAAAGACTCTCATTGTTTTAAGCCACTTGACTTGTGATGATTTGTTACAACAGCAAAAGGAAACTAAATTCATTTTCCTTCTTTTCCAATTCTTAGGCATGTGATTGCTTACTTTTATATAATTGCATTGGGTAATATTTCTAATATACTGTTAAATAGTTGTGAATTGAAAACTTATCCTGTTCCTGAACTTAGGGGGAACGCAACTTACCTTCCTGAACTTAGTAGGGGTGTTTCTCTGCTATACATCCCCCATTAAATAAGATGCTAAATGTAAGACATATATATGTGTCTGTGTCTAACACACACACATTGATTTTATCATTATAAGTATTAAATTTTTTGTATAAATGCATTTAGCTCCAGCAAGAAAATGTCCAGCCATCCCATCAAATCCAATAGTCTGGTGTAAGTGCTTGTCCAACCAGATCAACCTATATTGAATAATACTTTGCTTACCTAGTCTAATTGTCTATCTTGGGGAGTTGGAATTCAAAATACAAAGATAGTCAGCAAACAATAGAAAAGTTAAAAGGTGAAGAATAAGCAGAAGACATGTATTATTAGGTGCCATGCCCAAGAGGAAGTAATGAGTAGAGCCACGTTGTACGAGGAAAGATGTTCTCTGCTCTAGGATCCATATTCTTCTTCATAACATGCAATATTACACTTTGAAAAATTAAAATTACATTATCCTAGGTGTTCTAATCCTTATTTGATCTGCTTTTCTGGAATTTGGCCAGTGGTTAATTATGTCAACAAATGAATGTGTCAAATAAAATAACATTCACATACCTAAAATTTATATTAAAATTTAAGAAGTAATTACACAAATAAAATCAGGTTGAAGCAGCCTTTACATGAAAACTTTCCATGCATAAAGACCTTTGACTGCATCTCCAATATCCTCAATACCTAAAATAGAGAAAAATGAGTTTCAGCCAGAGGGTGGGACAAACACCTAACCACAACATTGCATAATTTATACTCAGAAACAGATGGGAGAACTCTGTTAGAGGATGATTGAACGCATGAGTTCTCATTCTGAAGAACAGTGAATGATTCATCCCAAATCTGTAAAACCTCTATTTTCCTTTCCCCTCTTTTCTAGGTGCCCTGGTGAGGCAGTGGTTAAAGGGCTAGGCTGCTAACTGAAAGGTTAACGGTTCAAACTCACCAGCCACTCCAAGGAAAAAGATGTGGCAATTTGCTTCCGTAAGGATTTATAGCCTTGGAGGGGCAGTTCTACTCTGTACTATCGGGTTGCTATGAGTTGGGATCAACTGGACAGCAGTGGGTTTGATTTTTGGTTTTCTTTTTTCTATTTCCTTTTTAATTGTGCATTTACTACATTTCTTGCACTGTCATATTTTACTTCCAACTAGTTCAAAGTGACATGAACCAAGACACCTTCTCAACATCCTTAATTACCTAGAATAAAAAAAGATACACACGTTTAAAAGCATTTAAAATTCTGATTTTTTTTTTTTAAACTCTTGAGGGCAGGGTAGGGGGAATGAGAGGAAACAGTGCAAAAGATTACCTACAAACATCGTCAGGTAGTACCCACCTCAGAATATGTGTGTTTAAACTTGCTACTACTGCTACCCATTGCCGTGGAGTTGATTCCGACTCATAGCAACCCTATAGGAAAGAGTAGGACTGCCTCAAAGGGTTTCCAAGGCTGTAAATCTTTATGGAAGCAGACTGCCACGTCAGGTGGGTTCAAACTGCCAAACTTTCAGTTAGCAACCGAGGGCTTAACCACTGCTCCAATACTCCTTGCATGTTTAAACTTACTGCTCGTTTATTAGGAGGGCTACTCCAGAAATCGTCATTTAACACTTCCTAATTATAATTTTATTCTCTGTACAACATTGAGGTTTTTATTTATGTTAAATTATGGTTTATAAACTTAACATTTATAGAATTATTATAATATTAATTTATATATGTATATACTTACATATTAATTTATGTATAATATTAAATATTATAATACACATATATAAACATTTACATTACACTTATTTAAACACTTATATGGCATTTCGTATATGATATGTCAGGCATGTTTGAAATGTCTTCAAATACAACATCTCGTATAATATGAATTAACATATTGTTTTCCCAAAAGTAAGAGCCACTGAAAATTTTGAGTAAATGTATTAAGCCACACATTTTCTCAAAATTGAAAATTCCACAGGAATATCTTGAGTGCTACATAGAGGATGTTGGTGAATAAAGTTGGTGAACAAAGGAAGTCACGGTAATGGTATGTGGCACCTCTCATGCAGTTTTCCTCACATCGTTTTTTTTTTTTTTTTTCTTTTCTTTTCCTGAGCCAGACTAAGAGTTTGTGACAAACAAATCATTCTAAAGCTAATTATTTTCAAAAATAGTCAACAGCTTTCATTTACATTTCACTTAATTCTGCTTCCCTAACGAGCACTAGATGCAAGCCAAATTTGAAGCTTAAAAAAAAAACTAGAACTTCTTTCCCTCAGCTTCTAAAGTGAGAAAATTTACAAACGTGTGATTTATTTTATTCTTTGTAATTCAAAAATAAGATTTAAAATAACCTTTTTACCTAAACTGAGCTTAGCTAGATGGGGTCCTTAAGAAATCTAGGGGGACAGCAAATAATTGCAAAAGGAAGGTCTTATGGATTAAATTGTGCCCCAGTCTAAAATATGGGTTGTAAATTCTAACCTCTATGCCTGCGATTATAATCCCATTCGGGAATGGACTGTCTTTGCTATGTTAATGAGGCAGGATTAGTGTGTGGTATATCTTGAGTCAGTCTGTTCCGAAATATAAAAGAGATTAAACAATTGAGCAGAGCAGAGATGAGGGAAGACTGATCTCCAAGCTGCATGGAGATCTCCAAGAAACCAGGAAGCAAGCTGAAGAGACAAAAACATTCCTCAAGAGCCATCAGAGAGAGAAAACCTTCCCCTAGAGTCTGTACCATGATTTTGAACTCCTAGCCTCCTAAACTGTGAGAAAATAAATTTGTTTGTTAAAGCCATCCACTTGTGGTATTTCTGTTATAATAGCACTGTACAGCTAAGACAGAAGAGAATTGCAGGTGAATAGAAAAGAAGTATGAGTGTTCAATACATTCTTTTTATGGTCCCAAATTGCCAAGAGGCTAATATAGCTCTAAATTGTTGAATTTATCTTACATTAACCATGAGAGTACATTAAAAAAAAAAAAAAAAAAAACTCTTGTTAGCAAAGTAAAGCCTGGAGAGCTTAGACTTCCACGGGAATTGGAAAGAATCAGGGCTGGTGAGAGGTCCCAGTTACTCCCAAGAGTGGAGTTTCTGACAAGTTACCTCCAGCTATTTGAGAACATCACTCGGGACGATCCTGAGGCATCAAACAGAGACATATGTAAGGGAGCTGAATGCAGTTGTTCAAGAGGAGGCCGTTGGAAAAGAAATGTAAGAAAAGAAACGTTGCAAACTGGCTGCATGAGAAAGATACTGTGAGGCTTCCTTAAATATTCAAGGTAAGTTACCGAACCTGGAAGGTGCTGAGCTGCTACCAGGTATCCCCCAAGCAGAGGACAGTTAAGACTGATCAAAAAAAAAAAGGAAAATCAAACCTGTTGCCCTCGAGTCAATTCTGACTCATAGAGACCCTATAGGACAAAGTAGAATCACTCCATACAGTTTCTAAGGAGCGATTGGTAGATTCGAACTGCTGACCTTTTGGTTAGCAGCTGGGCTCTTAATCATTGCACCACCAGGGCCTCAGTAAGACTGATTTAAAAAAAAAAAAAAAGACCAAAGTCATGTGTCACAGAGTGGATTCAGACTCATAGCAACCCTATAGGACAGAGTATAACTGCCCCATAGGGCTTCCAAGGACAGGCTGGTGGATTTGAACTGCCAACAATTTGGTTTGTAGGAAGTCCCTCTCTAAGAACTGCTAGAGCTCTCTTGTCACCTTCGGGACCAACAAATGTTCTTACATTATGAAGCTAACATTTAGGGCATGAAAAGTACTATTGACATTGAAAAATGTTGCATATATATTTTGAATAGAAGTGTTTGTTTGCCTAAGTTTTAACCTTACAGCGTTCACTCAGGTACCTGGGCAAGGATCTGGACTGTGTGGATTTTTCAGGGTGGTATTATTAATTCATTGTTTTCCAGCATCTTAGTGAAACATGAATGTCAGTGTTCAAAGACCTTGAAGAAAGGTGGGTTTTTCAGGATGTTTTATTAAGAGACTCTAACAAGTAGAGAAGCGAAAATTGAAAGGTGGCCCCAGCCACCTTGCTATAGAAATCACTGTCTGAAGATTGTCTAAAATGAAGAACTGAAAAAAGATGTGTGCTAGGCTGAATTAATGTAAATCAAATGGTAGAAAATAGACAAGAATAAGAAGACTAAATAAACCGAGAGATTAATGCAGATGGCAGATGAATTTCCTGAAATTCCCAAGGGCAAGAAGAAAAGGAAGTAACATTTGCTAAGCTTTTTCTATTAGGTTTTTTACATATGGTATACTGTAATCATTCTTTTGACAGATATTTCTTTTGAATGCCATATATGTCTTTTTGCTTTTTTAATAGACTTTATTTTTTTAGAGCAGTTTTAGATTTACATAAGAATTGAGAAGGCAGTACAGAGTTCCTATATGCCCCACACCCAGTTTCTCCTATTATTAACATCCTGCATTAATATGATACATTTGTTACAAATATATGTGCTGTTTAAAACCCTTAACCAGTAACTAGTTGCTATCCAGTTAACTTCCACTCATGGCAGCCCCTTAAAACCCCTTATATAATTTGCCGTATTTTACAGATTAGAAAACAGGCTTAGAGAAATCAAGTTCCCAGAAATATGCGGCCAAGTGTTTCACCCATAATTCCATGCAGCCACATATCTTTTCATGCTCCAATGAGATCTCAAATGCACACTGAGTCAAGGACTTGACCAGCCAGATATCTCTGTCTTCTGCATGTGTATTTATTATAATATTGTGTGTATTTATTGCCATTCACTATCCTCAAGAACTTTCTCATATTATGTCATTTCATTTTGTCAGTATTCGAAGAACAATAGTTTATGGATAAGTAGAAGGAGAACTAAACAGGAGACACACAAGTTTGGTCAGTTGCAATTATGCCACAATTTGTGACTAGTCAGGGGCATGTGTGATGTTTTCTTCTGCCATTTTGTCTGAATATTGAATCAGATGTAGCAGAATACTAAAAGCCTGACAAAAACACCCATGGAACCTACATCTTTATCCCATCTGCCAATTATACTACAGCAGTTTACTTTCTCCTTGAGTGTCTCATATCAATTCATTACTACTTTTTATAATAAAACCTAAACCAACTCCTTTTTTCAACCAGAGTGTTTCTGATGTTTTGACCTTGTCTCTACTGAATTTTCTGGCACTTGTTTCATACATAATAGGAGCTCCTCCTCACTCTTCTTTTCTTCAGATGATTAACTTTCATTACTTCCTGTTTAGTAGCACATTTTCAAATAGCAGATTAAAGCAAGTATTAGGTATAAAACCTTAATTTCCAAAATGTCTGTTACCAGGATGCCCAGATTACTTCCACACCTCATTTTTCAGCTGATACATCCTCATTTTTACTCGGCTAGTTTTTGTCATACCCCAAATCTGTTCATTCTACCTCTCATCAGAAGTGTCACACCTTACCCCCCATCTTGGTCATCTAGTGCTGCTATAACAGAAATGCCACAAGCGGATGGCTTTAACAAAGAGATAATTATTCTCTCACAGTCTAGTAGGCTAGAAGTCCGAATTCAGGGCGCCAGCTCCAGGGGAAGGCTTTCTCTCTCTGTTGGTTCTAGAGGAAGGTCCTTGTCGTCAATCTTCCCCTAGTGGAGGAGCTTTTCTGCTCATGGACCCTGTGTCCAAAGGACACGCTATGCTGCTGACGCTGCTTTCTTGGCGGTATGAGGTCACCATGTCTCTCTGCCTGCATCTCTTTTTTATATCTCAAGAGAGGCTGACTTGAAGCACAACTGAATCTCGTAGACTGAGTCCTGTCTCATTAACATAACTGCCTCTAATCCTGCCTCATTTACATCCTAGAGGTAGGATTTACAACACATAGGAGAATCACACCAGATGACAAAATGGTGGACAACCACACAATACTGGGAATCATGGCCTAGCCAAGCTGGCACATATTTTTGGGGGACACAATTCAATCCATGACACCCCAAAAAAGTCTTTTGAAGAAAACTCCCATTTTACTTTTTTGTTTTATTTAATTTTTATCAAATGAGCATATGAATGTAGTTTAAAAACTCAAATAACCCAATGGGTTTACATTGAAAAATATAAACTATAAAAAATTTTCTCTTCCAGATTCTCCTCAAATCCCTTTCTGCAGAGGCAGCAGTATTCAATTTTCTTAATTGTTTTTTTTTTCTAGTATTTTATGACTTTTAAATTTATACTAATATACTGAGTTTTAATTTTCCAGTTTTAAATATCATTTATCTCTAGAATGAAATATAAGGATTTAGTTATGATATTACCCTCCCCTCCCCTCTGCTATAGAAAATAAGTATTTAGCCCTGATACACACACATCCTTTGGTGACATTAACCAAAAATAATTATACAAAATTTATTAAAAAAAAAAATTCCATTTTAATATTACTATAACTGTATAAATAGTGTTTATAATTGATCAATGTGCTGGAAAGTTGACTCCATTTAATTCTTTAACAACTTTTTGTCTTTCTGAAGTTAAGAAGTTGCTTACTGCTCTTTGTTTTACCTTCCAAAGGGAAAATGGAGGCAATATCAGACCAAAAAAAAAAAAAAAAAAAAAACCTAGAGAATTTTTTGCCAGCACATAGGCACTATGAGAAATAGTAAAATATAGTCTTCAGATTGAAGGAATGATCCCACATAGAAGTAGAAAGCTGTAGAAAAGAATGAATATCAGAAAGGAAAAAATGTAAGTAAATATAAAATGCTGACTGTTTAAAACACCAGTAATAACAGTAACTTGTGGGGCTTATAAGATATATATAAATAACATATATGACAACAATTGCACAAGGGGCAGGGGCACATGAAGTTGAACTCTTTCAGGATCCTTGAATATGCAGGAAGTAGTAAAAGCACTAGGTTAAAGTCAGATGCAATAAGTTATAGGCGCATATTTTAATATTCAGGGTAACCACTAAAAAAATCATGTAAGGTATACGAATAAAAAACTAATAGAATAAAATGAAGTAATAATTCATGCTTGCTTAAAAAAAAAAGACAGGCAAGAAAATATAAAGGGACAAAAAACAGATAAAATTTGTAGAAAACAAATAGCAAAGTGGTTTATTTAAATCCAATTATTTCAATAATAGTATTAAATATAAATAATTGGCCAAATAATCTAATTAAATGGCAAATTTATTCAACTTTATTTAAAAACAAAGACGAAATTCAATCATACTCTATTTATAAGTGACACACATTAATATAAGGACATAGAAAGGTGGAACATAAAAAATGAAAGAAAAAATATATACCATGTAAATACTAATAACAAATTGTAGATTTACAGCTATCATAATGATTTTAAAGCAATACTTGTTATGAGAGCTGAAGCAGGAAGCTTTAACGTCTTTAAATTGGTACATAACAACAGTGCATAATAAGGTTCCATCAAATAATGTAAAACAAAAAATTGATTAAGTTTCGTTTAGAAATAAACAAATCTACAGTTTATACTGAGATTAAGCAGAATAAGCAGACCAAAGGAAAAAGAACAGTAAGGCTATAGAGGATTTGAACAAGCAAGTTAATTGATTTGACCCAAATGATATGCATAAACAGTACACAAACAACTACAGAATGCACATTCAGTTCCAGAGTAAATAAAACAATTACAAAACATACTGTGGCAGCTGTGGAAGTGCACCACTGAGATCTCCCTTTAAGAAAAAATTTGCCATTCAGCTGCAACAATTGCAGTTAGCTGACAACCTTCAGTTACCAGTGCCTTCAAGATCACCTTCAGTTTTCCAACTGAGGCCATACTCTTCCCAGGAAGTCCCCAGCCAATGACTGAGCACAGTGGGGTAATAGAGCCTGGCATTGTTCCATTTCTGCCCAGTAGGGAACTCTTTTAATGGCCAACTTATGACATTCTGGAAAAGGCAAATTATAGAGATAGTGAAATGATCAGTGGTTGCCAGGAGTTCAGGGTAGGGTCTAGGGATGAATAAGTAAAGTATACGACAGTTTAAGGGCAGTGAAACTATTCTACATGATTCTGTAATGGTAGATTCATGGCATTACACGTTTGTAAAAACCCACATATTGTACAACACAAAGAGTGAACCCTTATGTAAACGATAGACTTCAGTTAATAATTATGTATCAACATTGGTCCATTGATTGTAACAAATATACCACATGGATGCAAGAAGTTAATAAAAGGAGAAGTTTATACAGAAAGGAGACGGGATATACAGGAACTCCCTGTACTTTCTGCAGTTTTACTATAAACCTAAAACTGCTCTAAAAAATGAAGTGTATTAATAAAATTATATTGGAAGTGAAGAAATGTACTTCTAAATATTCCATTGGGCAAAGAAGAAATCATAATGAAAATTAGAAAGTAGAGTATCACAAACTGAATAATAATAAAAATACTATATAGTGTATAAAAATTGTCAAAGGAAATTTAAGCAATACTTAGAATAAAATACATAGCATAACTGTATATTGTTAATAATAAAAATATTAAAATTTAAGAGAAATTATTCATTATAAAATGTTAGTGAAACAACAGTAAAATAATCCCAAAGGAACTACAAGAAAGGAAATAATAAAGGTGAGAGAAGAAATTAACGAAATGAGAGAGAAAAAATAACACACATAATAAACAGGAACAACAAAGCCAAAAGTTTATTCTACGAAAAGACTAATAAAATTGGCAAAACTGTAGTGGGAATAAATCAAGAGAAAAGAAAGAAGCCACAAATAACCAATATTAGGATGGAGTGAATAGTAAAAGATAATAAGACAACATTATTTTTAAAATAAGGTTTTTTTCAAATTCCTGGGAAAAATAAGGAGAAACAATAAATCTAAACATTCCTATTACCATGAAAGAAAATGAATCAGTGGTTAAATATCTTCCCCAAAGAAAACACCAGGGCCAGATGGCTTCACTGACAAGTTCTAATAAACATTCATAGAAGAAATAATTCCAATTCTACACAAACCCTTCCAGAGAAGAAAAAATTAACACATTCCAAATCATTTCACAAGGCTAGCGTAAACTTGATTTTTTTTTTAAGACAGTGAAGAAAAGAAAATTAGAAGTCAACTTCACTTTTGAGCACAGTCGAAGAACTCATAAACCAAATATTAACAAATTAAATTCAGTAATATGTAGAAAGGATAATATATCATGAGACAAAGTTTAGTTTATCCCAGGAAAACATAGTTAACATTGGAAAACATTAGCTTGACATTATAAAATAATTCAATGTAATTTGCCACATAAACAGGTTAAAGGAGGAAAAAAATCATACTATTGTCTCACTAGATGCAGAAAAAGCATTTGATAAAATTAACCATAGTTCATGATACCAAGACTTAGGAAACTAGAGAAAAAGGAAATTTCCTTTACCTGATAAAAATTATCTACAGTATAATTAACTGCAAACATCATACTTGATATTGAAACATTAAAGGTTTGCCTTTTAAGAGAAAGATCAAGACAAGAATGCCCACTATCTCCTATGCAGCATTGTGCTAGAGATACTAGGCAGAGGAAGCAATAAATCAAGAAAAAATGATGCGAGATATAAAAAAATGGAAATGAAGAAATAAAACTGCCAGCATTTGTGAGTTACATAATTGTGTACAAAGAAAATCCAAAAGAATTTATAGACAAATTATTAGGCTTTAAAAAATTTAGCAAAGTAACTGAATTCAAATATTAAACAAAAAATCAATTAACATACTAATATCTACCAATAACAGACACTTAAAAAATGAAATTTTTGAAAAGATATCATTTGTGATAGCATCAAAAAAACCAAGCCCTAAGAAAATAGACAAGAATTCTATTTTAAAAAATTAAAGAAAACCTAACTAAATGAAGAGAAATACCATATTTATGGATTGGAAGACTCATTGTAAAAATGGCTGTTCTCCTTAGATTGATTTGTAACCTCAATCCTTATCAAAATTCCAAGAGATATTTCTTTGGAACTTAATAAACTTATTATAAAACATATATTGAAATGAAGGGGAGCTACTTGTAGCCAAGACTCTCTTGAAGAAGAAAAATAAGGTAGGAAGATATGCTTTATTTATTAGATTAAAAAAAAGAAATCTGTTGCCGTCTAGTCAATTCCAACTCACAGCAACCTTTTAGTATATAGTTCTTTTAATGCTATTAAAATAAATCCAGTGTGTAGTTGATGCAGGTAAACGAAAATACCTAAGAACAAAAAATAAAAACAAAAATAAAACATCAGAAACAGAGCCATTGCTTATCTATGGGCAATTGATTTATAACAGCAATATGGAAAACAAAAGCTTTTCAAAAAATGAAGTTTGCATAATAAAAATAAAAAATACATAGTTTGGTCCCTACCTCACACCATGCACAAAAGTGATTCTAGGTGGATTAAAGACTTAAAAATGAAAGTTAAACTACAAAAATTTAGAAAAGAGTGTATTATGAAAGGAAAAAAGTAGACACATCAGATTATGTTGAAATTAAGTATTCCATTCCTTAAAAAAAATCCCAAGTGAAAAGACAAGTCATAAAACAAGAGAACATGTGCAACAGATATACCAAACCACTGTATGTAAGGAACGCCTTCAAATCAATGTGAAAAGTGCATATAGTCCAATGAAAAAAACAGTTTTAAGATTTCAACATTATTCTGGTTTAATTATTAATAATACACATTTTTACTCTCAAAAGGGTCTTAATATAGACAATAAAGTATATGTTCAGCCTATCTTTCAACCAATCTTTCTATTTTCACACCACCCTATACCCCCATCTTCTGAAATAAGTGATGCCTCTAATTTAAGAGCATCCCTGCAGTCAGGCAGAATGAATCTTCTTGCTTCTAGTGGGCTTCTACATTACATATTTCAGGTTTTGTCCTTCAGCTTTCCATTTCACAAAATCTTATCACTTGTTTCTTTTTCTTTTTGTCCTTATAAGTTTACAATACTTTGTTCCTTTACCATCATTTTACAGAGGATTAAAAAAAAATCCAGACTAAGTGACTATGCCCAACCTGTCTTATTTTACCCAGAGTACCCATTTACTGCTGTCTGCTCATCATTTAAATGCCTAATGGCAATCACATCTGCTTTAGCAGTCCTTCACAATAAAACAGGAAAAAGATGGTGCTTCCTTCTTGAAACACAGGACTTTGTTCATCATCTTGACAAATGCATTTTCCTTCTTGCATATTTGATCCCATATATCTGTTGACCTTACTGTTTTATTGCTTTTCAAAGATTTTGTGTTGTTTTTTTTTTTAAGAATTATATTGATCCATCGTGCCTATGTTTTACAGTTATACACTGAATGGGAGTTAATGCCCATGAAACAGGAACCTGCAATGCATTAAGAAAACTATTAATTAGGATTTTGTTTATGGGCCTTAATGTGTATACTGAGGTCCTTTTAGTTTTTTATAGACCTTATAATCAGGATAATATGTTTGAAATTCATAAGAAGGTGTTAATTTTCAGACTTTCTTTTCTCCTCCTTCTCTTTATTCACAGTAGCTTTAAAACCAAAAACATAATTTTTTAAACCTACTTCCTTTTCAAAGAAATAAGTTTAAATTCTATAGACATAATATATTTGCTGAAATTATTTTGATGATTTTCTGATAGCAAGCAGGAGTTATGTCTTAATATTTTTGTACCCTTGCACCAAAGAATGGCTCCATAAATACTCGTGTTTGAATGAATATATTAGACTGCCTATATAAAATTCTCTCATTGAATAGGAATGCCTACATCATTTAAAGTAAGAAAGAAGAAATAATGCTATTCTACTTCCTCCATATTTTTATCATCTTGGTAATATAGGCAAAAACATGAGAGAAGTTATCTTCAGGGAAATGTGGTCATACCATATTTGTTTTAGGTTTGAGCTGCTGTGTAAATCTGTCCTAAGAAGCAGTTCTCGGTGAAGCTGATAGACTTCCTTAGAAGATGAGACTTTCAAGATAGATTTTTTTTTTTCCTTGAGAAAAAAGGACAGGAAAAGTAAAGCATTTAAAATTATTGGATACCGCATTTCCTTTTTTATAAGCATAATGAATGGATCACTGGAAAGTTTCATTGTGAGGTAAGCAGATAATTGCTTTCTATATACTGACATTATATTCTGAGGCTCAGACACAGTCATGGACCTTAATCTGCAGTGCCTGTGTCCACAGGAGGAAAATAAATCTGACTTTAATAGTTTCACAGCAGTTTGTATCCATAAGAAAATGTCCTCGCAGGTTCACTGTTCAGCCGGTGAGTGGACAGCCCCATAAAACCAAATGGGACTAACGAGGCACAGCAGTCCAGGGACAGGGGCTAGAAGGCAGAAGGGGACAGGAAAGCTGGTGATAGGGAACCCAAGGTTGAGTAAGGATAGTATTGATGTATTGTGAGGTTGTTAACCATTGCCATAGGGCAACATGTGTAATACCTGTTAAATGAGAAACTATTTTGTTCTGTAAACCTTCATCTAAAGTGAGAATAGCAGCACAACTGGAAGAGCGTAGTCGATGTCACTGAACTGCGCATGTAGAAATTTTTGAAATGGTGTATCTTTGGCTATGTATATTTTCACCAAAAAAAAAAAAAGAGAAGTTAGAGGGTTGACATGTTGTGGGGTTGTTAACCAATGTCATAAAACAATATGTGTACTACTGTTTCATGAGAAACTATTTGTTCTGTAAACCTTCACCTGAAGTACAATAAAAAAAAAAAAAGAAAATGTCCTCACAGAGTCTCGATGAGGGAGGCCGGGAGTAGGATGAGCATCTTTGCTTGAAATATGCTGAAACTGAGAGGAGACAGAATTCGAATAATGTGATCTAAACAGTTTTGTCTGTGATGGGGTTGAATTTAGAAAGCAGATCTTGTGATTCAAGGCTGGACTCAGGGAGGGACTCAAGTGCCAAAACCAAACCAAACCTGCTGTTGTTGAGTCGATGCCGACTCACAGCAGTGATGAAAAATAGCTTTTGCCAGCTCCACAGTACCTCTGACTGCAGGGTGTGCAAAGAATCCAGCCCCTCATGTCGCTTCCCAGAGAGAGAGCGGGACTTTCAAAGCACTGTCTCCACTATTCCTTTGATAATCTCCATCCCTATAGAGTGAAGGAAGGACAGTGGCCTACAAAGACACTGGTGACTATAAGGACACTTACCAATGCTAACAGGAAATTTTGTTTAGGTCAAGATAACTGAGGCATCACCATTAAAAATATATACTATAAAATGTAATCCTTACTAGGGACCATTTCTAGTTAAATAAGAAAATATAGAAGACCTTTTTACTTAGGACCATTTCTAGTAAGCGAGAGAATATAGAATACCTAGTATCATGCATACAGGCCGAGGCAGACATCAGATTATGCCAGTACATGTATATATATACGTATATTGGAGCCCTGGTGGCATAATAGTCGCAAGCTCAGCTGCTAACCAAAAGGTCAGCAGTTCGAATTCACCAGGTGCTCCTTGGAAACCTTGTGGAGCAGTTCTACGCTGTCCTAGACGGTCGCTATGAGTTGGAACCACTCAGTGGCAGCAAGTTTGTTTTTTTTTGATGTATGTATGTTTTTGTTATTTGGAAACATTTTCATCACCAATACCTCCAATTGCTTTCAAGTGGAGAAACTTTGACTTTGTAATTACTTTACTTTTGAAATTTGGCACTCTTTAATTGTGTTATGTTCTTTTTTAAATGATAAAATACAAAGACCTCAAGGAAGAGAAAAATTGTGAGAGTATGTGAAAGAAAAAAGTTGCCGTGGATGCATCAAAACCACATAGATTAACAAATCCTACACTGTCACTGAAAACTACCCCAGCAAGCAGGAGACCACTCAAACTGTCAGTGAAACAATGGAAGTAAATCATACAGATGGAGTCTCAGCGAACACGGACTAACTGAAAAATGAATGACTACTTACATTCTGGAGGCGTTATATTCATCAACTAAATGCTGAGGATTAAACGCTGAGATAACACCTACCATTTTTGTAGGTCAAAATTAGTTGAATGTATCTGCATCATACAGATCTTTAAGTATTGAAGGATTTTAGAATTTCCATCTCCTATTTTCAGACTTTGTAAAGGGTCTGCTCCTCCTGACCCTTGTTACACGTAATATTTTCCTAGTATATAGTTTCCTCTCTCCAAAATAACGAAAATAATAATACTAGTAATAATAACTTCTAGTTTTCAAGAACAGAGCCCTGGTGGCTTACAGGTTAAGTGCTTGGCTGGTAACAGAAAGGTGGGTGGTTTGAACTCACCAGCAGCTCCTCAGGAGAAAAGACCTGGTGATCTGCCCACACAAAATTACAGCCTAGGAAACTGTATGGGGCAGTTTTACTTCATCACATTGCATCTCTGTGAGTCGGAATCGACTCAGCAGCACACAACAACAACATTTTTCAAAAACTAGGCATTTATCTGGACAGTTTTAGATAATTTCTCATTGAATCATCTCACTAATCCAACAAGTTGTCATTCTCATTTTACAGAAAAAGACACTGAATGTCAAAGAAGATAAGTAACTTCCTCCATGTAACATGGTAGTAAAGGGCAGGTCTAGGATTTCAATCCAGAATTAAAGTCCTTGAAGGTGAGACAGTATCTTTTCTATATCTTGCATTCTCAGTAGTTCCTATATCAATATGTGTACTGATGTGTATTAGAATCACCTGAAAAACTTAAAAACACTGTTTCCCACTTCATACTATCTGTGGTTTCTGATTTAGTTGGTCTAGGATGCAGCATCGGATCTACATTTCTAACAAGTTCCTTGCATGATTCTTACACAGCCAGCTGAAAGATGTGCTATTTAGGAGCACCATATCACTGTCTTCCATATAGTAGGGAATATGTATATACATACACATACATATACATATGAAGTATGTATATGAAGTAATTTTGAAGTAATTTTGAAGTAAATTCCAGATATCGGCTGGAGTTTCATTGCTTCTTAAAACTTACTATCAGCTGGAGTTTCATTGCTCCTTAAAACCTACTTGGCATTGGTTCAAACCTCTAATTCACAACTTATAACTACTTAAATCCTCACCAATATGCCTGCAGTTTCCAAATGCAAGGCAGTCGAGAAAGCGAATTACGTCTTACTGTACATTTCTGGCTCCCACTTCTAACCCCACTGAATTCTTATTCTCCATGCTAAGTCTTGAATTTATTATTGTCTGTCCTGGAGTTAACCTCAGCAATTTGTATTACTTTCCACATTAAAAAAACAAAAATCATAAGCACAGTAAGATACACAGTCACAAACATACAAAAGCACTTACGGAAGGCATTGTGCGTAGCACGCTTTGATGAAGTTTAGGGTCTAAATTAAACGGAGTTTAAATTGCTGTAGCAATAACAACTTAATGATAATCATTAGACATAGCTGTTTCCAAACATCTTGGGCGGCTTCACAATGTTGCCCAGTCATTTGCTTATTTTTCTTTAACTTTCTGCTCCCTGTGTCTGTGCATTTCTAATGCAGAAGAGTTTAGCTCTCTCTTTTTTTTCCTTGACTTCCTATAACCTCCTTCTCATAGTCTCATATTCCAGTCCTTGAACTTATCTGGGTATTTTCCTAGCCAGAGACTATTTCCACTGGTGCCAGCTATTAAAATTAATATTTATTTTCTCTCTACTACTGAAGACATTTGCCTTCTCAGGGGAAATCTTTATTTCACTGAAAGATGCCATGTAAGGTCCATGACTTAAATTATCTACCTAAGTAGGCTATGTTTTTTATTGTTTTCCATAATAATTGTAAGCTAACTCTGATTTCTACTCAATAACATCTCTGAATAAAAGAGGGTAACCACAAGTATGACTATTGTTCCCCCTCCATTTTCATCAGTAAATTCCATATACTGAGAACATATGGCTTAAATTATATTTCACTGAATTCCTATTTCACACTTACAGGACCAGAAGTAAATAATGACAAAAAAATCAAACTACACAATTAGAAGTTCTAATTAGTATGAAATAACTCATAAAGTAAGGAAGGGCAAAACGAAGCACCAGAGGATATTGTTTCATTTTGCTAGAGTGGAAAAAAAAAAAAAAATTCCTTCCTTAATCTTCTCCTCTCCTGAACCTCACAATTTTGGAATGTGCCAGGGCTCAGTTCTCAACTTTACTCTATCCTTTCTACATTCACTTCCCAGGTGACCTCATCCAGTCCTATCTGCTAATACATCTCAAACAAATCTCCAGCTTCATTCCTCTCCTAAACTGTGCCCACTCAATGCTTCCCCTTGGGTGCGTAATAAGCACACCGAACATAACATGGCCAAAGCAGAACTCCTTATTTTCCCTTCTAGCTCCCCAATCATCCTCAAATCAATAAATGTCACTACCATTCACTAGATGAACCTTTAATTTCTTACTTTTGCTTACATTCTCCCAATCTATCAGCAAAGCCTTGGTTCTGCCTTCAAAATACATCCGGAATGTTATCAGGTCTCTCCATGTCTACCTTTAGTCCAGGCTGCCATCATCTCTTGCCTCAACTACCGTAACAGTTTCCTAATGGTTTTATTTTCTGTTTCCATTCTTGCTCCTCTACAGTCTCACCTTCAGCTGTCAGAGTGAACATTTTAAAAATATAAGTCAGATCAAGACATTTTCCTATAAACACCTTCCTATTATATTGTGAAATACATAGAAATACGATGTCTTGGCTTGTAGGCTCTACATAATCTAGCCCCTGATCCCCTCTCTGACTTCATCTTTGACCTCTAGTCCTTTCTCTTTCTCAATTCCAGTCTCACTGGGCTTCTTTTAATTTTTTAAATATTCCAACCAGCTCCTACCTAAGAGACTTGGTGATTCTTGTTCCCTTGACATGGAATGGTCTTACCAAATCATGTATTTGTTACTAACTCTTTTGAATCAATTCTTTCTTTCTTTCCACATAATTTACTGTATTTCTTCCACTAAACTGCACACTTCAGGATGGCATGGACATGTCTATCTTGTTGCATTACAAGTCTAGGAAAATGCCTGGCACATATTAAATGCTGAATAAATACCTGCTAAATGAATGAATGAATCTACTTCTCAAATCTGAAGTAAGAAGACAAAATTAGAAACATCAAGGAATAAGTGTATAGATAAGTAATTCCTAAAACACCGATTCTCTCTATAACACATGATATTTATTGAGTATTTAATATTTCCAGGCACTGAGCTAAGTATTTTATGGACAATCTCATTTATTTCTTATAACAAGGAGGTGGTCTGAAAGAGGTGCTCTTAGTTTTCCTATATTGCAAATGAGCACTCTAAGGTTTGTAGAAGTCAAGTCACTCATTTGTCTATGGCCACACAGCTTTTTTTTTTAAAGGAGACTTGGTTGTGCAATGGTTATGCATTTGGCTGCTAACTGAAAGGTCAGCAGTTTGAACAAAAAAGCCCTCCTTGGGAAAAAGATGTGGCAATCTGCTTCCATAAAGATACAGCCTTGGAAACCCTATGAGCAGTTCTACTTGGTCCTGTAGGGTCACCATGAGTCAGAATAAACTCAATGGCAATGGGTTAACTGGATTATACAAAAGTAAACATGGTAATATTTTTTTTAAAGCTAGATTATGAGAACTTACTTCAATATTATTTAAAGAGTGCCAGTAACCCAAAAACTCTGTAAAAGAATCTGCCAAAGAATGTATGAATGAACTGTAAATAGCATGATGGAGAGTGGTGAGAGACGGTAAATTACTAAATTATGGGCCAGAATAACTGGGTTCTAGTTTTATGTAGGCTGCTCTCTAGCTTTATAAACTGGACCTCACTCTTCTTTTCCAGAAAAGAGGGAAATTAGACTAAAACTAAAAGCTTAAAACTGAATAATTCTTTAGCAAATTTCAGTTCACACATACGTTTTTTAGTCTCTCACTGTCCTTTTTTTTTTTTTTCAGGTATATGCATCTTTTTTGGTAAATAATTTATTCCACTTCAGGTCTGTCCCAAGGAGTCCCTATTGTTTTTCACACAGCCCACTTAACTCATTAATATTTCCTATACTTGTCCCTGAGGTCACTTGATTTTGTTACCTCTGAAGTAGATAGCCTGATGTTGCATTTCTTTTCAAAGCGAAGCATACTGTTATGAAAAATTCCATGAGGGGCAACCAATGAAATAAATACAAAAAAACTTTAATAGTTGCATCATGATTTTCCAATTATCAATCCAAGCATAAACCAGCGCTATTCATATTTTGCTAATTGAAAAAGGACAAAAGCAGACTTACAGTAAGTCTCCTTAGATGTTTATTTTCATATATCACTTTAGCATTGGCTTGACTGATACATGGAAGATATAGAATTTGTTTCATTGCCATCATTTTTAAAATCTACCCCATTCTAAAGAATCATGACAAGAAATCAACATTTCATATAAACAGCCAAGAGAAGATACCTCTGTAGTAACAAAACATCCAGATGTAAAGTGGAAAAATCTGTCATTTGTGCTTTTCTTTATAAAATACCAAACATCTGGAGGCTTAGAGGGAGCTTTCCAATTACTTAAATATTTCATTTCAAATCTGGATGTTTATTTTCCTGTAGTCGTAATCTAATCCAGCACACTGTCAGTAAGTAAAGGGTGGGGAGTAAGAGAAGAATTGAATTCTAAGGAAAAAGATGTTTTTTTTCCTCAAAATATTAATGTATTATTTTTAAAAAATAGAAATAATAATTTTGGTCTTATTAGAGCCATTTCTTAAGGATGTCTGCAGTTCACATAATACAATCCTAAATCATGCAGCTTTAGGTTTTTTTCTTCTAGTGAGAAACATAATACAAAGAGCACAGAAGAGCTGTAATTGTATAATTAATATTTTCTTCCTGTTAAACTTGCATGAATTCACTGTAAATCCAATTACAATGGCGTATGCAGAATATGTGTACTAAAAAATACTGGAAGAAAATAAATCAAATATGTATTTATTAGCATCTTGAGGATTTTGTTGGAGTTTTCTTTTTCTCTTTTCTTTCCTCTATTTTCTATAATGAATTAGTATTATTTTCTTTTAATGAAAACAAGTCAATTTAGCCATTCAATTGAATGCAAACATTTCTAAATTTACTGTTCAGAGGAACAAACAAACAAACTTCAGTGTGGTTGATTATTTTTGTGTGGCCTTTCTAGCCATGGTCTTGTAACTCCCACCCAGGGGACTGGGTGAGACTGTGTGATAATGTAATTGTGGCCAACCAAGGGGATTGGTCAATTTTGCCTTAAAAGAGAGCCAATTTCAGAGCAGAGAGAGGATCCTACCACCACCAAAGAAGAATACCCAAGAGTGAAGAGCATATCCTTTGGACCCAGGATCCTTGTGCTAAGATGCTCCTGGAAGCAGGAGACCGAGAGAGAGAGTAAGCTGTAACCCTGAAGATGGTGAGAAGCGGTGGGAAGAGAGACCCTGCAGCAGAGACCTGGCACGGCGGTCTTCCCAGCCCATGGAGAGAGAAAGCTGAGTGCCTTCGGGGAGAGGCCTAGGGCCAGGGAGACGTGTGCCTATGAGCATGGTTGGGAAGAGGCTGTCTTGATGGAGAATGGTATCCTGAGTGTTTCTGAGCCTGACTTGTAACTGTTACTTCCCTAATAAACCCCATAATCGTGAGTATGGTCTGTGAGTTCTGTGTGGCCACTGCAATGAATTATCAAACCCAGCAGAGAAGTAGAGAGTGCTGTGTGAAGGACGGCTGGTGTCAGAATTAGTAAAGATGGCAGAGAGAGGTGGCTTGTCTGGCCTCCACCTCATGGGAGTCAGCTTTGCACTTCTGATCTTGGTTCTCTTTCCCTCTTGTGGGGTTGGAGGAGGTCAGACACTGCCCTCACACTGCTTTTACACAAACAAACTCCTCCCTTCAAAATCATATTACAGCCTGGATACATGATCAACATGGTTTCTATGAAGACTATCCATGTTCCTGGCAATCTGAGCAAGTGGGAGACTGCTAATATTTAGATGGCAGTGACTGGTATTTCACTGGGTAAACAGTACAATACAGTGATTTCTCACTAATGAATAGGGGCAAACATCTTCAGAAGTATCGAATTCTTAAAATATTGCGTAGACAAATAACCCAGGAATTCTACATTTGAAGACATTCTGAAAACTAAAGTATTTCCACAAAACCAATCTTGGTTTTTAGCTCTCTCATAAAAATTAATTGTGGTTCTAAGTGTATTGGGAAATATTATAAACATCTGAAAATGATCTATCAAAAATATTCAATAAAATCAATTAACAAATGTTTGTTGACAATTTTTTTTCTCCTTTTAACCAGTCCTTCTTAAGCCAAGAGCTATTAGCCACTCACTACAGCAAGTAATTTCTTAGCAAAATAATGCCTCATCCTGAGAGGAGTTGTACATTTTCACACTCTGGTAGCAGATGCCATTTAATAAACGGCTTAATGAGTTGCAGCTTGATGGTCCTATAGAAGTACGAATAATATTTCTGGCAGTGAATCAATGAGAAAGCATCAGTATTATTAAAATGGACTATCTTTAAATGAATCCTAAGTTGGCTAGAGTAATCAGCAAATTCACTGTATGCGTCAATTAAGAACTACATAACAGAGAATGCTATGGAAAATGTGATGAGATTTGGCTTGTTTGATGTGGTGTGTGTGTGTGTGCAGTGCGTGTTGCAGGAGAAAAGAAGGGTTGAGAAAATATTTACTGATTCAATATCATTAAAATATTTGTAGTAGAATAGGTGAAATGTTAGGATTTTACTAACAGATTTACAATACCGCTTGGTGATTATCCATCAATTGGTGGACTCATGTCATTCATGGTATTAACAGTATGGTGAATCAACTGTGTGGGTTAATAGCAGATTTAAGTCAAAAGCCAAAGAACGGGTCTTCTTGAAACTTTTTTCTTCTCATAGAAATTCTCTGCACCCCTTAGCTGAAGTTTCCAAAAATCCATTTAAGAACTTCTAAAACTTTCAATTACAATAAATTTCAACAGGAAAGAATAAATGGGTAAAAATATAAATGAGTGAATCCAAGCAATAATTTACACATTGTCTCTAGGACAGTGTCTTTTTGTAGTTTTTCTTTGCAAGGTATATTTTAAAAATAATGTAGTATTACAAATGACAGCTCAGATACTCATAATTAGTGCTCTGATGTTTCACAAAAGAATGTGCTTTGCCAAACAGATTAAATGCATCTATGTTATACTATCAGTGAAGAATGAGAAATTGAAAATTTAAAATACCATTTACAGTAGCATCAAAAACAAGATACTTAGGGATATACTTGACAAAATATATACAAGATGTATCCTCTGAAAACTGCAAAAAATTACTGAGATAAATTAAAGAAGACGTAAATAAATGAAGAAATATGTTGACCACCGATCAGACGTGTCAATGTTTTTAAGATGTGTGTTTTCCCAAAATTCATCTATAGATTCAGTACAGTCCCAATCAAAATCCCAAAATATCTGCAGGCATTTCTGTAGATACTGACAAGCTGATGCTAAAATTTATATGTAAATGCAAGGAACCTGTAACAGTCAAACAACTTCATAAAATAACAAATTTAGAGGATGTACATTGCCTGATTTCAAGGATTATTGTAAAGCTAGAGTAATTAAGACAATGTTGTATTAGTGTAAAAATAGACAAATAGATTAATGGAACAGAATAGAAAGGCCAGAAATCAATCCATATATATATATAAGGTCAATTGATTGTTGACCAAGAGGCCAAGGTGGGGGAAAAATAGTCTTTTTAAACAAATGGTGGTAGTACAATTGAATAGCTATAATTTAAAAAAAGAAGGAAAGGAAAGAAAAAATAAACAACTCTGACTCTTACCACACATTATGTACAAAACATAATTTAAAATTTTATCTTATACCTAAATGTATGCATTAAAATTATAAAACTTCTAGAAGAAGAGATAAGAGAAAGCATCTTTATCCTTGGGTTTGACAATATTTTCTTAAATACAACAAAAATGGCATAATCTATTTTAAAAAAGAGAATGACAGTAAATTATACTTTATCAAAATTAAAAATGTTTGCTCTTCAAAAGGCACTGTTACAAAAATGGCAAGGCAACCCACAGACTGAAGAAAATATTTGCA
Source organism: Trichechus manatus latirostris (assembly GCF_000243295.1). Taxonomy (NCBI): domain Eukaryota; kingdom Metazoa; phylum Chordata; class Mammalia; order Sirenia; family Trichechidae; genus Trichechus; species Trichechus manatus. The sequence goes on from NW_004443986.1 coordinate 6,541,179, forward strand.
AACTGATATCCAACAAAGAGCCTGTAGCCAAATATATAAAGAACATTTAAGTCTCCATAATAAGAAAACAAACTACCCAACTAGAAAATGGCAAAAGATTTGAACAGACACTTCACCAAAGCTTTATAGTTAGCAAATAAGCACATGAAAAACTGTTGAATATCATTAACCATTAAGAGAATGCAAATTAAAATCTAAATACAATACCACTGCATATCCAACAAGGAGCCCTGGTGGCAGAAAGGTTAAGAGCTCGGCTGCCACCTGAAAGATTGGTGGTTCAAACCCACCCAAAGGCTCTGCAGGAGACAAACCAGGCAATCTTCTCCCATAACGATTACAGCCTAGGAAACACTATGGAGCGGTTCTCTGCCGTCATATGGGGTTACTGTGAGTCAAAATCAACCTGATGGCACCTAACAACAAAAACCAACAACATACCCGCCAGAATGGCTAAAATGAAAAAAACATCTATACCAAGTGTAACTGGAGCTCTCATACACTTTTGGTGGGAATGTAAATTGGTCAATTTATGCTAGAAAACAGACAAATTTCAAAAAAGTTAAATATACACTGACCATTCAACCCAGCTATTTTACCTTCTATGTATTTAAAAAGAGAATCATAGCATATGTCTGCAAAAAAACTTGTACAAACATGTTCAAAGAAGCTTTATCTGTAATAGCCAAAAACTAGAAACCACCCAAATGTCCATTAATAGGTGAATAGCTAAACAAATTGTGGCATATCCACACAACAGAATAGTACAAAGCAATAAAAAGATACAAACTACTAATTCACACAGCAACGTGGAAGAATCTCAAAATAATTATGCTGAAAGAAGTCAGATCTGAAAAAATAAATAAAAGAATATACAAATGTATAATTCCACTTATATAAAATTCTAGAAAATAAAAATTAATGCATAGTGACAGAAACCCCGAAGCATCTGTCAGTTTGTCCAACTGTGGGGGCTTGTGTGTTGCTGTGATGCTGGAAGCTATGCCACCAGTATTCAAATAGACCAGTAGGGTCACCCATGGCAAACAGGTTTCAGCTGAGCTTCCAGACTAAGAAAGACTAAGAAGAAGGACCCAGTGACCTACTTCTGAGAAGAATTAGTCAGTGAAAACTTTATGAATAGCAGTGGAATATTTTCTGATACAGTGCTGGAAGATGAGGCCCTCAGGTTGGAAGGCACTCAAAATATGACTAGGGAAGAGCTGGCTCCTCAAGGTAGAGTTGACTTTAATCACATGGATGGATTCAAGCTTTTGATACCTTCATTTGCTGATGTGGCACGACTCAAAATGAGAAGAAATAGGTGCAAACATGCATTAATAATCGGAATGTGGGAAGTAGGAAGTATGAATCTAGGAAAATTGGAAATCATCAAAAATGAAATGGAACACATCAACATTGATATCCTAGGCATTAGTGAGCTAAAATGGACTGGTTATTTGAAATCAGACAATCATATGGTCTACTATGCCAGGAATGACAACTTGATAAAGAATGGCGTTGCATTCATTGTCAAAAAGAACATTTCAAGATCAATCCTGAAGTACAACGCTGTCAGGGATAGGATAATAGCCGTACGCTTACAAGAAAGACCAGTTAATACAACTATTATGCAAATTTATGCACCAACCGCTAAGGCCAAAGATGAAGAAATTGTAGATTTTTAGCAGCTTCTGCAGTCTGAAATTGATCAAACATGCAATCAGGATGCCCTAGCAATTACTGGTAATTGGAATGTGAAAGTTGGAAATAAAGAGGAAAGACCAGTAGTTGGAAAATATGGCCTTGGTGACAGAAACAATGCTGGAGATCACATGATTGAGTTTTGCAAGACCAACGACTTCTTCATTGCAAACAGCTTTTTTCACCAACATAAACAGTGACCTCGCCAGCTGGAATACACAAGAATCAAATTGACTACATCCGTGGAAGCAGACAATGGAAAAGCTCAATATCATCAGTCAGAACAAGGCCAGGGGCCAGCTACGGATCGGACCATCAATTAGTCATATTCAAGCTGAAGTTGAAACTGAAGAAAATTAGAACAAGTCCATGAGAGCCAAAGTATGACCTTGAGTATATCCCACCTGAATTTAGAGACCATCTCAAGAATAGATTTGACGCACTGAACACTAATGACCGAAGACCAGATGAGTTGTGGAATGTCATCAGGACATCATACATGAAGAAAGCATGGAGAGAAAGACAAGACCTAAATGGATGTCAGAAGAGACTCTGACACTTGCTCTTGAACATCAAGGAGCTAAAGCAAAAGGAAAAAATGATGAAGTAAAAGAGCTGAACGGAAGATTTCAAAGGGTGGTTCAAGAAGACAAAGTAAAGTATTATGATGACATGTGCAAAGAGCTGGAAATAGAAAACCAAATGGAAGAGCATGCTCAACACTTCTCAAGCTGAAAGAACTGAAGAAAAAATTCAAGCCTCGAGTTGCAATACTGAAGGATTCTATGAAGAAAATACTAAACGACGCAGGAAGCATCAAAAGAAGAAGGAAGGAATACACAGAGTCACTATAATAAAAAGAATTGGTCGCTGTTCAACCATTTCAGGAGGTAACATATGATTAGGAACCAATGGTATTGAAGGAAGGAGTCCAAGTTGCACTGAAGGCATTGGTGAAAAACAAGCCTCCGGGAATTGATGGAATACCAATTGAGATGTTTCAACAAATGCATGCGGTGCTGGAAGTGCTCACTCGTCTATGCCAAGAAATATGGAAGACAGCTACCTGGCCAACCGACAGGAAGAGATCCATATATGCCTATTCCCAAGAAAGGTTATCCAGCCTGAATGCAGAAATTATTAAACAATATCATAAATATCATATGTAAGCAACATTTTGCAGAAGATCTTTCAAAAGCAGCTGCAGCAGTATATCCACAGGGAATTGTCACAAATTCAAGCTAGATTTAGAAGAGGATGTGGAATCAGTGATATCATTGCTGATGTCAGATGGATCCTGGCTGAAAGCAGAGTACCAGAAAGATGTTTACCTGTGTTTTATTGACTATGCTAAGGCATTCTACTGTGTGGATCATAAAAAATTATGGATAACTTTTCAGAGAATGTGAATTCTGGAACACCTAATTGTGTTCATGAGGAATCTGTGCATGGATCAAGAGGCAGTCATTCGAACAGAACAAAGGGATACTGCATGCTTTAAAGTCAGGAAAGGTGTGCGTCACGGTTGTATCATTTCACCATACTGATTCAATCTGTATGCTGAGCAAATAATCCGAGAATCTGGACTACATGAAGAATGGGGCATCAGGACTGGAGGAAGACTCATTAACAACCTGCATTATGCAGATGACACAGCTTTGCTTGCTGAAAGTGAAGAGGATTTGAAGCACTTACTGATGAAGACCAAAGACCAGACTTCAGTATGGATTACACCTCAACATAAAGAAAACAAAAATCCTCACAACTGGACCAATAAGCAACATCATGATAAATGGAGAAAAGATCGAAGTTGTCAAGGATTTCATTATATTTGGATCCCCAATCAACACTCATGGAAGCAGCAGTCAGGAAATCAAAAGACGCATCACATTGGGCAAATCTGCTAAAAAAAGACCTCTTTAAAGTGTTGAAAAGCAAAGATACCACCTTGAGGACTAAGGTGCGCCTGACCCAAGCCATGGTGTTTTCGATTGCCTCATATGCATGCCAAAGCTGGACAATTAATAAAGACGACTGAAGAAGAATTGATGCATTTGAATTGTGGTGTTGGTGAAGAACATTGAATATACCATGGACTGCCAATAGAACGAAAAAATCTGTCTTGGAAGAAGTACAATCAGAATGCTCCTTAGATGCAAGGATGGCAAGACTACGTCTCACATACTTTGGACATGTTATCAGGAGGGATCAGTCCCTGGAGAAGGACATCATGCTTGATAAAGTAGAGGATCAGTGAAAAAGAGGAAGACCCTCAACAAGATGGATTGACACAGTGGCTGCAACAATGGGCTCAAGATAACAGTGATTGTGAGGATGGTGCAGGACCGGGCATTGTTTTGTTCTGTGTTACATAGGGTCACTATGAGTCAGAACCAACTCGACGGCACCTAACAACAACAACAGTGACAGAAAGCAGATCAGTGGTCACTTGCGGTGGGAGTTAGAGGGTTACACAGGTCAGAAGGAAACACTGGGGATGATGCATACGTTCATTATCTTGATTGTGGTGTTAGTTTCGTGGATTTATATATACGTCAAAGCTCATTAAAAAGTTCAATTTAAATTGTGCAAATTAATAGATGCCAGTTACACCTCAATAAAGCTGTGAAAGACACTGAAAAAGAAAACTAACCTATGGTGATTGAAGTCAGGTGTAGTTCTTCTTGGTAAGCGTGGGCAGTCACTGGAAGAGGCTCCTGAGGTTCTAGGAAGGCTGGTTCTTGACGTGGATGCTAGTTGCACACATGTGTTCACTTTCTGAAAATAATTTAGCTGTCACATATGATATGTATACTTTTCTGAATGTATGTTATTCTTTAAACATTTTACATGAAAATAAATATATAAAAAAAATGCTTTGCCTTGTCAGTGTAGACAGGACCAACATGAAACATACCAAGTAGCTCTTTGAAAAGACAAGATGAATTACACGTGGGAATAGAGACACGGAGAGATGAAAAGCACAGTCAGCTAATATCCAAACCATGCTTTAGTGAAACAACACAGGACCTTCCCTCAAATTTCTGACTGTATACAGAACTTTATCTCATTTTATCACCAGGAGTATTTTTCAGAAATGTTGTTGTGTCTTATATTCTTTTTCTCTAAGACATAATTTCCCAAAACGGGTTTTGAGAATTTTTCTACAGCAGTATGTTAAGGAACATGTGGTGAAAACCGTTTGATGGAAAGCATTCCATGGGCAAAAAAGTTTGGGAAAATTGTGTCAAAGTTAAACTGTTTTTCTCCCTGCGTTAGTAATATATGAGATTTTAATATGTAAAGTATACCATGAATCCTATACAAGGCATACGCAGTGTTTCCCAAACTTATATATCCAAGAAACCTTTTTCATAGAATATCCTAATGAGCTAATATTCCAAGTTATATACCTCACAGTTCTGAAACTAGCTAACGGTTACTATTGTGATTAAAGCATGTGCTCTCAAATTCTGGCTCTGCTACTTTTTTTCTATGTGACCTTGAGTGATGAACTTATCTCCCAAAAAGAGAGATTAAAATATGATTGTTGTGGGATAAACACATTTAAAGCATTTAGAAGAGTTCCTGCAACACAGTGGGTGTTCAAAAGTCTTAGCTTATTAATGTAATTAAGAAAAACTGTCTAAACAAGAAACACAGGTAGAGATTGTGTTTCATTATTGGTCTTGATAGACTAGAATTTAGAGTCCATCTTACTGCTAATCACCTGACCAAAAATCTGGCAATAGTATTACATGAGATGCTGGATTTACAACCACTGCCAGTAGTATGCATGCTTAGATTTATAAATTCCTTTAGGGCAGAGACCACATCTGTCCTTCATCCTCTTTTTGAAGGATAAGAGTTGAGTTCAATGTGTGTCATGGATTGAATTGTGTCTCCCAAAAACATATATATCAATTTGGCTAGGCCATGATTCCCAGTATTGTGTGATTGTCCACATTTTGTCATCTGATGTGATTCTTGTATGTGTTGTGAATCCTATCTCTATGATATTGATGAGATGGGATTAGTGGCAGTTATGTTAAAGAGGCAGGGCTCAATCTACAAGATTGGATTGTGTCTTGAGCCAATCTCTTTTGAGATATAAAAGACAGAAGTGAGCAGAGAGACTTGGGAACCTCTTACCACCAAGAAACAAGAGCCAGGAGAATAACGCGTCCTTTGGAGCCAGGGTCCCTGCACTAAGAAGCTCCTCAACCAGTGGAAGATTGATGACAAAGACCTTCCTCCAAAGCTGACAGAGATACAAAGATTTGCTCTGGTGCTGGCGCCCTGAATTCGGACTTCTACCCTTTTAGACAGTGAGAGAATAAATTTCTCTTTGTTGAAGCCATCCACTTGTGGTATTTCTGTTATAGTAGCACTAGACATCCAAGGGAAACCCTGGTAGCATAGTGGGTAAGAGCTATGGGTACTAACCAAAAGATCAGCAGTTCGAATCCACCAGGCGCTCCTTGGAAACCCTATGGGGCAGTTCTACTCTGTCCTTTAGGGTCGCTATGAGTCGCAATCGACTCATCGGCAATGGGTTTAGATATCCAAGACAATGTGTTAGGAACTCAAGGACATCCAGGAGTCCTATTAGCATGCAGAAATCCAGACCTTTAGCAGTAACTGTGATGGGGACCTAGAGCCAAGATGGTCAAGACTAACACATGTCCACAAAAGATGGTAGAAGACTGTTTATGATGGGATTTCACTTGCAGTGATGTGGATGAAGTCCTTAAGCCAGGATGCCATTCACCAGGTTTTCATATAAGGGAAGAGTTGAAACCAAGCATAGGGTAAGGGGATCAGGAAAGTTAATCTTAACAAAATTTAGGATTAGATTTAAATGTTCCTGTAGTTGTTACTCAGGGGCTTGATTATCCTGAGGCTGATGTGATAAGGAAACAAGGACTGTATATATATGTATCTTCCACAGTACCTAGCATGTAGTAAGTACTACTAAATATGTCCTTTGGAGCATGTGGTATGATCAGAAAGTGTAGTGACAGTGGTCGGTCGAACTGACACTCTCACTGTCTCGTTTCTGCTGGGGAAAGAGGGAAAAGCAGCACAGAAACAACAAACATTTCATACGTAACAGAGAGAAAAAGGAAGAATTTTTAGTTAGACAAACCAAAAAAAAAACCAAATCAGTTGCTGTCAAGTCAGTTCCAATTCATGGTAACCCCGTGTAGAACTGTACTCCATAGGCTTTTCGAAACTGTGACCTTTCAGAAGCAGATTGCCAGACCTTTCTCCTGAGGCACTCTAGGTGAGTTACCCAGGTGCTTATGGATGAGTCGAACCACCATGTGTACCACCCAGGGACTCCTTTTTAGTTAGGCAAAGTCAATTTATTCATAACAATAAACTTGCTTTGTATCTCAAAATCTGAGACACAAGAGAGGGTAAGATTGTACACACTTTACGGAACTTCTTCAAGGGTTAATTGATGAGGTGAAAGTGCTCGGAAACCAGGGGTATGAAAACAAGTTAAATGCAAAGTCTCACCATCTCTGCCTGCTGCATTGTGTAGCTGCTATTTTTAGCCTGCGTTCATGCTGCTTTGGGTCAGAGTGGGAGAATCTGTGGAGAGAGGAATGAATTGTTTGCAGCAAGACAAGTTTTGATGAATAATTACTTGTGCTACAATGTGCAATCAGCGCCGGCAGCTCCATTCCACAGACTAAAACCCAAGACTTCCAGGAAGTAATCATGGGCAGGTCCTCAGCGGCTGCTTCTGGCTTCCAGCACTAATAATAGTTGGCAGTGCTGCCAGGATGGTCAAGAATTAATTGGTTGTGAACCCTACTAAAGGATAGCACCAAGCTGATGTTATACAATACAATTCCATTTTCAAAGCACTTTATAATCATTAATTATTTTTTTGTCTCAAAGTTCCAGGGAAGTAAGTAAAAGATAGTTTTATTTTGTTTTTGTTTTTTTTTTTGTAACGTTGTTTTCTTTTCAAGTTTAGAATTCTAAACATTAGACATTTGATACTAAGCGTGCAGGCTCTTTCACAGATTTAATATGTTTCAAGATTTAGACTAAGGCAGAAGATTCCTGTTATTTATTTATTTATATATTTTTTAAAACCAGGTAGCAGATTCCTTTCCAATAACCCAGATAATGCCCTACTCAGCCCTAACCTGTTATAACATCAAAATGTCCTAACAAGCCATAAGATTCCTCACTCTTGAGTCTGGATCCAATTTCTTAACTGGATCCAGAGTCTTAAGTTCTATTTTTTTTTTAAATAATTAATTGAACACATTATACGAACATCCACCAAGTGCTGTAAATATTACAGAATATTTTGTTGTTTTTTTTCTTTTCATTATAAAAGTATTAAATATGTACTTCAGAAAAATTAGAAAACAAACAAATATAACTATTCAACATTTGGAGATACAGCCTTTCATTTTTTTCAATGCATATAAATGTCATATTACCGTATTTTTACACAAATAATACCTATCTTCTACTTTTGTTTGCCAACCATGCCCTCCGCTCCCTCATTATTTTCATAAGGGTCACTATGCCAAATGTTTTTACATATTGCTGTGACCTTGTTTTTTCATTTATTCTATAAACTTTTCTTACACATACTGCTGAAATTCTGTTAAGATCATTTGCCCTTTTTTTATAATTTATTTTATTTCTGTAGTTGTTGAGAATATACACAGCATAACAGACACAAATTCAACAATTTTTCCATGTACAATTCAGTGACATTCTCACTCTCCTTTTCTGAGTTGTTCCTTCCCCACTAACATAAACTTGCTGCTCCATGAGTTTTCTATCTAATCTTTTGAGTTGCTGTTGTCAACTCATTGCCATTAAGTCAATCTCGACTCATAGCAACCCTATAGGACAGAGTAGAACTGCCCATAGGGTTTCCAAGGCTGTAATCTCTACTGAAGCAGACTGCCACATCTTTCTCCTGCAGAGCAGCTGGTGGGTTCCAACTGTCTAGCTTTCAGTCAACAGCCAAGAGCTTTAACCACTGCACCACCAGGGCTCCTTCTGATCCCATATAGATAGATCTTAAAAGAGCACAGTGCTCAAGGCAGACATTCTTATACTCGTTTAGCTAAACTATTGTGTGGTTTTAGTAAGACTTCAGAGATACTTTTGGTTTAGGGTTTAATTCCATTCCTTTCGTTATATATTTCAAATAATTTCAGGTTATTATTTGCCTTTAGCTTTACTTATGGTAAGAGGGGATGACATAATGAGGTTTTAAAATTTTTCTGTAATAAACTATATTTTTAATAGTGATTTCTTTATTTGCTCTTATGCTTTTATCCCCTTTTCTAACTCATTACCTTAGGCCTAGAAGTGGGTTGCTGCAAAACCTGAACCAACATTAATTTCAGAACTAGGAAGCTAGCAGAGACTGTTAGTGAAAACTTGAAGTACAGTGAATAAATTATTACTTGAGGATAAAAAACAATTAGCTAAACTGTCACCTGCAATAACTCACCCCCAATGAACTCATGGTTTGGCCAAGAAGATTTCCAAGTAGAATGTTGAAAGGGCTTCTTCCAGATGCCTATGATGAAATACTGGGAGCTAGATAAGTTAAACAAAAACAAAAAACTGTTGCGTTTTCAAACAGAATTCAGAGAAAATATAAAGGAGCCAGGACTTGCTGGGTTCAAAAATAAACTGATTCTCTCCAGACGGTAAAAGTCATGGATAGAGTCTGAAATCTCAACTCCACTACTGAGCACAGCTGTCGAGAGTATGGTCTTTGGTCTTTGGAACTGACTGCTTGAGATTTTACCCTAGTTTTGCTGCTTATTAGCTGCATGACCTTGGGTAATTACTTTGTAAGTCAGATTCCTCATCTACAAAACAGGAGTAATAATCATACCCACCTCACAGATAAGTTATCATGATGAACTGAGAAAATATATAATGAAGATTAAGTAAGAGTAAATAAGATATATGTAGTATGTAAAATAATGACTGGTACTAAGGTAATGTACACATGTGCTCACTATCATTATTTTCATTGTCACTACTACTCCTAGAGCCATAAGTTTGGCAAGTTACATAACTTTATTCTGTGTTTCTGTGCTAAAAGATAACTGTTCAGTGTATATGTGAATATTCAGCTAATTCTACTCACACAATTTAACACTTGCTATACTGGAGTTTTAAAAAGTAGATAGAAATAGAATGTTTTAAAAATTCTGAAGTATACTAAGTACTTCCCTATAGTACAAATAAAAACCCACTGCCATCGAGTTGATTCTGACTCATAGCAACCCTATAGGACTGAGTAGGACTGCCCCGCAGAGTTTCCAAAGAGCACCTGGTGGATTCAGCCTGCCGACCTTTTAGTTAGCAGCCATAGCTCTTAACCACTAAGCCACCAGGGTTTCCATATTGCAAATAGTGTATATCAAACATTATTTAAACTCTTCTTATAATTCAAAGTGAACAATGATGTCCTATAACCTGAAAATATGTTAGAGAATATCAGCTTCCTTTTCCTGAAGTGCCCCAAGGAACATAGCAACATTTAATTTTCTGTTTGCTTTTGGTGTGGATGCAGCGCTTCTCTCAAGGGCTGATAAGGTATATGGAACTATTTATTCCAATTCCGTAGCCCAGAACTATGTTATTTTATCTCCTTCTTTTAATCAGTTTTCTTCTACCTCCCTGTTACTTCTTACTATCACTGATTCCCTTCCTGTTTGTAATCTCCAATTCTAATTTTCTCTCTACTTAACTCTTCCAAATTCTTGCTCTATTCTCTTACATGTCTGGTCATCCACTAGAATGAAGCTCAGCATTGCTCCTTCCTTTCAGATTAAACTGGTAATTCAGATATGGGGAATTACTGTAGGGTTTTTTGTTTTATTTATTTTTTTTGTCTATTTTACACATTCCTCACAGACTAATGAATCTTTATTTGTTATTTACCTCTTGATTCATTCCAAATTGTTGATTTTGCCAAAAAAATTCATCTCCTAGCAAGTTAGCCACGTTGTTTATAATGTGCAACATATGTTATAGCTAAAGAATAAACTTAGATTTAGATAAAAAATATATATAACTGTTCACTATGAAGAGAAACTCACACAAGGAATTTTTACTTTGGATTTTATTCAAAAGTATTTAATTATGGAGATGTCAAAGTAAGTCCCTCTTTCAATAACGTAATAAATACACTTAACATAATAACAAACTAATGTCACATGTTATAGGGGAAAAAGACCCTAGACTCAAATTTAATCAAAAGAGATTTTTATTAAGCGAAGAAAAAGACAAAGACAATCATTGAAATGAGGGATCTGCCAGCATGCACTGGGCACAAGAGACTAGCAGAATCCATAATCAGGTAGTCTCTAATATGTAGTTACAGAAGGAAGGGAAGTTAAAAAAAATTCTGATTGGTTATTTATTAATACATCATTTTTAAAGGGAGGAAGCATAACATATGAGAATATTTGATTGGCTTAAAGAGTATTTGTTGGCTAGATATCATTTAGTTACTATGGGGAGGTTTCCTTGGGACTGACCCAGCAACATTTGTTCTTGGCTTAGTGACTTGCAAAGGGTTCTCAGGTTTGTCACGAGGAAATTGCAATATGCTCCCTTGTGAAAGCATAACTTGCATTTAATATAGTCTCTTTGTTGGTTAAGATAAAGTGCCTTTCATGGAACATTTCTCCCCTAGGTAGGGGAAACAATGGAATAATGAGTTTCAGCTTGTACTCTCATTTCTTCCTGGAACTTTTCATAATGATTAACTATAACTTTTAACAAACCCTCACCCAAAATGGATACTAGCATGAACTACAGCCTTTTAACAAAATTTATATAAAAATGGGTTCTAGCCCTGGACCCTGCTTCAGCCTTACTATTTCTGGCCAAGCACCTACAGGATTTTTAAGGTCCCCAAGGAGCCCTGGTGGCTCAGTGGTTAAAAGCTTGACTGCTAACCAAAAGGTCATCAGTTCAAATCCACCAACCACCCTATGGGGAAGTTCTAGTCTGCCCTAAAGGGTCATTATGAGTTGGAATCGACTCGATGGCAACGGGTTTATGTCATACACTAACGGTTTAGTGCAATAGTTCTCCAAGTGTGATTCCTAGAATTTGTTAGAAATGCAAATTCTCAGGCCTTCTGAAGTTCTGGGATCACCAATCTCTGTTTTAACAAGCTATTAATTAGAGTTCTACTTCCATCTTGCTATCACGTTTAATTTTTCTTTTTTTGTCTGAACTAGATTTGTTATAGGTTATAAAACTTATCCAAGGAATCTTGGTGGCTCCTACTAACTGAAAAGTTGGCAGTTCAAAATCCACCGAGCCACTCTGTGGGAGAAAGACCTGGTGATCTGCTACCATAAAGACTGTTGTTGTTGTTAGTGCCAGAGAGTCAGTTCTGACTCATAGTGACCCCATGGACAACAGAAAGAAACACTGCCCAGTCCTGTGCCATCCTCACAATTGTTGTTATGCTTGAGCTCACTGTTGAAGCCACTGTGTCAATCCATCTCTTTGGGGGTCTTTCTCTTTTTAGCTGAACTCTACTTTACCAAGCATGATGTCCTTCTCCAGGGATTGGTCCCTCATAATGACATTTCCAAAGTACATGAAACAAGATCTCACCATGCTCTCTTCTAAGCAGCATTCTGGCTGTATTTCTTCCAAGACAGATTTGTTCATTCTTTTGGCAGTCCATGGTATATTCAATATTCTTTGCCAACACTATAATTCAAAAGCATGAAGATGACAGCCTAGAAAACCCTAAGGGGCAGTTCTACTCTGTCATATGGGGTTGCTATTAGTCAAAACTTGATTAAGAACCCCTAACAACAACAACAACAACAGCACAAAACTTAGCATCTGTGGGGTTAACTTTCCCCAAAGAATTTGGTCTTTGTACTTGGTTCCTGAGACCAAAACAACCAAATCCATTGCGATTGAGTCAATTCCAACCCTATAGGACAAAATAGAACTGCTCCAAAGGGTTTCCAAGGCTGTACATCTTTAGGGAAGCAGACTGCCACATCTTTGTCCCACAGAATGGCTGGTAGGTTCAAACCACTGATTTTTTGGTTAGCAGCGGAGCTGCTTAACTATTGCTCCACCAGGGCTCTTTTCTGAGGTAACCTCTAAAACCTTGGACTTCCCCTGGTAATTAAAGAGTCTTTGATGAGGACTCCAGGCCACACCTGAGGGTTTGTGACTCATGTTGGGTGGGGGCTTACTATGCTGGAAATCTCTATCCTTATGATATCAGCCTCAGGATGTCAACCTCTTGATACCAGCTGACCTCAGGGGAGAGAGGCTAGAGTTTAAATGATGTAATGCCAAACCAGAAATCTATCACCATCAAGTGGATTCCAACTCATAGCAACCCTAAAGAACAGAGTAGAACTGCTCCATAGGGTTTCTAAGGCTGTAAATCTTTATGGAAGCAGACTGCAACATCTTTCACCTGTGGAGCTGCTGGTGAGTTCGAAGTGCTGACTTTTCGGTTAGCAGCCAAGCGCTTAACCACTGCACCACCAGGGCTTCTTATGTAATGAGACCCCCCAATAAAAGCTCTGGACACTGAAGCTCCATAGGCTTTCTGGTTGACGATAGACCACAATGTATGTGGGAGGATGGCGCATCCCTTTTTGGGACATGGAAGCTTCGTGTTGGGAACCCTCCCAGATCTCACCCTATATGTCTCTTCATTTGTATCCGTTTTGCTATAAAACTGTAATGATAAGTATACGCTTTCCTGAGTTCTATAAGACTATCTAGCAAATTTTTGAACCCAAGAGAGTAGTGGGAGTCAGTAGGTGAGAAGTGAGGCGGAGCCCTGGAGACCCTGACCTTATGGCTGTCATCCTAAGCAGGTAGAGGAAACCTCTGAATTTGTAGCCAGCAGGACAGAAGTGATGATGTCATGGGGGCTCCAAGATTGTGGCTGGTTTCTGAGGTCTTGGATACATTTGAGAGTCTGGAGGACTGTGCACTCTAACTTGTGAGGTCTGACGTAGCTCTGGGTGATTAAGGTCAGAGGAGGATATGCAGCATGGGCAGCTGGTGTCAGGACAGAAGTGGAACAAAGGAAAACACATTCAAAATTGTTAAAAGATTGCATTGATATTTATGTTTGGTGTCAGAAAAGAGGAATTTTATTATCCTTGTGCCATCTATAAGAACACGCTTTTCTTTTCTTTTTTTTTTAATTTTTTTTATATTTTCCCATACAAAAATTTATACATACATTGTTATGTAACTCTAATTGCTCTCCCCAATACTGTGACAACACACGCCTCCTTTCCACCCCTGATTCCCCATGTCCATTCAACCAGCTCCTAACCCTCTCTACCTTCCCATCTCACCTCCGGACGGAAGCTGCCCGTTTAGTCTCTTGTATCTACTTGAGCTAAGAGGCACATTCCTCACGAGCATCACTTTATGTCCCACCGTCCAGTCCAATCCCTATCTGAAGAGTTGGCCTCAGAAATTGTTTTAGTTCTGGGCTGATGGAGAATCCATGGGCCATGCTTTCCAGGGTTCCTCCAGTCTCAATCAGACCATTAAGTCAGGTCTTCTTACTAGAATTTGAGTTCTGCACCCACCTTTCTCCTGTTCCATCCGGGAATCTCTATTGTGTTCCCTGTCAGGGTGGCCATTGGTGGTAGCCAGACACCATCTCATTCTTCTGGTCTCAAGCTGGTGATGTCTCTGGATTATATGGCCCTTTCTGTCTCTTGGGCTAATATCTTCCTTGTGTCTTTGATGTTCTTTACTCCAGGTAGCTGGGACCAATTGATGCATCTTAGATGGCCACTTGCAAGCTTTTAAGACCCCAGATGCCACTCACCAGAGTAGGATGCAGAACATTTTCTTAACAAGCTTTGTTATGCCAATTGACCTAGATGTTCTCTTAAAGCATGGTCCCCAGACCCCTACCCCTGCTACTCTGTCCCTCAAAGTGTTTGATTGTATTGAGGAAATTTCTTAGCTTTGGTTTAGTCCAGTTGTGCTGACTTCCCCAGTAGTGTGTGCTGTCCTTCCTTTCACCTAAGATAATTCTTATCTACTATCTAGTTAGTAAATAACCCTCCCCCTCCCTCACCACCCTTGTAACCATCAAAGAATGTTTTCTTCTGTGTTTAAACCTTTTCTTGAGTTCTTATAATAGTGGTCTTATACAATATTTGTCCTTCTGTGACTGACTAAATT
>NW_004443986.1:6559469-6560882 GCF_000243295.1 Trichechus manatus latirostris
TTTTACTTTAAAGTCTATTTTGTCAGAGATTATTATTGCCACTCCCACTCTTTTTTGAGTGTTGTTTGTGTCATATATTTTTTCCATCCTTTGAGTTTCAGTTTGTTTGTGTCTTTAAGTCTGAAGTGTGTCTCTTATAGGCAGCATATAGACGGATCGTGTTTCTTATCCAATCTGCCACTCTCTGTCTCTTTACTTGTGCACTTATTTAGTCCATTTATATTCAGCATAATTATTGATCGGTATGAGTTCAGTGCTGTCATTTTGATGTCTTTTTTTTGTGTGTTGTTCACAGTTTCTTTGTTCCACTTAATTTTCTGTGCTGATCATTTTTCTTTACGTATTTTTTTTCCATCTTTTTCATTGTTGTTGATTTTGTGTTTGCTGAGTCTTTATATTTTTCTATTTTTTTATTTTGACTTGTAGGATTGTTAGTTTCTTTTGTGGTTATCTTAATATTTACCCTTATTTTTCTAAGTTTATACTAGTCTTTTATTTCTTTATATTGCCTTGACTTCCTCTCCATATGAAAAATCTATGTCTACATTTCTTAAGTCCCTCTTTTTTGTTTTAATCTTGTCATCTTTTCCATATTGACATCTGTTTCCCTATTTTCACTGTTTTAGCTTTGATTTACTTTTGTGACTTCCCTATCTGGATTGACATCTGGTTGCTCTGTCCTGTGTTCTAGTCTTGGGTTGTTATCTGATGTTACTGATTTTCTAACTGGAGAACTGTCTTTAGTATTTCTTGTAATTCTGGTCTGGTTTTTGCAAATTCCCTAAACTTCTGTTTATCCGGAAATGCCCTAATTTTGCCATCATATTTGAGAGACCGTTTTGCTGGGTATATAATTCTTGGCTGGCAGTTTTTTTCCTTCAAGGCTTTATATATGTCATCCCACTGCCTTCTTGCCTGCAGGGTTTCTGCTAAGTAGTCCAAGCTTATTCTTATTGACTCTCCTTTGTAGATGACTTTTTTTAAATCCCTAGCTGCTCTTAAAATTCTCTCTTTATCTTTGGTTTTGGAAAGTTTGATTATAATATGTCTTGGCGACTTTCTTTTGGGATCTACCATATGTGAGGTTTGATGAGCATCTTGAATAGATATCTTCTCATCTTTCATGATATCAAGGAAGTTTTCTGCCAACAAACCTTCAACAATTCTCTCTGTATTTTCTGTTATTCTCCCCGTTCTGGTACTTCAATCACTCATAGGTTATTCCTCCTGATAGAGTCCCACATAATTCTTAGGGTTTCTTCATTTTTTTTAAACCTTGTATCTGATTTTTCCTGAAATAAGTTGGTGTCAAGTGCTTTATCTTCAGTCTCACTAATTCTGACTTCCATTGCCTCAATTCTGTTCCTATGACTTTCTACTGAGTTGTTTAATTCTGAAATTTTATTGTTAATC
>NW_004443986.1:6562345-6567477 GCF_000243295.1 Trichechus manatus latirostris
CAGGCTCTCACCAGGTCAGGTCTGGCAACTTCTCGCTGCTTCTGAACCATCTCTCCCTCCCCCTGCCACTCAGTCTGGTTCCTCAACTCTGCCTTTCATGTTCAGGGCTCCCAGATTGCCATATATAATCAATTCACTTGTTTCTTCTTGTCTTTGTTGTAAGAGAGTCCACTGGAATTATTTAACTACTCTGCCAACTTGGCCTTGCCTCCTTAGAGCATGCTTTTTTTTTTGTTTTGTTTTCAGACTTAATTTCTTGTCAGGGATCCAGATTTTTTTCTGATGTTGTGTGCCTTAGAGTCGATTCCTACTCATGGAAACCCTATAGGACAGAGTAGAACTTCCTATAGGGTTTCCAAGGCTGTAATCTTTACAGAAACACACTGCCACGTCTTCTCCCATGGAGCAGCTGGTGGGTTCAAAACCCCAAGCTTTCAGTTAGCAGCCGAGCACTTAACTAGTGCTGTTTCAGATTTTCCTGATAGTGCCATATAATAACTACTGTAATCAAAGCATAGGGTATTAGTTAAGATAATAAATTTTTCTCCTTAGAGAACTAGAGCAAACAATTGAGAACTACCGATAAAATGAATGAAAATAGAGTTCTAAATAATTAATGCACTGATTAGTCTTCAAATTTAAATTATTTTTCCTCATATGTGGTTTAGGCAAGTCATTTGGGATGATATGAATAAGGAGCCTTAGTATACAGTGTTTGCATAGCTGGAGGGATGGAGTAGAGACATTATCTACAACAGCAGGCTGGTCATCTGCACGGGTCCTTTTCCTAGGTGTGTTACTCTGGCAAGTAACCAAATTCTAATTCCCAGCTTTGCAGTATAAGAAATATGGCTATATCTGTATACATTGAGTTTATCAGTCCCTTGGGGATTGGCTCATCCTAATAAACTCACAAGAGAACTCATGTATTAAATAGAATGGTAAATGATTGATAACAGAAAAGATTTCTATTTCTTATTACTACAGTATTTTAAGTTACTCCTCAAAGCACACTTTCTTAGCATGAAAATCTTTCATGAAACTGAAATAATGATCAAAAAGCCCTTGTCTTTCTGCTTTGATGGACTTATTCTTAAATGACTTCTGTTCATTGCTAACTAACCTTGTCAGGCATGTGTTGATTTTACTAATTTAACTCTCAGACGGAAGTTTTTATCTAAAATTCTTAGAATATATTACTTTTAAATAATAGCAATGGGAAAGTGCATGCTAGCCTCTAAAACTGTTAGCAATGACAGCATGGGATCAAAATACTTCATTTCTATTTAAAACAAGCCTAGATCAGAAAAGTTCTGGATGTAATGATTTTTTAAGACTATTTTGTCCAGTGAAACTATTTTGTTCTTTTTTTTAAGTAAATGAGTCTAGGAACTTACTATGTATGAAATGTACAAAATGTTACCAAAAAAAAGAAACCCCATGGCAGTTGAGTGGATTCCGACTCATAGCGACCCTATAACAGAACACGAATACAGATAGTTACATATTAATATATGCAAACTACAAAATATGTAACAACATGAAGGAACTCTATCTGCCTTGTGCTTTGAAAGTAGTGGAAAATAGCTAAATTTGTCATTATTAGAGGTGTATGCTTTCTCTCCAATGAACAGGCAAAGACAGCTACTGAAGCATTTTAGTCTTAACACATCTGATTTCCTGCTGAGGATCCAGATTCTACTCATAGTTCCATGTAGAAATTTAAATGGGTTTCACTTTCCTCAAAAACAAAGGAAGTTTCTCTGAGACTATTTTAGTTACTAAGTTGAGGATTTATTGAGTACTTACTGTCTACAGAACTCAATAAACCTATTCAGAAGCACAAAGAAAACAAGACCTCTGTTACCAAAGAGAGAACAAAAACACCCAAACTCACTGCTATCAAGTCGAGTCTGACTCACAGTGGCCCTATAGGGCAGAGAAGAATTGCTCCACAGAGTTTCCAAGGATTGTAAATCTTTGCAGAAGCAGACTGCCATATCCTTCTCCTGCTGAGCTGCTGGTGGGTGTGAACTGCCAGACTTTTAATGTGCCAAGCACTTTAACCGCTGCACCACCAGGCATCCTGCAAGCAAAATCACGGGAGATCCTATTTCAACTGGTTTTGACCAAAAATACCAATATATCTGAAGTTTGTGGGCTGTTGCTAAATCTTGGCTCTCAGCAACTGCAGATAGCTGACCTAAAATCCCTTTTATATACCTATGCCCTTAAAATGCCAACCAACTCCAGAAAATTATGTGCAAAGAACAAGATTAGAAAGTTGAAAAGGTGTCAGATAGGGTACAAGATGTGTATCAGATTAAAGAAATCAAGAAAGGGATGAAAAATAACATATTAGCAGGGAAGGAAGTCTGAATAGTCCTGAACAAAAGAAGAGCACGTGACACTTTTGTTTTATTATTTTAATGTCACAAGGAAAAAAAAACAGCAACAACTTGTCTCATTTGTATTGGCTTAATTAGTCCAGTTATATCACACTTAACTACAGGAAACCAGGTATCCTTACCCTCCTTTAAAAAAACAAAACCAAAAACCTTTTATTAGGCATTCAAGTATGTGACTTCCATTAGATTTAGAAAAGAAATACTAAGTTTTGTCCAGATTATGCCCATGAACAAAAGTCGTAGTAGGAGCTAAGGAAATGAAACTACAAAGTTAATATGTCTTAAAGAAACAAAACTGTAAGGAATATTTTGCCTTTGGACATTGCAAAATAAACACACAGAGAGAGGACATGGACACTAACTTCTGATCCGATAGTTTTAATTTAATGCTTTTACAACTACAAAGGAAAGGTAAAAAATAAGGTTAACAGCAGAGCAAGCTGGAATAGCTGAACATCCTTTGTTTCACCAAACTTGCTCGGATGTACATCTTTCAAAGTTTCAGTGTGTGTATACAGTCAGGTGGCAAACGAATCAATGAAATAGAAGTGTCAGGCAATGTGAATAACATTGAACAAGCACTTTCAAGTGCTATCCCTTAAAGGGACGGCTTTGCCGTTATATTACACGGTACATCATGCACTGTCCAGTAACAGCTTCCGGTATCAGAGCAACATTTTCTCCTCCACAAAGGCAGCACAACACGAACGGCCAAGTAGAATTAAATTACACAGGCAACGCACAGGTAACAAGGCGGTAACCATCCACTCTTCCCTGAGGATTGGTATTAAATATTAATTGCGATTACATCTATATTTTATTCAGGTTTGCAAAAACCTATGGGAGCACAACGACCCCTTCGAGTTCAGAGAAGGACCACAAAAAAAGAGACCTAGTCTCACCAAGAGTCATTTATAAGATGTACTGTAGTAGCAATAACTTAGGCTTCGGGGTCAGAGAGACCAGGTTTCAATAATAGTCGCCATTGACTGGCTGGGTAACTTTAAGAAAATTAACTAAGTTCTGAACTTTGGCAATAAGGTGAAGATTGTCCACTGTATTACTGATCTGCTGAGACAGTTATGTATACATATGTGCTTAGTAAAATGCCTTCTGCATAATATTGCAAAGTGAATGACGGTTATTATTATATGGAAACATTACTATTATATCTCAGAAAACTAAGCCAAAGATTAACCCAATTATAATACTTACTTAGCTAAAATAGTCACCTATGATTGTTGTTGTTGTTCTTGTTAGGTGCTGTAAGGTTGGTGCTGACTCATAGTGACTCTATGTGCAACAGAACTAAACACTGCCCGATCCTGGGCCATCTTCACACACGTTGCTGTTTGAACCCATTGTTGCAGTCACTATGTCAATCTATCCTATTGAAGCTCTTCCTCTTTTTTGCTGACCATCTACTTTACCAAGCATGATGTCCTCCTCCAGGGACTAGTCCCTTCTGATAACATGTCCAAAGTACATGAGACGAAGTCTTGCCATTCTCCCTTCTAAGAAGCATTCTAGCTGTACTTCTTCCAGATTTGTTCATTCTCCTGGCAGTCCATGGTATATTCAATATTCTTCACCCACATCGAAGGTATCAATTCTTCTCCCGTCTTCCTTATTCACTGACCAGCTTTCACGTGCATATGAGGCAATGGAAAATACCATGCCTTGGGTCAGGCGCACCTTAGTCCTCCAAGTGACATCTTTGTTTTGAACACTTTAAAGAGATCTTTTGCAGCAGATTTGCCCAGTGCAGTATGTTGCTTGGTTTCTTGACTGCTGCTTCCATGAGCATTGATTGTGATTTAAAATAGAATGAAATACTTGACAACTTCAGTATTTTCTCCGTTTATCGTGGTGGTCCAGTTGTGAGGAATTTTTGTTTTCTTTATGTTGAGGTGCAACCCATACTGAAGGCTGAAGTCTTTGATCTTCATCAGTAAGTGCTTCAAGTCCTCTTCACTTTCAGCAAGCAAGATTGTGTCATCAGCATATCACAGGTTGTTAATGAGTCTTCCTCCAGCCCTGATGGCACATTCTTCTTCATACAGTCCAGCTTCTCAAGTTATTTGCTCAGCATACAGATTGAATAAGTATGGTGAAAAGATACAAACCTAACACACACTTTCCTAGTTTTGAACCACGTAGTATTCCCCTTGTTCTGCTGGAACAACTGTCTCTTGGTCTATGTACAGGTTCTGCCTGAGCACACTTAAGTGTTCTGGAATTCCCATTCTTTGTAATGTTATCCATAATTTGTTATGATCTACACAGTTGAATGCCTTTACACAGTTAATAAAACATAGGTAAACATCTTTCTACTATTCTCTGATTTGAGCCAAGATCAATATGACATCAACAATGATATCTCTCGTTCCAAGTCCTCTTCTGAATCTGGCTTGAATTTCTGGCACTTAACTTGTCGTTGTACTACTGTAACCGTTTTTTAATTATCTTCAGCAAAATTTTACTTGTGTGTGATTTTAATGATATTGTTTGATAATTTCTGCATTCTTTTGGATCAGCTTTGGTGACTGGCACTATAAAACTCTTGCTTCAAAATACGGACAAAAGATGGAACACATTCACTGATCAGCCTGCGAGTGGACAGTCCAGTAAAACCATGAGAGTAACGAGGTACAGGAGTCCAGTGACAAGGCCCAGAAGGCAGAAGGGGAGTAGGAAGCTGATGATAGGGAACACAGAATAGAG
>NW_004443986.1:6567719-6619230 GCF_000243295.1 Trichechus manatus latirostris
AAAATATTAAAAAAAAAAAAAAAAGATGGAACACATAAGAAAAAAAGATTCTTCATCTATCTACTTGAATTTTAGCATTACAATACTTAAAAAGAGTTTATGAATTTGACCTTTCTAAATCAACTCATGAGAAGGAAAAACATTTTTAAGTAACACTACCATACTTAAAAAGTTCGAATTCTTAGGGGAAAGGAAGCATGAGGTAGTTAGGTTAAGATGTTTAAATTTTGGCTCTAGGTGCATTTGGCTGTTACCTAGCAATGGCCTGGAATCACTACTCAGATTTCATATACAAGTTCTGAATTTATGTTGTTTATACTTTATGAAGTCAAAGGAAGAAGATCTTAGAAATTGGAGCTTAAGTCCTAGTACTGCTTACCTGCTAATTTTTAGACCTTAGAAAGGCTATTTAGTCTCTGTGATTCTCACTCCCTCTGTCAAAAGTAATAGTACCTACCTGCTTCAGTGGTTATGAGGAGTGAATAAAATAAGGATTGCAAAGTGCTGTGCTCATAGTGCGGGCTCAGAAATACGGGTGCTCTTCCCTTCCACTCAGGGAAAGCATATTTATGAACCCAAGCGGTCAGGAAAATGACTTTGAAGTCTGAGGAGGAACTGTATCTTGTTTCCACTGAAATGGTCCCATGTGATTGTATGGGAGGGACAGTAAAGAAAGAAATGCAGTTCATTTAATCATTTAAATATTTTTTCTTTGAGTAGAGCTTTGGATGGAAACCTGGGATAACACTATAAACTAAGTTATGTAACCTCCGGTAGGTATTTACCCTCAAAATTAAAGAAAGACCTATATCCTTTTCAAAATCTCAGCAATCAGTGAAGGACAAGTAGGTGAAGTTTATAAAAAGACAACCTGCACTTTCTTGAAACAGTGACTTCTGTTTTTAAAAATCGCCTTAGGAAAGCCCTTTGTTCCTGATGGTGTGTTGCATGGAGTTACTAACAGCAAGATGGCGTACATCCTTTCCTCTGTCTTCGCTTCTACTACAGACTTCTGATGCAAAATAGAGTTACTTTTGGCCTTCCATTCTTTCTCAAGGGAATTTTAGCATCTCTAGGACTGGAATATCTAACAAAGGCAATTCATCCTTGGTCTGAGGCCCTGTGGATAACGTGTGTTTTCTAGTGTTTCAGGGTGTGGGACAGTAGGGCACTCTTGAATACTCTGTCTGAGATGAGGACATCACAAAGCTATTTGTGACTTCTGAAAGCTGAGTGGTCTGAGCTGGCGTAGACTGAAATGTCTATTGCTAAAAATACTAGAAATGCTGGGCAACGGATACCAACAGCAACAAAATTAAATAAATACCTGAACTGAAAAAATAAAAATAAAAAGGTATACCTGTGTGCCAGGGGTATTGGGACTCAAAATGAAAGAGGTGGGTAGAACTTGGCATTACAGTGTCCCTTCAGTGTTTTCAACTGAGTGGACACAGTTTACAAAGGCCAGGGATAGAGTTGTAGTGCCGTTCAAGGAGAAATGAGACCCATATGAGACTGGGTGCTAGAATTCTTACTGCTTCTTCCATGCAAAGCTCTATTTACTGACCCAAGAAGTACTGAGAACTTCTGCTTCCACTGAGAATTGTAGTTGAAAGTATAAAGACATCCATGAGAAATCACGACCCCAAGCTTCTTCAATACCCAGGCGGTAAACTTGCTTATATGAATAGTGCATAAAATCCAAGCTGAGAGATTATCATAAAAAACACAATTCTGGATTGGTGAGCCCTTACCCTTATTCTGCCCTGGAAAATATGTTATATAGACAGAATTCCATGGCCCAAAGCACATGTGACAAAACAGAAAGAGGAAATATATATATAATTGTGGGAAGAGCTCACAATTACAAAAAAAAAAGTCATAATTAGGGTCAGTCACATGATGCATCTATAGGAGAATTATCACTGAGAGAACTAGAGGTAATGGAAGAATCTGAAAGAAAACAATAAAATTAGTATTTTAAGTGGATTAGAGAAGTAAAAGTTAGAATACAAATCATAATGAATAAAAAAATATAGTGGGGGGAAGGACACAGGAAAATTTGTAAAATAAAAACAAACTGAACTTCTAAAAATGAAAAATATGAGCAACAATATTAAAAAATAAATGAACTGGTTAGATGGCTGATTAGATCCAACCAAAAAGAAAACTTGTAAACTGAAAGACAAAACAGTAGAAATCACAGAAAGTAGGCCAAAGGTACAAGATATCTAAGAGTCATGGAGAAGAGAGTGAGAGAGTCTGATATATTCAGCAGGAATTTTAGAAAATAATAAAAATAAGGAGAATGTCTCTCTTCAAAAGCAATATTTAAAGGTATAAAGAATAAGAACTTTCTGGAACTGAAGAAATATTAGTTTTCCTATAGACAGGATAAACTTAGCAGAATAAATAAAAACAGATGCACACCAATGCCCATCATTGTTAAGCTTATGTCAAAGACAAAGGGAAAATTCTTAAAAATATTAATTAAAAATGAGAGATATGAGAGCAGATTTTTTTTTCCAGTTTTCTCTAGCTCAATAAATGGTAGCACCATTTCCCAAGTTGCTCAGGCCCAAAAACCTTGGCGTTATTGTTCATTCCTCTACTTTCCTCAAATCCATATTCAATAATTAGAGCTAGCCTTCTTATCTCTACCTTCTAAATGTCTCCCTAATCTGATCACTTCTGATTACAACCCGTCCCATTGCTGTAATCCACAATCTCGTCTTTCAACTAGAGAACTGAAATCATCTTCTAACTAATCTCTCACCTCTTTGGTCCCTATGTCAAATCACATCACTCAAACCATTTGATGGCTTATATCTCACTCAGAGTAAAATCCAAACTCTTTTTTTTTACCACCTATAAGGTCCTACATAATTTCATACCTCTGACTCCTCCCAATTTCCCTCTTGATTAATCACTTCCAACATATTCCAAGCTCATTCTCACCTCAGGGCCATGTCCCAGCTGTTCCCTCTGCCTGGAGTGATATTCACGTAGGTCATCAGATAACATTTAGATTTTTTTCTCAAAGATCTCCTCTTGAGAAAAGCTTTCCCTGACCACTTTCCATAACTCTGCTTTATGATTCTTTTTGACTTTTAACATGACATGACCATGCTGTTTATTTGCTTATGTGTTTGCCTAACCCTCAACTAGAAGATAGGTATGCCATTCTACTTTCCAGTGCCTAGAACAGTCACTGGCACACAGCAAGTCTTTAATAAAATATTTGCTGAATAAATGAACAATGCCTTTTTCCTAACAAAGAGTGAGATTACACACTGTTTTCAAACACACGTGGAATACTTTTAAAAATTTGCTAATACTGGGGCACAAAGAAAGACCAACCAATTCATAACAGATCTAATGCTCATGAAGAAGTTATGTACATATCCTCCTAAAAAAGTTTAATTGCAAAAGCAACGAAATCTCTCTTGTAAAATAAATGTCTTCTCCCTATCAAACAGAAGCGATTACAAATCTAACTGCAAAAAATGTTCAAAAGCCTCAGTGTGTTACTCATTCAGGAAAGAATTATTCAGTATCTACTATTTGCTAGGTTCCTGGTTCAAAACTGGAGAGAATTAAAAAAAAAAGAAAAAAAAAGAAAAAAAGCAAATACATTTGCCCTAACATGACTGAAATTGAGTAAGGGAAATAAGAAAAATATATATCAAATAAGGTTAAATTAGGCATTGTAAATGTATTATATAATTAAAGCCATAAGTCTAGATTAATTGGGGAAGTGGACCTTGAGCTGTGATTTAATTGATAAATTAAAATTTAATGGTTACAGATTGAAGAGGGGAAGCAAGAATTTCCAAATGGAGAGATAGGTAAATACAAACTTAGAGACTCACGGAATTTTACATTTTTAGAGAAATACCAAGTCATTCAACTTGTTTGAAAATATAAACTTTAAGTGGAAAAGTTATATTGAGGGCATATTTGGAGGTTTAAAAGCCAGGCTAATGAGTATAGACCTTTATGGACTGATGATGAGGAACTTGAGAAGGCTTAAAGGAGAAAATAATACAAATCAAAGTCATGCTTTAGAAAATTTTATTTGGCTAGGGATATTACTGTACAAAGAAAAGGCTGTGTAGGGGTCATGGAACACAGTCGGACAAGCTTTTATTGAGGAGAAGACCACAGTGCTTGGGTGGGCACCCCTAGCAGGACCTCAGCTTTATTTACACCTATGCGATGAAGTTGGCCACTGTAGAAGTGGACAAAGGTAATGTCACTGATAGGCTGTGGTAGAGGAGTGGTTACTGAAGCATTCTCTAACCCACAGAATAAAAGAGAGAAAAGAAATGTCTTATATGGATTTTTTGCCTAAAACATATTCTTAGATTCTGATAAAGATAAACACACGTTGTGCATTCCTGCCCATACCTCTGTGGCAAAAAGAAAGAAAGCAGTAGGTCCCTTGTGATTTCATTAATTTCCAACCCTTTAGAAAAGCTAGAGTGTGGAAACTCTTAGCGTAAGAGTAAATAGCTTCTGGCTTCCATCACTGAGAATAAAGAAATCTCTGCTTTCACCTTTGAATGGGAGGTCACTAAGTGAGATGAATAATGTTCTGCAATTACTGAGCCATGCAAGATATGCTGAGTAATATGTTTATGTGCAAATGTACAATTCCTTACTTAATTTTAAATATCAACCTTATCCTAGCTGCCATGTAAGCTTTAATATTACCCTATTCAAGCCAAGCATGTGGTTTTGAATTTGCTTTGCAAACGGTATGTGCTTCGAGTTTGCTTATGTTAGCAACATTCTGATTTCAGTTGCTACATGATCTGTCTTAAGAATTCTGACTAGATAATTTAATTTAGCCACAAAGGTAGAATACAAATCTCTTGAATATATCTGTCATGATAAGTATAGCAGAACGTTATATTATCTGAATTTTTAAAATTCCTAAGTATCCTTCCAGGGTTATGATGTCAGATTAAATAAATATATATAATTTAGCTACCTCCAGGGTGGAAAAACAATTAAAGATATTGCAAAGAAATTTAGTAAAAAGGCAAAAAGTCACAAGGAGGAGGTGAATATCAGATGGTCCCATGGAGACCATGGCCACTGCATGTAACTGAGGCTATGAAGAGGGCCAGAGGGAGCTAAAATCCAGTTCTTCACACTGCTCTCACCAGGAGAGGCCTGTGTTCTCCCAGAGGAAAAGCTGTTTCCTAATTTAAGGTTAACTCGCTCAGCACACCCAAGGAGGCTCAAAGTCAAGTTGGCAGTGAGGAAAGCCAAGAACCAACAGAAATTATATGTCAAGAAGCATAGGAACAGCAACACTGAGGGAAAGTAGGAGGAAAATCAAGAGACTAGCGTGAACACTGAGAAGTTGGATCCCCCTCCAACATCATACCTTGGGGAAATTGTCCTTCTCAATTTCCAACAGTTTAAGGTTTAGTCTCTGGCCCAAGATGAAAAATAAACAAAACAAGCACTTTTTCTTAGTTGGTTGTCAGACCCTGGAATTCAGACTCCTGGGTGATCTCACCATCAAAATAGGAAAGATGTTGATCCCGAGGGTTCCTCAAAAATTATTCACTCAGGTAAATCTACAGGGTAACTTAAATCAATGAGACACAGCCAGGTTTTCAGAGTTTCTAATCAGCTTCTTTGTCACCCACTCTCATCCATGAGCACTCTGCCAAGGTTTAAATGACATTTGAGAGAAGAGAAGTGTCTTAGGCTGAGTTCTCTAGAGAAGCAAAATCAGTGAAGTGTATATGTTTATATACATACCTTCTCACTTATGTACTGGTGAAAGCTGGCAAATCCCAGAATTGTGAAGTCAAGACACAGGCTGCTGGCTCAAGTCCCAAGAACTGGAGGTCAGATGATGATGATCCAGATGCAGGATTCAGAGCAAGAGCAAGACAGAGCTTTGTCAAAACATTTATATGTATTGGATGTGGGCCACACACTCAAGGAAACTTCCTTTTCTTGAATAACTTGGTAACTTGAGTAAGGGCATGACTTGAATACGAGTGTGACTTGAGTAAGGCTGTGACTTAAGTCATGCTTTATAGTAATTATATGACTCAAGATACACCCCATACTAATCCTGCCTCGTTAACATATGAAGGTTTAGGATTTACAACACATAATTACACAATGCCACAAAATGGAGGACAATTACACAATATTGGGAATAATTGCCTAGACAAGTTGACACATAATATTAACCATCACAGTCCAACCCTTGTCAGCTTGGTACCTGTACACATCTCCTTACACCATACATAATCTCTAAATAAAGACAATTATAAGGTCATACTTGGGCCTAACTTGATATGACTACCATGTGTACATTAGCCCTATTTACATTTTAAATTTTATATAAGAGAGGAAGAAAGTAAAAATATTTGATATATATATACACACATACACACACATATATATGCACATACACACATATAATAAAATAATGAAGAAATACTCTTAACAATTACAGTCATCATTTCTGCAACTGGTGATGTGGTCATAACTGGTATTTAGAACTACCTTCTTCCACCAGTCATTCTGTATTCTCTTTACCCTCAGCAAGCACCTCAGCTTGTCTTGGTTCTTTGCCTGATGGGGTGACCCAAATCTTCATTCCTGAAGGGTCTGGACCATTACAAGTCAAGTTGGAATTGGGTTGCTGTAGTTTTCCATTGACTTCAGTCACAGGAAATGGTAATAATAAGAGATACCCTAAGGGATCTTCTGTATTCCACATATACTCTTCTTTACCTCCATTATGTAATACCAATCTGATTTCTCTTGGTGATCAGGATATCACACCAGCCAATATGGTAACTCCCTTCTTTGCCTATTGATCCAGAGGCATGAGGAAACCAAAGTGGCCAGGTGGCATTGTTAACTTCGAGTTCAGTGGAATAGGTGATGTGTCTCCAGGTGGGAGCATTTTTCCCTTTAGAGCTAAGTCCTTTAGACCTGAAGATCATAGGGTCACAGGGACAGGAAGGAAAAATTTTGTGAATGGGTCACTAGGGGTAATAGTGAATGGTGCCACTCCCATTTCTACTCCTTGATTCCTGGACCCGTGAATCCTGGCTATGGGAGAGAAAGCATCATATATTGGATGCTGGTTTAGAGCATATACAGCTTCATGGAGAATACTGCCCTAACCCTGCAAGGTATTGTCACCTAGCTGGTGCCAAAATTGTCTTTAAAAGGCCATTTCGTTGTTCTATGAAGCCAGCTGCTTCAGGATAATGGAGAACATGGTAAGACCAGTGAATTCCATGAGCATGGGAGCATTGCTGCACTTCATTTACTATGAAGTGAGTCCCTTGATCCAAGGCAATGCAGTATGGGGTACCATGATTGTGGGTAAAGGCATTCTATGAGTCCATGGATAGTAGTTTGGGAAGAAGTATTGTGTGCAGGAAAGGCAAATCTGTATCCAAGTAAGTGACTATCCCAGTGAGAACAAAATGTTGCCCTTTCCATGACGGAAGTGGCCCATTATAATCAATCCGCCACCAGGTTGCTGGCTGATCGCCTCGAGGGACGGTGCCATATCAGACTCTCTGCTGCTGGAAGATTGAGCACTCAGAAGTGGCTGTAGCCATGTTGGCCTTTGTGAGTGCAAGTCCATGCTGCTAAGCTCGTGAATAATCTCCATCCCTGCCACCATAGCCACTTTGTTCATGAGCCCATTGAGCAATGACAGGAGTAGCTGGGGAAAGAGAATGACTGGTGGCCACAGAACACGTCATCCTATCCACTTGATTGTTAAAATCATCCTCTGCTGAGGTCACCCTTTGGTGAGCATTCACATGAGACACAAATATCTTCACTTCTTTGGCCCATTCATAGAGGTCTATCCGCATACCTCTACCCCATAAATCCTTGTCTCCAATTTTCCAATCATGTTCCTTCCAAGTCCCTGACCATCCAGCCAAACCATTGGCCACAGCCCATGAATCAGTATATAACCATACATCTGGCCATTTCTCCTTCCAAGCAAAGTGAACAACCAGGTGCACTGCTCGAAGTTCTGCCCATTGAGAGGATTTCCCTTCACCACTGTCCTTCAGGGAGGTCCCAGAAAGGGGCTGTAGTGCTGCCGTGGTCCACTTTCGAGTGGCACCTGCATATCGTGCAGAACCATCTGTAAACCAGGCACGAGTTTTCTCTTCCTCAGTCAACTGATCATAAGGAACTCCCCATGAGGCCATAGGTGCAGACTGGGAGATAGAAGGTAATGTGACAGGAGTGGAGATCATGGGCATTTGGGCCACTTTCTCATGCAACTTACTTGTGCCTTCAGGTCCTGCTCAGGCCCGATCTCGAATATACCACTTCCATTTAATGATGGAGTGCGGCTGTGCACGTCCGACCTTAGGATTCCGTGGGTCAGGCAACACCCAGTTTATGATGGGCAGCTCAGGCTGCATGGTGACTTAGTGGCCAATGGTTAGGTGTTTGGTCCCTACTAAGGACCAGTAACAAGCCAAAAGCTGTTTGTCAAAAGGAGAGTCACTTAACTACAAAGGATGGCAGAGCTTTACTCCAAAATTCTAAGGGTCTGCCCGGGGATTCACCAATAGGGGCCTGCCAAAGTCTCCAAACAGCATCTCTATCTGCTACTGACACTTCAAGCACCATTGGGTCAGCTGGATCATATAGCCCAAGTGGAAGAGCAGCTTGCATAGCAGCCTGAACCTATTGCAGAGCCTTCTGTTGCTCAGGGCCAGACTCAAAACAAGCAGCTTTTTGATTCACTTGATAAATAGGCCAGAGTGGCACACCCAAATGAGGGATATGTTGGATCCAAAATCCAAAGAGGTTCACCAGGTATTGTGCCTCCTTTTTAGTTGCAATAACTTATCCTTCACTTTAGAAGGAATATCTTGACATGCCCCACACCGCTGGACCCCTAGAAATTTCACTAAGGTGGAAGGTACCTGAATTTTTGTTGGGTTAATTTCCTACCCTCTAGCATGCAAATGTTTTACCAATAAGTCCAAAGTCATTGACATTTCTTCCTTACTAGGTTCAATCAGCATAATGTCATCAATGTAATGGACCAGTGTGATGTCTTTTCAAAAGGAAAGGCGATCAAGTTCCCTGTGGACTAAATTATGAGATAGGGCTAGAGAGTTGATGTAGCCTTCAGGTAAGCAACTGAAAGTGTATTGCTGACCTTGCCCACTAAAGGCAAACTGCTTCTTACGGTCCTTTGAAACAGGTATGGAGAAAAAGGCATTAGCCAGAACAATAGCTGCATAACACGTACCAGGAGATACATTAATTTGCTCAAGTAGTGAAACTACATCTGGAATACTAGCTGCAACTGAAGTCACCACATGGTTAAGTTTTCAATAATTCACTGTTGTTCTCCAAGATCCATCTGTTTTTTGCACAGGCCAAACAGGCAAGTTGAATGGGGATGTGGTGGGAATCACCACCACTGCATCCTTCAAGCCCTCGATGGTGGCAGTAATCTCTACAATTCCTCCAGGAATACAGTATTGCTTTTGGTTTACTATTTTCTTAGGTAGAAGCAGTTCTAATGTCTTCCGCTTAACTTTTCCTACCATAATAGCCCTTACTCCACATGTCAGGGATCCACTGTGGGGGTTCGGCGAGTTGCTGAATATATCTATTCCAACTGTGCATTCTGGAACTAAGGAAATCACTATAGGATAGATTCAGGGACCCATTTGACCCACTGTGAGACAGACCTGAGCTAAGACTCCCTTAATAACCTGACCTCCATATGACCCCACTCCGAATGGTGGGCCACAGTGATGTTTTGGGTCTTCCGGAATTAGTGTAAGTTCAGAGCCAATGTTCAACAACCCCTCAAAATTCTGATTATTTTCTTCTCCCCTATGAACAGCCACTCTCGTAAAAGGCCCTAGATCCCTTTGAGAAAGGCTCAGAGAAAGATTCACAGTATACATTTCTGGCAGTGCAGTGAGGTCCTCCTCAAGGGCACTCAGCCTCCTCTTCATTCAAGGGGTTGTGGGGCTGTAAACTGGCTGAAGTCTCGGAATTGATTGAAGGGCTGTAACTTTCTATTCTGGTGAGTCAAGTTAAACTGTCATTCACTTGATCTAGAAATCTTGCACTGTACAGATCAAGTAATTATTTAATAGATTTCCCATCTATTTCACTCCTAGGGACACCATCACTAAGTAGCCAACACCGTAAGTGTATATGAGTCATACAATTCTGATTAGTGCCTGAACTCTGTTGTCTATTATGGTAACCATGCCCACCTTGTCTTTGGCGATTAAATATTGCCACTTGGTCCCTACCACCACAAGGTTCAATCCCAATCCCACTGTAGTTAGGTGTCTTAATTCACTTAGGGAGGTTCCCACTGTCAAATCTGACTTACACTATATAGCACTCACAGCAGTCTCCAAGGCTGTTGGGGCTCCCTTCACAAATTTGTTCCTTACCATTGTGGTAAAAGGTGTGTCCTCTGGGCTCTCAACTGGTGGGTCTGTGGGTCCATTCTGATAAATACACTCTAACATGACAATTTCCCTGAGCCTTTGGATACGTTCTTCTACAGTATACCAAGGCAAGTCTGGTACTTCAACATCCATGCTTGAGAACCAACCAAATAAACTATTAGATCCTTTTCTTACCTCTTGAGTTGAAACACTGAATGAAGGATCTGTGCTTACTGGACCCATATCAATAAACTTAGACTAATCTAACCTTATGTTCCTTGTACCATTATCTCACACCCTTAATGGCCATTCACACACATATTCCCCAGGTTTCTATTTGTATATATTAGAAAAGTCAATCAGTTCTTTTGGAGTGCAGCATACCTCCTCCTGGATGCTCCTCCTCCTGTACTTCACCTTTTGGGATTCACTGGAACTTACGTCTAGTTATAGGTCTAGAAGAAAAATGGGTTGTGGAGGTGTGTCCTGGACACATTCAACAATGTCTTGTAAAGTGTCTACCTCAGGTAATGCTCCAGACATTGTCCCAGGTGCCACCCCAGGCAATATCTCAGCTTCAGGCACAGCTGGGTCAGTGTCTTCAAATGAGGGGGAAAGGATAATGGTTTTCCTGGGGATGATAGTTTAGCAGACAAAAATGGAGTGATCTCTTCAGATAGGAGTGGTGGTGCAATTGGCAGGAATGATTCAGCAAAATTTAGGGGCCCAGTTTTCCCAGCTTTCTGATTATCTGCCCATATGTCCCCACCCCAAGGTTCAGGATTCCATTCTTCCCAATCAATGTCCTTACTTTAACTTCAGACACCATTCAATGTTGGGAATTCAATTGGTGTTATAATTCAGTCACTCTTACGATAAGATTCTGGGTTTAATTTTCGGCAATATCAGATCTGTTACTACAAGAAATAAGACTTTCATTCAGGGCACAATTCGCTACTTTCAGGTCTTTTATGTAGCAGTTGAGCTGTTACTGAAGCCCTGAGTCCATCTCTTTCTTTTACCACTTTGTCTCACGAAAGTAGGACAACCAACCAGCTTCCTTATACTTCTCATTCTGATGAAATTGTAGAAAAGTATCCAATATGCAATCACCTGGAGCCTTGTTTCTCACAAATATTTGATCTATTGGTAGTGATATTTTGCTTATTTCTATTGCCACCTCATGCCATGGATTAGCAGTACCTTCTTTACTACTGGAGGCAGAGCCATCAGCACCTTTAAGACTAGCCAAACTTGATAACTAATTTAGAAAGCACATTCTTACAATTTTTTTTCTCTAGAACCACTCTCAGTACCAAATCAGGAGGTCAGACAACAGGCTACTGGTTCACAAGGCTGCAGAAGCTGGTGAATCCCAGCAAGTCAGATGGCAAGCTGCTGGCTCAAGTCCCACAAACTGAAGGTCAGATGATGATGAGCTGGATGTAGGATCCAGAGCAAGAGCAAGATAGAACTTCACCACAGCATACATATATATTGGATGCAGGCCACATTCTCAAGGAAATTCCCCTCACTTGAGTAAGTTGGTGACTTGAGGGCATGACTCAAGATACACCCCACATTAATCCTGCCTCATTAACATACAAAGGTTTAGGACTTACAACACATAACTACACAATACCACGAAATGGAGGATAATCACATCAGATCACAAAATGGAGGACAGTTACACAATACTGGGCACAGTGGCCTAGCCAAGCTGACATATAACATTAATCATCACTAGAATTCTTTAGTGGAATGTAGTGATATAGGTAATCCAATAGAGGGAAAAAAACAACTTGGAAGAAACAGACCATGCAAGGATAAGAAAACATTGATATCGTTTATACATGCAGAGATAGATCCTCAAAACAAAAACAGATTGTTTAAATATAAAAGGAAAAGAAAAATTGCTAGGTGTTAAACATATGACAGAAATAGAAAAGTTGATAAAAGGTGTTGGTTGGAGGATAAAAAAAATCAAAGAAATCTTTTCAGAGAGTAGAGCAAAAAGACAAAAAGAAAACAAAAAGAAATATAAGAAAAGGTAAGCAAATTAAAAGACCAGTTCAGGAGGTGCAACATCCAACAGTCTATTTATATCCTCTTTCATATATCTGTAGTCCTTTTCCTGATAATAAGAAATGGCATATATTCTCTTTTGAAGAATACTTAAAAGATACATGTTGTTTTGAATAGCAAGGTTTGGAAGACTCACTGGATTATTTATTAGGGCTAAGAATATTCTGCTGTATCCACCTTGAATTATTGTCACATGAGCCATACTTTCTTAGAGGAACAAAATCATTAACACTACATACCATCACTTCATCACATACATAAGGCTCATTTCTCCATTGCCAGATTGTCTGCTCCCAGAGAGCCCTATCTCTTTGACTCCCTACTGTGTCTCCACATATAAGCTTGTCTGTTGGTACATAGTGAACGCTTACAAAAATATTATTGAATAGATTTAGAGTGAATTTCCATAAGCTTTTATGTAGTGGAGGAGTACTTCTCTCTGAAATTGTGGGTGACTCAACTTCAGCAGCTGCAGTTAATGAAATAATTATTACTTCTCTCATTTAACGTCTCTGTTGAGGCCATAAGTGACATAGTCAAAAAATAAACACCAACCAGCTTTACAGAGTTTTATTCTAATAGCTCCATAATTGTCAAGTTACTCTATTATGAGTACAGTTAGTGTTGAAGAACATGGAAATGCCACACTGGTTAAGTCTCTGATGTGATCAAAGGCTCATAGCATTTATCCTACTCCATAGAACACTTATTTTATATTTTGATATAAAATATAAGATCTTTTGTAAAAATCTATCATAAAGAAAGGAATAGCAAAGAGCATAAGAAAGAGCAGGAGGGTTTGCCCCAGCACTTGTCAAAGATTTGCCATGCCTCAGTCCTAGCTCCTCAGCTAACATCTAATAACTGTGTGACCTTGGGCAAGCTGTTTAGTCAATATGTGCCTCCATTTTTACATCTTTACAATAAAGGTGATAAGAGCTGCCCTACCCACATCAAATAAAGTAATGTAAGAAGGCACTTTTAAAACTGTAAAGCAGTTTAACATCTGTATATTGTAGTTATATATATTTATATGATTGTATACTACTGTTATTATATTATTACTATTAAACACAATTATTAAGTCTCAGAACAAACAGCAAAAGCCCTGAGAAGCTGAGGAAACAAATAGCAGACAAGCCTCCAGTACAAAACAGAGAAGGATAAATTCACAGTGGGGACACTGAATAAGGACAAGTAAGGTGAAATCGAGACTGTTTATATTTTGGGAGGTTTTACTGGAAGTACATGTGCAGGAAAACACAATTTTCAAGCAAATGAGCATAATCATGGAATTTCTTGCCAAGAATGAGATCTTAGAGGAGGGGACTTCCAAATTTTTCTTTCTTTCACAATTTTGGGGTTTTTTTGCATTTGTTTTGGTTTTAAATAAGGTGTAAGATCTGGGATTGCATTCTACTTCTTGCAAATTGTGCACAGCAAGGGTGTGGTGACCTTTTTTCCCTCTCAGATTTTTATCTCCTATACATTCCCATGGAGTCTACAGGAATGGACATCAACAGCTGATCCTGGGAGACATCAGAGATGAGACAGAAAGAAAGGTGAGTGTGGCAAGAATGTGCCACAAAGGTCTTCAAGAAATGGAGGGAGGGGGATTTGTGCACGTGCATTCCCTCATTTGTTATACATATATATTTAGTATTTTAATATTTCTGCAAACGGGAGGTACTTATGATTATGCAGTATTAATCATACTCTACGTATTTAATGGAATATTTCTTACCCCTCAAACAAAACAAACCTGTTGTTAAATTGTCGGTACATCTGGCAGTGAAGATAAATTTTAGTGAGGAAATATATTTACTTACAGTGATCATGTTTTTTAATGATCTTAACGGTAAGAAAAAATAATAATACTTTTGCTACAAATTTATCATTTTGGAGGGTACTATCCATTTCTTACTTCCTTCATTCAAAAAAAAACCTAATTAAGTGTCCACGATGCACTGGCCCTGTCCTAGAGAAACAAGTCCATAGCTCTTAGAGAAGGAGGTGAGAAAGCCATTTTATATGGAAAGGCCATGTCTCCTAGATAGCCCTGGAATGCTCCTGCCATGTGCTAAGGAACTCATTTCCTCTCCTTTTCTCCTCTAGGGCTCTGAATCTCTAGACAGAGCTTATTTCAATCCAGCTGTCAAAGATCATAAAATCTCTAGAAGAATATGCTTGACCTACTCTTGGCTAGAGAGGGGTGGAGGTCAATGATTCTGACCCCCTCACCCAGGAATCATGACATATTAGAAGGTGTCCTCCCCTAAGGAATCACAGTCTGCTCTCCAGGAGGTCCCCAACCAACTCCTGTAGCCATCAGTTCACTCCACTGACGTTCAAGATTAAGTGCTTAGGAGTAGAATCCCCAACAGTTACTTCAGATACAAGGAATAAAGTTTGGTTTGTGATTATGACATTTAAAACTCCCAAGAACTTAGCATGAAACAACATTTTTCATTCTTTCCACTTACTCCGTGTATATAATCTATCCACTCTAGTCAAACTGGTCTAATGTCTGTTTATTTAATTTTTAATTTCTGCCTAATGCCTTTAATTATGTTATTATTCCATTTAAAAAATTATTAATGAATAAGTACAGTACAGTACGTACATCAATGATTCAATTAATTTTTACCTAATGTATGTAAACCCATGTATCCACCACCCAGATTAAGGTACAGGACACTTTCAACATACTACTACTACCTCATCTGCCTTTCCAGTCATCATCTTCCTCAGAGATAATTACTTTTCTGATATGTATACATTAGTTTTTCTACAGTATATAAAACACACACACACACACACACACACACACACATATCCTCAAGTTGATCCCAGAGTAGTACAGAATAGAAATTCCTATAGGGTTTCCAAAGCTGTAAATCTGTGTTGAAGCAGACTGCCACATCCTTCTCCCACAGAGCAGCTGGTAGGTTCAAACCACAGACTTTTTGGTTAGCAGCCAAGCACTTAACCACTGTGCCACAAGGGTTGCTTTCTACAGTAGGGTTTGGACTTACTTATCTAGCAGGAATGAGACAAGGAAAGAAGTGCCACACAGGGAGGAAAGCATGGTAGTCCCCTCTGACGGGACCTCTCTTCCACCAACTACCATACCACATGCATAGACCCAAGAGTTGAGCCTGGGTTGTTGCTTATCTATTGTAGTGCCCCAAATTAATAAATACTGAATCCACAGTTTTACTGTGTTTTCATCTCTTCAATTATCTTCCCAGAATTCTCTGTGAAATAGGATGGTCAACATATGATCCAGGAGAGAGAAGAATTTCGCACTGACTTAAAGAAAAAGTGTCCTTATATAATCATTTCTTTTATTATACATGAAGATACTAAAGTGTTAAAAGAGATTATTTGAATTTTTCAGTTTAGTCGTATATTTACTCTGTGCTTTTTTATGATAATATAAACAAGTGTTTAGAATGCTATTCTGACTTGTGTAATGATAACAGATACGGTCCAAAATGACCTTCCAGCATGCTCTCCCACAAAATAGTCTTTCATTGAGCCATTGATCAATAAACTGAGAATCTAATAGTTTAATCAGCTATAAATCTCTCTAACCATGCTATCACTGAGTTCATGTTTCTCTGACTTTTTATTTATGGATAATCAAAACAGTTAATTAAACTTTTTTAAAAAAAAAAACAACCAAGTCTATTATGTCTATCGCATTCACTGACTGACTTATCTAGTAACCCATGAAAAAGAAAAAAATAAATAAATGAAATAAAAAACCAACGTTCTTATCAAATTCCTACCAAACTTATCTCATTTCCTTTTACAATCAACGTATTCATTGGGCGGCAGCTATGTGCAGGACATTACACGAAGCAAGAAGTAAAAAACAACCCCGTTCTAAAGTCAGTTACAATCCTGGGTAGAGGAGCTAAGAAAAAAATGAAAATGACTACCACCTAGAATCACATGAAGGTGAAGACATATTTCTCTATCAAGAGAGACCATAAGTAAAGAGGGTGGAAGTTCAGGACACTTGTGCTGGAACCTCTCTCCAAGAAAAGTAAAATATAACATCAGAATTGGGAGTGTGACAGGCAGTAGACACTCATTTTGATGACGATACCAGGGACCTTCAGGTAGCTCTCAGAACCAAATATCTAAAAATGAAAGGTGTGGAACCCCAAAAAGCCCCTTCTACTCTGCTGTCAACTCTATTATCACTGAAGCTCAGAGAGAAAAAAAAAAAAGAAAAAAAGATGAGAGGCAAACAAATGCTGTCAGAGCCCAATGTTGAAAAACAAGGAGTGAGATTCTCAAGGTCACAAGACAAACCCAGGAAATATGATTCCAAGTGTTGCAAGTCCTTTTTCCCCTTGACAGTAATAGATTACTAGAAACGATACAAGTACTCTTTTCCCTTTGGTTGACAGGAAGAAACTTAGAAGTTATCCAATCTCAGTAAATATCAAATAAATCTCTGTTACTAGAAAAATTCAACTCAGCATTGAATTTTAACTGGCCTGAAAATGATACTTGGAACCATCTGGCTGAGATTAGAGTTCAGCTTCTCCACTTGCCTCTAGGTCGAGCAACTGTTACTCCCGTGATGTCAAGCAAAATTATAATTAAAGCACCACACCTACTTTTGAAGTTTTCAATGCACACTTTAAATGTGTTTTATAAGTATTTGTCAACAATCTGCATAAGCATCTAGCTGCTTATACATCTCAATTCAACTATTGCATGATAGAACACTTTATATTTATTCAGGCATTTTGACTGTACAGATGGTTCTTAACTCATAATGGAAAGGAAAAAAAAAAAAGATTCGTCAGTTTTGTTTTCAGCTTGTCTCTTTATATAACTTGTAGATATATAAAATTCCCAAGTGGTTCAGAGACAAAGAAATGGCACACTTTGCTCTTTTTTTCGCCTGCTCAGCTGCTCATTTTATTTTTAATGTTTGGGCCAAAGTCATCTCAGTCCTGCTCAATGGAGCAAAACTCTCTTACTTTTCTTGCCTCTCGCCTTGACTATTTGAGTCCGTCTAAAACTTCTTGAGGAAAGTCTTATGTTTGCCCATAACAACCCCTGAGTTTAACTTTATTTGAGAGGGTAGTCACCATCCTTCCATGTGAAAACTGATAGTTCACTATTTCCCAAAACACTTCATTCAAATTTTGAGCCACTTTTATGGTTAGACATTTCCCTTTATCCAGTCAAAATCCGGACAACAAATCATTAGACTTAGTCTGACATCTGAAGTTGAACAGAATCAGTCTAATGCCCCTTCCTCTATATACAAATGTACAAACTTTTAAGGAATCTGCTTGAGATACTTACTGGTTTTATTTGTTTCTTAGTTTTAATAGCAAAACTATCCAAGCAAAACAGTGTTTTCTTCATCGGGACAGAAGTGGTGATTCTCTTCTTGTTTCCCATGGCATTTTATTCTTTTATCCCAAATCCCCATTTGAGAAATGAGAACATCTGTTTTCTCCCAACTCTAATCTCCTCAAATAAATACAAGACGGAGTAATTACACTTTAAAAAGGCAATTTAGTTCATCAATACTCCACCAAGAAAAGTTGGTAATATTCACATATTAGGAAATTGCAAGAGTTTGATCTGTTAGGAAGGATAAATAGGCAATTCCATAGAATTTTGGGGCTTTTTGTCAGGAGGGAGAAGGATACTCTTTCTTAAATATCCAGCTTAAATTTTATCTCCTCTGTAATACCTTTACAACCACCACCCCCGGCTTCCTTCAAATTTTAGTCACCATTCATTTCCCATTAATGCTTTGTTTGTGTTATGGTCACCAGCCAACTTTGGATTATGGATCAATGTACTCAAATATTTCTCCCAGTTACATGGTGGCTACTGAAACACATGAAAGTTAACCATTTATGTTATTCCTAGAGCCAGGAACATGGTTAGAGATCAATATATATTAATTTCCTTGAATTAGCTCTATTTCCCAAAGACAAGCCAAGTATATTCCATTGATTTGCTCCAAGGTCACAGATGTCAATGGCTGAGAATGAAGCTGATTCAGCTTTCCTGGTCTCATCCAGACAGTCTAGTGCTATACACACCATTCAAGCTTTACATAAAACTATGTTTCTAAGAAAATCTATTAAGTTTTCAAAATCACAGTATGTGTAATATTTATATTTCACAACTTACAATATTTGGCATACTATATCTTAGTTAAGGGGTGGTTTTCCATTAGAATTGCTCTCAGATGCACACCATAGATGGTCACACTTTTCCACTACCAATCATTTTCAGCAAAATCCTATACAAACTTAACTATAGATACAATTATTAGATCATAAGTCATACTTTTTAATTATTTTGATAATTTCTCAGGATTTTGCCCAGCCATGCAAAGAGACACTGTAAACTTATTGAAATAAAGAAAACTAATTCTACTGTACTAGAATAGCTTAATAATAAATCAAAAGGAAAAGTTCCATTCTGGGCTGAAAATGAAAAGGCTAATAAAAAATACATCCAAAGGAAAAAAAAAAGATATTTCTGTGTCAGATTACTGATGCCAATCTCTCAGAAGCTAAGCCTGGGACATTGCAGGAGACTGGTATTACTGAGTGATCAAACTTCTATGGCAGTCAACTGGAGTGAATGACATCAAGTCAATTTCTGAAGTCATCTAAAGAGATACACAAGCAAGAAGTTATATAGCATAGACCTGTGAGTCCTAGAGGTTCTAACTATATCCTTTTATCACTCCAGTGATAGAGGAATAACAGAGTTGATTGGCAGAAGCCTACACTCGCTTCCCTTCTGAAGAGAAGTGATGTCAACCTACCCCAGGGTGATCACATAGCTGCCCAGTAGAGCCAAGGAAGCAATCAACCCAGGAATGGATTTCAGTGGTGTTGAATTACTTCTGTTTTATGTTCCTCACTGTCCCTACTGATTTTAGGGACTTAGCCCCTAAAGGGTCAATTATTTTAAGGGACATTCAGCACTTGAGAAACATGTACTGAATTCTAAAGCATGTGATGTAGGATGCATTGAAACTCTTTGCCCAACTAAGTACCCTTCACTCTTCTGGGCTTTAGTTTCCTAATCAGTAAAATTAAGGGACTGGATTAAATGATGTCATCTAAAACCAAAAAACCAAACTCATTGCCATCAAGTCAATTCCAACACATAGCAACCCTATAGGACAGAATAGAACTGCCCCATAGGGTTTCCAAGGAGCAGCTGGTGGATTCGAACTCCTGACCTTTGGGTTAGCCTCTGAGTTCTTAACCACTGTGCCACCTGGGTTTCTTAATATTCAATGACTGGAATCAACTTCCTATGTTTAGATCCTCCTACAACTTCTTTCTTAGGATTTTTCCATAGCAGGAACTAAATCAGCGAGGGAAACTAAATCCCCATCATCACATCGTAGATACAGTTGTTATTGTTGTTGGTGCTATTATTATTGTGTTCATTAAAACATGGGAAAATATTTCTCAGAGTTCTGTTCTCAGTTTCTTAAGAGGAAATGCTTTAGTACACCTAGGAATATATTCTTTGACTGTACTAAGGGAACTACTCACCTCTCATGAACCAATCCTGATATAACTTTAAGTAAACACCTATTGCATTTTTATCTTTGCTGTATATGTCCTAAGCAAGCCACCTATCCCTTTTGATTCTTTTTTCACTTAAAAAGTTAAGATAATACTTAACTACATATGCATGATAATGATAATGAAAATTTTTAAAAACTGGTAATTGATATTTCGTGATATTTTCCACTCAACTCATCTTTCTACACACATCATGTTGTCATCCTTTCTCTATCAGTATGCTTTACATAAAGGAAGACACTGTCTGGACCTGTCTCCAGGCTTCAGTGCTATATGCCACATACCAAAAATGCATATGCCAGAGAACTCTGGAACTGTCTGAAGAAGCCAGAGGACATATGTGACTCTTTACTCTGTGCCCCTTGAAGGAGGTAGTCTATCTGTTATTGTAGCATTTGAATTTTAGCTCAAGTTTGTATGTTTGTTTGTTTTTTTTTCTTTTAGATATTGTCTTAGTCATCTAGTGCTACTATAACAGAAATACCACAAATGGATGGCTTTAACAAAGAGACATTTATTCTCTCACAGTTTAAGAGGCTAGGCATCTGAATTCAGGGTGTCAGCTCCAGGGGAAGGTCCTTGTCATCAGTCTTCCCTGGTTGAGGAGCTTCTCAGTGCAGGGACCCCTGGGTCCAAAGGACGCACTACTCTCCTGGATCTTGTTTCTTGGTGGTATGAAGTCCCCATGTCTCTCTGCTCGCTTCTGTCTTTTATATCACAAAAGAGATTGGCTTAAGACGCTATCTAATCTTGTAGATCTCATCAATATAACTGTTGCTAATCCATCTTATTAACATCACAGTGATAGGATTTACACCACAAAGGGAATCACATCAGTTGACAAAGTGGTGGACAATCACACAATACTGGTAATCATGGCCTAACCAAGTTGACACATATTTTTGGGGGACAGAATTCAATCCATGACAGACATGAACATGACAAATCATATTATAAAAAGATGTTAAATACAACCTCCTTCTACCAGCTATTGAATCAAATGCTGCCAGTTAAGTGTAATACACAATTTAAATATGATGTGCTTAGTCATTTATGGAAACCCTGGTGACATAGTGGTTAAAAGCTACATCTGCTGACCAGAAAGTTGGCAGTTCAAATCCACCAAGCACTCCTTGGAAACCATATAGGGCAACTCTACTCTGTCCTATAGGGGTGCTATGAGTTGGAATTGACTCGACGGCAAGGGTTTGGTTTTTGGTTTTCAGTCATTTATAGCAGCAGTTTTCACAGGGCTCTCTCTAAAACACAAGACTGATTATGATGTTGCCTTCTCTAAAATGCTTTAGTAGCACTTACACTTCATTTTTGAAGTTAAAGCTTCTTAACATGAAATGTAAGACTTCTGTTATTTGGCCCCAGTTTATTACCCCATTCCTTATTTGCTTATTGTCACCTTCCACATTTATTCTCTTTCTATTATGGTCGAAGTGCTGCTGCCTTGCAAAACTACTTGCAATTTTCATCACACCAGACTCTCAATGCCTATTCTTACCTCTGTCCATGTTGCTTGAGCTGCCTCAAGTTCCCGCCTCCACCTCTTCACTTCCCTAACTGCTCATTGTCCTTTAAGAACCCGAGGCCACATATCTGGAAACTTTAACCATTAGAATATTGACTAGAACCTGGATTGAAATTTAAATAGCTCCCTAAATAAACTACAATAAATGTCACAAAGAGAGACCCTAACTTAGCCAAAAAAAAAAAACTCAAACCAGTTAGTGTCGAGTCAATTCCAATTTATGGTGACCTCATGTGTGTCAGAGTAGAACTGTGCACCATAGGACTTTCAGTGGCTGATTTTTTCAGAAGTAGATCTCCAGACCTTTCTTCCAAGGTGCCTCTGGGTGGACTCAAACTACTTTTAATTCTAACCTCAAGAATTATCAAGAACTATTATCTGGTTTCTACATTCATAACAGATTAAAAGTAGCAACTTAGAAAAAAAGAGGTGAGCTGATAGAGAACCAAAAGTTGAAAGATGAGAAACTGGCCAACTGCTAAGGAAAAAACAAGAATATTATAAAAATTTTTACAAAAGGTTGCAATATAGGACAACCTACACCATTCAAAAATAGCTGAATTATGTTTAGAATATATTCAGTATACATTGGTAGGAAATTTCACACAACATTTTAGGATGACTATGTTAAAATGTTTAAAAACAATAAAGAATAGGCTTGTGTTACCTAAACAACTTATGTGGAATAAATGAATAATTCTAGGTAAATGTAGTAATACTTTATTTGGAAGTTGACATACAGGTACAAAGTTATTTTATATTTTAAATTTCAGTAATACCTTTCAAAGGAAAAAGAAATATTTATATGTCATTTATGGATTTTTAGCCTTAGCTATATCCATTTATTACATCTGTATTCAAAGAGGGTGATAGTTGCAGGTCTTGATATGTAATAGCAGTTACAATTTAAGGTATATTCTAAAGTCTTAGCATAGGTGTCTTATGATATAATTGCCTATAAGGCTATTGAGGCTATTGGGAAATAGAAACGTCCCAGGTCCATCGGTAAGTGTTGGAGTCCATACTGTTATAACAGTGAATGATGACTAATTTGATTGAAGGAAAAGATAACCAAGAAGAACATTCCATGCCCTAACACAGTTCCCATGCAAGATGTGGGAAAAGAGATGTTTGTTTTCATTAATGTACACTTCTTTAAAAAAGAGTCCACAGGGTGTCTTGCACTGTGTCACAAGAGAAGGAGAAAATGTTGTCAATGACAGAGAGTAACTTTCATCCTTACCATTAACTTGATATTTCCTTATAAGATGGATGGTATCACTGTTCACTTCCTTCTGAGCTATAACTAGAAGAGCCCCTTCATTTCACTGCCTATTACCAAGTAGGGGTGAAAAGTGAGTTTCCTCTAAATATTTCTGATTCACACTCTCCTTTTTCATTTCTCTATTGTGACCTGCTTCCGCTTAACACATTTCCGTGATTTAAGGTTCTTCTTGTGGGTCTCTTTTGAGCACAACAAAAAACTACCATTTTGTCTGTCCTTTAATATACATGATGAAGCATATACAGTGAAAATACACATTCTCTGAAACTTGCCATTTCTCTTCCTAAAAGAAAGAGGCTGTTCTTAAAAACTAATTGAGCATTAAAATAACAATCATATCTGGTACATGCTTGGGAAATTTATAAAAAATTCAGAAAAGAATCTTTTTATAATAGTTCCTCTGCTAATAGGCTAATATAATCTGTGCCTTTTCTAATAATCCCTACAGCCATCTGATGTGGAACGAGAGA
This sequence comes from Trichechus manatus latirostris, assembly GCF_000243295.1. NCBI lineage: Eukaryota > Metazoa > Chordata > Mammalia > Sirenia > Trichechidae > Trichechus > Trichechus manatus. The sequence continues at coordinate 6,591,167 of NW_004443986.1, forward strand.
TGGGAGCTTCACTGCAAAGGAGAAACACTGATGAATTTGGCACTGAGGCAGGGCCGTTCAAAATGGAGCTTCTGTATCTGGTGGGGAGACGTCCTCCTCAAAACTGTCTTGTTCACACAATTGAAATGGCATTTGGGAACAGTAACATTCTTGGAGAAATTCCAGCCAGAACACTTTCAAAATGTGGTTCTGTTGGAATTAGAGTCCAAAGATTCAAGTGGGAATCTAAGACCTGACACTTAAGTTTATAAGCTGTGACCATGAGCTACTTAACTTCTGTATTTCAGGGTCCTAGTTGATAGGATGTATGATAAAATCCCTACAGCTCATAAGTAGGTACTATGCACATTAAGGCATTTAGCATAATTCCTGGTATGTCTGGTATATAGTTAATGCTTGATTAACTTCAGCGTTTTCTATTATTAAGATGACAAGTTATGCAGCATAGAAGGCACTGGTAAAATTGAAACCCTATTGTGGAATCCATTTTTATCCCTTAGCTGATACCAATACATTAAGGAGTACACAATTATATCCTCACTCTCCTTAAGCCTATATAGTTTCATCAGGACCATTTCAGGAGGAGGTCTAGATATTTTATGTATTTTGTAAATTAAGTAAGGATAACAGAGGAACCCTGGTGGCCCAGTGGTTAAGCTTTTGGCTGCTAGCTAAAAGGTTGGCAGTTCAAAACCACCAGCTATTCCATGGGAGAAAGACATGATCCCATAAAGATTACAGCCTACACAACCCTATGGGGCAGTGCTACTATGTCACACGGGGTCACTAAGAGCCAAAATCGATTCTACAGCACCCAACAATAACAAGGATAGCAGAGGAGTCCCTGAGTGGTGCAAACCATTAACTTGCTCAGCTGCTAACCAAAAGGTTGGCGGTTCAAGTCTACCCAGGAGCACCTCAGAAGAAAGGCCTGGTTATCTACTTCCAAAAATCAGCCATTGAAAGTTTCCCTACGCAGCAGAATTCTGCTCTGACATACATAGGGTTGCCATGAGTTGTAATCAACTCGACAGCAACTGGTTTAAGGGTAACAGAAGAAAATACTTAAGTCTCAGAAATGCCAACACTAATCTGAAGGCCAGCACATGCTTAAGACCACTCTAGGAAGGGCTTCTTTCTAGCCATGACACTCCTGTGAATGGTGACACATTAGTACCATAGAGAAGACTGAGATGTAAAAACAGAAGTCAGTTATCAGTTCCATGTGACTTCCTTCCAGTCAGAAATGGTACTCTTTGATTCTTTCTTATGAAAGGCAGCACAAAAGAGGAATGGAAGAATTTTAAAGATTTGATTGGTTTTGTGCACTAAGAGTCAGTTGAAGTGGGTAAAATGATTAGTATGGAAACAAAAAGAAAACACACTAACTTAGTTTGGTTTCTAAATCAGATTTCTGAGATTACCTGATTCAGCTCAGTGAAAACTCTCTTCACTCAATACACCAAATAATATGAGAAATGTGAAGAACAGCAAAACGAAAACTTAGATGTTGGGAGGAAATATTCAAGGGTAAAAGCAAAGGGAGATTGTGATCATCTCAGAAACAAAATGCTAATAAATGTGGGCAATAGAGTGTGAACTGGGAAAACAAACACGGTACCTATTTAAACTGAGGTTGGTATAAAATAACAGTGTGTGTGATTCTCTTCTCATAGCATTCTTCCCTCGCTGGACCAATTAGAGTCTTGAGCTTTTACTTTCGATTATTTGAGACTTAAATGTCTTCTTTACATTTTCTAGAGAATAAAATATATTTTGAAACGCTGTGGTTTAATTTATTTAAAGCGAGGAAAGGGCCAGAGTATGAGAATTAATATACGGGTACCAGTTTCGGTCAAGTCTACTCCAACTCTTGGTGACCCCATGTATGTCAGAGTAGAACTTTGTCCCATAGATTTTTGTGTGGCTGATTTTTTTTTCCAGAAGTAGATTGCCAGACCTTTCTTCTGATGTGTCTCTGGGTGAACTTGAACCTCCAACCTTTCAGTTAACAGCCAAGTGAGTTAACTGTTTTCACCACCAGGAACTCCGGGAATTCATATAGATATGTTGAACTCTATGTGCCACACGCATAACTAGCCTTTATTTGATTGCTAAGTACTTTACATGTGTTGTCTTCTTAATCCTCAGAATAATCTATTAAAACCCACTGCCATGGAGTTGGTTCGACTGCCCCACAGGGTTTCTAAGGCTGTAAATCTTTACGGAAGCAGATTGCCACATCTTTCTCCCACTGAGCGGCTGGTGGGATCGAACCATCAACTTTTAGGTTGGCAGCCAAGCGCTTTAACCACTGTGCCACCAGGACTTCTTATGAATAACCCGTTAAGGTAGGTCTATTATCATTCACCAGCCACTCCTTGGAAACCCTGTGGGGCAGTTCTACTCTGACCTATAGGGTTGCTATGAGTCGGAATCGACTCGACGGCAATGGGTTTATATTTATTGGGTTATTATTCCTATTTTATAAATAAAGAAATAATCTCAGAGAAGTAATTTACCAAAATAAACTCAGTAGCTTGTAGGAGGCAGAGGCCAGCCCACACCTACCTGCCTGTGAAGCATTGCTTATTGCCGTTCTCCACGTTGCCACAGCCAGCTAGAGAGACTCTTTAGAATAGACTCTTCCAGACCAGATTCCTACATGACCTAATGGCTAGCTCTGTAAGGGAGACTGCCTTCCCTCTAAGCATTCTAGACAGCAGAGTGCTGTTAGCCTCTTATGTTCAACATAAGAAGCACAAGAACAAGTTCATTGCCTCATGGAGCAGGGAATCAGTAATGAGTATGCAGAGGGATACCTGGCAGAGAAGACTAAAAAGTAAAAAGCTTGTTGGGAAAAAGTATTTGATCTTCAGAAAGGAATGAAATTCCTCATTTTAACGGAGGAATGTATTTTGGCACATAAACTTCTTGCTTAAGAAAGAAGTTATCAACTCATGCCCCAGGTTGTAAATAATTAAGCTGTATTCTTCCCATAACCCAGAGCCCTCCTTGTTAGTGATGAAAACACTCAGGACTTTGTTTTTCCATTCTTTCAATTAGCATTGACCATGGCTGAGAAGAAACTAAGCTAATAATATACACAGTTTTAGCTTGCTTCCCTCATTACTCATAAAATAATTCTTGACCCAACACTGATGTGTGTCCCTCCCCAATCTCATCTGAGAACCTCAACACCTAAGTCTTGATGGCACAGAGATTTGTAAAGATTATTATTATCTCACGCACTTTACTTTTTATATCTCAACTATATTGTTAATTTCTCAAGACTCAGGACCATAACATATAAGTCTTTTCAGTCCTGGAGTGCAAAGAAATAATTACTGTGAAAGTACTTTACAAGTGATTAATCAAACCCATTGCTATTGAGTCAATTCCGACTCATAGTCGACCCTATAGGACAGAGTAGAACTGCCCCTTAGAGTTTCCAAGGAGAGCGTGGTGGATTCAAACTGCCAAACTTTTGGTTAGAAGATGTAGCTCTTAACCACTACGCCGCCAGGGTTTCCAGTAATAAATCAGGAGAAAGCATTTGTTACCTTAAGCTTTCATTGCTTAGCACATTTCTGAGCATACAGAATCATAGCATTTTAGTATAGTAACAAAACTAGCTAACATTACTTGAACTGAGCCCTTTTATATTTGCCAGGCACTGTTCTAAGAGTTGCGCTTGTATTACTTTATCCAGTTTTCATAGGCACCCTGTAAGGTAGGAATGCTCTTATATGCCCCAGTCTGACTTCAGAACTTGCTTTGTTAAGGACTATGTTATTTTGCCTACTGAGAGGACCCAGACTGAGAAAGAACTGCCAGTTTTTGTTTTACAAATGAAGAGATAATGATCCGGAGAAGTTAACTGGTTTCCCTCTGGTTACCAGTAAAAAAAAATATAGTTGCCCTCAAGTTGATCCTGACTCATGGTGAACCCATGTGTATCAGAGTAGAACTGTGCTCATAGGATTTTCAATGGCTGATTTTTCGAAAGTAGATCTCCAGGCCTTTCTTCTGACATGCCTCTGGGCAGACTCAAACCTCCAACCTTTCAGTTAGCAGATGACAGCATTAAACTATACATCTCCCAGGGACTGTTGCCACTGGTTAAACTATTATTAAATGGCAGAACTGAACTTGAACCCAATTTTCTGACCCTAATCCCAGAATTCTTACTACAATGTACCTGCCTATGAGTTGGAATCAACTCGCAGCAATGGGTTTTTTTGTTTTTTTGGTTTATATGGGAGACAATCCATATATATATATGTGTGTGTATATATATATATATAATTTTTAGCAATTTTGATGTTTTGAAGGAAAATTATGTTAATAGTCACTAAGTTTCTTCGTCCTGTACATACTCAGTTCATGCATATGAGTCATCCTTTATAAAATAGTAATACATAAAAACTAATTGTTTTGAAGTTAACATCCTTACCATTCAATTTCATATGAAAGCATATTTCTTAACTTACAAATACTAAATGCAGAGACTACTAAAACGTGAGTGATTTGAGACTCTCTTTGATGGGAAGCTTATAGCAGGAAAATAGAGTTTAAGCTTTTTTGTTTATTTGCGTCATAGGGGAAAAAGACGCCAGACTCAAATTTAATCAAAAGAGATTTTTATTAAGCCAAGACAGAGACAAAGACGATCATTCAAATGAGGAAGACAGTCAGCATATACCCAGTACAGAGGATGAAGGAATCAAAGTCATCGTGTCTATTATATACTATAGACGACAAAGAAAATCATCACAAGGTCACGACTGATAGCAGGTCAATTCATCACTGTTGGAAGTGGGACTACAGAGGCAGGGAAAAGACCATGACTAGAATGTGTACATAAATTATAGGTTAAAAAGGCTACAGGATTGGTTCTGGGGTTTTAATTACCTGGCTACATGATGACTGGGGTTGACTCCTAGATCTTGCAGCCCTGCGTCATAGTCACAAGCTGGTTATAAGACAATACTAGGACCCCATCCTTTAACTTAAATCAGGTAACATGCATCATGGAGCATTTCCTCTTTGTTTTACTTAGGTACACGTGTTTCTTAAGCAGCAGAGAAACCTGTTATACCAGTTTTTCTATTACATTAACTAGGGGAAAGGGAAATTGGACCTTATCCTAGCTTTCCTTACTGTGGCCAAGCCCTATAAGATTTAGGGGATCTCCATTCTCCAGAGCATTTGTTTTGATTTATTTTTACTTACAGAGTGTTTCAAACATATAGAAAAGTACAGGAAATGATCTTTGTGCCAGCATCCATGTGCAAAAATAACTAGATTAACCATATGTTAATATTTTGCCAAATGTGGTTCAAAGCTCCACTTAGAAAATTAAAACATGTTATGGAAATGGCTAATGCCCTACCACTCATCAGAACGTGACCACTCTTCTGAAACTGTCATTTATTTTCCCTACGCATGTCTTTCATATTTTTACTATATATGCACGCATGTAATAATAAAGAATGTATATATTTTTATTGTGGTTAATAGATGTGCAACAAATTCTCTTTTCAGTATTATGTTTATCATATTGTTCAACCACTACCATTAGATTAAAAATGTGTATGAAGGGTTACACATTATATAGTCCCTTTTTCATCTTATTTCTTCACTCAACGTTGTATTTTTGTTTTCATTTTCAGTTTGAAAGTGTTGTCTTTAGGTAGATAAATTGCCTTCTTAATTGTTAAGGCATATGAAAAGTGTGAGCATAAAGTTTAATTATGATGGAAAAACATATTTAAATAACAAATCCCTATAAGGCAAATGCTATTACATATCTTAAATTATATATTTTGTAATCTTTAATGCAGGTAGTATCCTTTTCAAATAAAAATTGATATAATAAAATTGGAGACATAAACAATACCAAGTATTACTTACAAGTTATTAAAAAATATCATTAGAGAATCCAGGGTAAGTGAGGTGTATGAGGGAAGGATAGAGAATTCCAAATGCTCTCAGATCCCAGTCCTAATCTCCCCGTAGGCTTATTCCCACTTACTGTCTGTGCCTCTGCCATGCTCCTGTCCCTACCTGCCTTCATCCCCTGTGGTTACAAAACTTCCATATCTCCTGTCAGTCCAACCCTGAGTCTTGGCCCTGATGGGAAATGCCGGTGGAACCTCTTCCCCTTAAAATCTTACAACCCAACAAAGCCTCCTAACAAGTCCCCCACTTGCCTCAGCAGCACTCTTGCAAATGCCTTCCCTTTGAGGACAAATTATTTCGCATTTCTGACTTGTTGCATTATTCATGCTTTAGTCTGTGAAACTCCTGAAGGCATTTTATTCCTTTTGACATAAATTTCTCATTTCCCATATCTGTTGTTGTATGACTAGAACATAAGCAATTATAAATAATTTTAATAACTCAGTAGCTTCTCCAGTGATATTTCTCCAGGACTCTACTGTTATACCAAGTAAAATGTATGGTACCTATTTTATAAGTAAGTAAAATGATTAATAAGAAAGTCTGAAAGTTAAAGGAACCGATCAGAATGCTGGTCTCAAATACTAGATGAACACCAAGAACGCTGCCATAGGGGTTTATAGGAACTCGCATCTGGCAAAACCTTGCCTGCTGTTTTAGTTATCTTGTGCTGCTATAACAGAAATACTACAAGCAGATGGTTTTAACAAACCAAAACTATTTTCTTACTGTTTAGGAGGCTAGAAGTCCAAATTCAGGGTGCCAGCTCCAGGGGAAGGCTTTCTGTCAACTCTGGGAGAACGCCCTTGTCATCAATCTTCCACTGGTCTAGAAGCTTCTCAGCACAGAAACTCCAGGTTCAAGGGACACACTTTGCTCCCGGTGCTTCTTTCTTGCAGTATGAGGTCCCTCTCCTCTCTGCTTGATTCTCTCTTTTATATCTCAAAAGAGATTGACTTAAGATACAGCCTAATCCTATAGATTGTGTCCTGCCTCATTAACATAACTGCATCTAACCCTGTCTCGTTAACATCGTGTAGATTAGGATTTCCAACACATAGGGTAATCACATCAGATCACAAAATGGAGGACAACCACACAAAACAGGGAATCATGGCCTAGCCAAGTTGACACACATTTTTGAGGGACATAATTCAATCCATAACAACTGCCTACTTATGTATTGCTCTACAAATGACGCCTACTCATTTTCCTAACTTGGCCCCACTGCTCACAACCTGAGCACCTTCACCTTTTTCTCCACCTTGCTGGGAGGATTGGAGAATCATAGTAACCCCCTCATAGGAAGAGCCATTCCCTAATGGTGTCTGAACTAGAGGTAGATTCTTATGGTGTCAGGGATGATGTTTTAAATATGTGATAGTAGTAAAGCAGAGGCACTGACCAATAACGGTACCTAATGTAATACAGCAATAGTGAAGCATCTTCAAAATGATCATGAGAAAGACTCAAAAGAGCATTAAGATTCATCAAATATCTTCCTGTGAGGCTCTGGCTTTGTTAGAGACATGATACCATGGCATTGCTAGCCACTGAGAAGCCTAAGATCATGTCAGAGATGTTGTCCCCCTGCCTCATTGGTACTGGTATGCTTTGTGATGCTCCAGACACCACTAGCATCATCCCTCCATAACAGACTTCAAGCTTCATGCGGCTGCAAGAAACCCTGCTCTTGTTCTTGCTTTTAAGCAGATGACTATCTTAATCTACTGAGACAGGGGCTGTTCAATTATGTCAGTACCCATTCATTCAATAATTTTGCAAAAATTAATTGAGTGCTAAATATGGACCAGTAATTGAATTTATTTATACTTTTTATTTATTTATTTATTAAAAAGTATAATGAATAAACAAAATAATACGAATAGATATTTGAATGAATGAGTAAAGCTACTTTGTTCACAGATTCCCTTGGTAGCACCAGTACAAATTATTCTCAAAGTAAAAAGGCTTAACACGGAGGATAGGGCAGACAGAAAAAATCCTCCAGTTTAAAGAGAAAGCAGAGCAGTGAAGGGACATTTATACCCAAGATATCACCACAAAGATCTGCGTTACAGATTCAGAATCTGTCATTGCCTGGGAGGACAAGGAGGAAAAAAAAACATGCTATTAATTCATACTGGTGGTAACATGTAAGTCTGTTTGGTTCTATCATAAACATTTGCCTAACTCTTACATACTCAAACTAATACTGATTAGAAATGTGTTGGTTTGCTATAATTTACCACAAACCAAAAGACATTTGTGTCGCGATCGTTCATCTTACATATAAAGAAATTGATTACTTTGCAGCTTGCATTACTTCTCAGAGGTTGTCATAGATTGAATTGTGTCCCCCCAAAATATCTGTCAACTTGGCTAGGTCATGATTCCCAGCATTGCATGATTGTCTACCATTTTATCATCTGATGTGATTTCCCTTTGTGTTGTATATTCTATCACTATAATGTAAGCAAATGGATTAGTGGCAGTCATATTGATGAAATCTACAAGATTAGATAGTGTCTTAAGCCAATCTCTTTTGAGATATAAAAGAGAGAAGCGAGTAGAGAGACAGGGGGACCTCATAACATCAAGAAAGCAGTACCGGGAGCAGAGTACATCCTTTGGACCTGAGGTTCCTGTGCTGAGATTCTCCCAGACCAAAGGAAGACTGATGCAACACAAGGACCTTCCTCCAGAGCCGACACAGAGAGAGCGCCTTCTACTGGATCTAATGCCCTGAAGTTGGACTTGTAGCCTACTGGACTGTGAGAGAATAAATTTCTCTTTGTTAAAGCCATCCACTTATGGTATTTCTGTTATAGTAGCGCTAGATGACTAAGACAGAGGTCTTCAGTTGCAGACGAAGTGCTTAGTTCAGAGACTCTCTGCTATATGTGGAGCTGTGTCTGGGGCTGCAAGTCCTTAATCTAACACAAGAAGATGGAGGTAAGTCACTAGCCTATTAACACCCATTTCCTTTTCTGTGGTGCACAGAACGAAATAGCACGACTCTGTTGCCCTAAAGAAGCAGTTGTCTTGTTCACTTGCACTGGAACTTCCTTTTAAACATGAACTTCTTGAAGGCAGGAATTGTGGTCATATTCACATTTGCCTGACACATAATAGGTGAAAGTAGCTTTTCTAAATAAATGACTGAGTGGATGAATATGTTAGGGACAGACCTCATTAAGAGCATTGAATTTAGGCGCAAACAGTTGAAGAGGAGCTTGGGCAAACCACAGTGAAAGTGGCAAATTCAGTGATGAATTTGAAACTCCTTATATGAAATGAAGAAACATGAGATACGCAGCCTAGAAAAGAAAATATGTTAAAGTCAAGGGGATGGTAACCAAAAAAACCTGTTACCGTCGAGTCGATTCTGATTCATAGCAACCCTATAGGACAGAGTAGAACTGCCCCATAGGGTTTCCAAGGAGCAGCTGGTGGATTCAAACTGCAACCTTTTGGTTGGCAACTGTAGCTCTTAACCACTCTGCCACCAGGGTTTCCGGTGGGGATGGTAGTTGTCTCCAAATGTCTGAAGGAAGCTTAAGTGGAAGGAAGTTGGAGGAGTTATTGAAATCTCTTCCTGTTGACTGAAAGACCCATGAGAGCAGGGATTATGTCTTATTTATCTTTTTATCCCCAGTACTATGGCACAGATTAAGCATTCAATCAGTATATATTAAATGAATGAATGAGGTACAAAAGGCAGACTTGGACACAAGTTTAGGAAAATCGTCATAAAGGAGAAATGTTCAAAAATGTAATGGCCTGCCTTTGTGGGTATTAAGTTTTTTATTACTTAACTTGTTTGAAGAAAAAATCTGAATGACTATCAGATGGGTTTCTTCCAGTTGAAGGATTTTCTGATCTATGCATTTGACTTTCAATGAGTTACTGAGTATTTTCTGGGTCAATTGGTTTTGTTAACTATACACAGTATGAGTTTGTCTGATATTCAGACTAACTGCTTCAGTAGTCAGTCTCTCCAACCATCCTGGAAATCATACTGTTGATTCAGGAGTCATCAGAAAAGAAACATCGATAGATGCATTTAACCCAACATCACTACCAAAAGTAAGACGCAGTGACAATAACAAGATCTTACAGTAGGCATTCTATTAAATTCTTCCAGTAAAGCACTTCAAATAATGAAGAGTGCACTTTTGCTTGGAAAATAAACTTGCTTATATAATTAGACAAAGAAAAATATCAAAATACACTACATTACAGATTTACACATAAAAATTACTGCACTATGTTGACTGATTGGAATGGGAGAGCCTATGTAATCATATATAATATATATATTTACATAATTCTTTCACAAGTATGCTTTGATAGTCTACAGTTTTATTTTTTATAGTGTTTTAATGAGTTATATTATATTGACCCTCCTGGCTCCAGAGAAGGGTCCTGGTGGCACAGTGGTTAAGTCCTCGGCTGTTAACAGAAAGGCTGGGGGTTCAAACCCACCAGCCACTCCATGGGAGAAAAGATGTGGCAGTCGACTTCTGTAAAGGTTGTTTACAGTCTTGGAAACCCGATGTGGCAATTCTGTTCTATAAGGTCTCTATGAGTCAGAATCCACTCGATAGCAATGGATTTGGGGTTTGGGTTTGCTCCAGAGATTCTTTCCAATTACCTTATTCAATATCAAGAAAGTATTCATTTCTTAAATCTCTATTATTAAAAAGTTCACTTTATTTTTCTAAATGGAGGAACAACTCTGTCAAAGTTATACCTTCACAGTTAATTACAATTGGACTTCTCTCAAGGTCTTTTCCTGTGCTAAGAACTTAGTCATAGAAATTATTTGTACTTGAGCACTGTTTAGTCAAAGCTGTAGTTTTTCTAATACTTTTTTAAACACTGGAATGTTTTGGAAATACAATCTCGTTTATTAATATAAGAGCCCTGCCCATAAACTTGAGTTAATTCTGTTGAGTCAGGACTTACTGATAGATTCCTGAATTTACCCAGAGCTTTAAATGTTGTGTTCCAAGTGCCCTTTGCCCCAACGAATCAAGAAGTGCATTAATGTAGTTGTCACTACAATATTTAATAAGGAACTTTGTGTAGGATTTTAGAAACTTTCCGTTTGAAGGTGTTTTTTGCTTCTAACTAATACAGAAGCTATTACTAAACAAAAAGGCAGAGGAGGCAGGAAAACTGGTCGGTTGCCCTTACTTTGCAATCCTAGTACAGAGGAAAATGGAATTTAAGAAGAAGGGAGTTCAGAGAGAAGAAAAATCTTCAAGTCTTGTGTTTTTACTATGCGCAAGAGTTGAAATTAACTGTCAAATGGACTTTTAATCTACTTAGGTGTAAATATGGAAAAGAACAATTATGGTTAACACCAGCGTGTTTGTTTTTATGCCATGAAACCACATAGGGAGGAATTGCAGTAATGACAATAGGCCTCACTACTTTTCATATTCAATATAATATGTTTTATAAATCTTTTAAGACAGAGAACGTTAGCTCAAGGATCCTGTACATGTACATTCAAACATTACTGACCCATTCTCTTTTCTGCCATGTCTATAATTATATAATTGCATGTCCAGATCTTCTGTTGTTGTTGTTGTATGTGCCATCAAGTGGATTCTGACTCAAACCAACCCTATATATGACAAAACAAAACACTGCCCAGTCCTGCACCATCCTAAAAATCGTTGCTATGCTTGAGCCCATCATTGCAGCCACTGTATCAATCCATTTCATTGAGGGTCTTCCTCTCTTTTGCTGACCCTGTACTTCACAAGCATGATGTTCTTCTCCAGGGAATGGTCCCTCCTGATGATAAGACCAAAGTACATGAGATGAAGTCTCACCATCCTCACTTCTAAGGAGCATTCTGGCTGTACTTCTTCTCAGACAGATTTGTTCATTCTTCTGGCAGTCCATGGTACATTCAATATTCTTCACCAATATCACAATTTAAAGACATCAATTCTTCTTCTGTATACCTTATTCATTGTCCAGTTTTCACATGCCTATGAGGCAATTGAAAATACCATGGCCTGGGACAGGTGCACCTTAGCCCTCAAAGTGACATCTTTGCTTCTGAACACTTTAAAGAGGTCTTTTGCAGCACATGTGCCCAATGCAATACCTGGTTTAGTTTCTTGACTGCTGCTTCCATGAGCGTTGACTGTGGATCCAAGTAAAATGAAATCCTTGATAAGTTCAGTCTTTCCTCCATTTATCATGATGTTGCTTATTGGTCCAGTTGTGAGAATTTTTGTTTTCTTTATGTTGAGTTGTAATCATACTGAAGGCTGTAGTCTTTGATCTTCTTCAGTAAGTGCTTCAAGTTCTCTTTGCTTTCAGCAAGGAAGGTTGTGTCATCTGCATGTCACAAGTTGTTAATGAGTCTTCCTCCAATCCTGATTTCCAGTTCTTCTTATATAGTCCAGACTCTCAGATAATTTGCTCATCATACAGATTGAATAAGTATGGTGACAGGATACAACTCTGACACACACCTTTCCTGATTTCAAACCACACAGTATCCCCTTCATCTGTCAAATGACTGCTTCTTGGTCTATGTACAGGTTTTGCATGAGCACAATTAAGTGTTCTGGAATTCCCATTCTTTGCAATGTTATCCATAATTTGCTATGATCCACACAGTTGAATGACTTTGCATAGTTAATAAAATGTAGGTAAACATCTTTCTGGTATTCTCTGCTTTCAGCCAGGATCCATCTGACATCAGCAATGATATCCCTCATTCCAAGTCCTCTTCTGAATCCTGCTTGAATTTCTAGAAGTTCCCTGTTCATGTACTGCTGCCGCCACTTTTGAATTATTTTCAGCAAAATTTTACTTGTGTGTGATATTAATGATATTGTTCAATAATTTCCACATTCTGTTGGATCACCTTTTTTTGGAATGGGCATAAACATGAGTCTCTTCTAGTTGGTTGGCCAGGTGGCTGTCTTCCAAATTTTTTGGCATAGATGAGTGAGCACCTCTAGCTCTGCGATGTTTTGTTGAAACATCTCAATTGGTATTCTATCAATTCCTGGAAACTTTTTTTTCACCAATGTCTTCAGTACAGCTTGGACTTTGTCTTTCAACACCACTGGTTCTTGATCATATGCTACCTCCTGAAATGGCTGAACATCGACCAGTTCTTTTTAGTACAGTGACTCTGTGTATTCTTTCCATCTTCCTTTGATGCTGCTGCATTGTTCAATATTTTATCCGTAGAATCCTTCAATATTGCAGCTAGAGGTTTGATTTTTTCTTCAGTTCTTTTGGCTTTATACATGCCAAACATCTTCTTCCCCTTTGGTTTTCTAACTCCAGGTCTTTGCACATTTCATTATAATACTTCACTTTGTCTTCTCAAGCTGCCCTTTGAAATCATCTGTTCAGCTCTTTTACTTCATCATTTCTTCTATTTGCTTTAGCTGTTCTATGTTCAAAAGCAAGTTTCAGAGCCTCTTCTGACATCCATACTGGTGTTTTCTTTCTTTCCTTTCTCTTTAATGGCCTTTTGCTTTCTTCATGTATGATGTCCTTGATGTCATTCCACAGCTCATCTGGTCATTGGTCATTAGTGTTTAATGCATCAAATCTACTCTTAAGATGGTCTCTAAATACAGGCAGAATATACTCAAGGCCATATTTTGGCTCTCAAGGACTTCTTTTAATTTTCTTCAGTTTCAACTTGAACTTGCATATGAGCAATTGATGGTCTGTTGCGTAGTTGGCCCCTAGCCTTGTTCTGACTGAAGATTTAAGCTTTTTCATAGTCTCTTTCCACAGATGTAGTCAATTTGATTCGTACGTGTTCCATATGGCAAAGTCCATGTGTATAGTTGCCATTTATGTTGTTGTGAAAAGGTATTTGAGAATAGACTGGACTATAAGACATAAAATGATACTCGTGAAGAGTGCGCTTCTTAGTTCAAGTAGATACACAAGACTAAATGGGCAGCTCCTGTCTGGACTCAAGATGAGAAGACAGAAAGAGATAGGAGCTGGTTGGATGGACACGGGAAATCCGAGTTGGAAAGGAGGAGTGTGCTGTCACATTCTAGGGATAACAACTAGGGTCACATAACAGCATGTGCATAAATGTTTGTATGAGAAACTAACTTGAGCTGTAAACTTTCAACTAAAGCACAACGAAAATTAAATAAATATTTTTTTAAAAAAGGTATTTGAAATGAATAAGTGGTTGGTCTTGCAAAATTCTATTATGCTCTCTCTGGCATCGTTTCTATCTTCAAGGCCATATTTTCCAACTACTGATCCTTCTTTGTTTCCAGCTTTCACATTCCAATCACCAATAATTATCAATACATTTTGATTGCATGTTTGATCAATTTCAGACACCCGAGGTTGGTAAAAATCTTCAATTTCTTCACCTTTTGCATTAGTTTTGGGGCGTAAATTTGAATAGTAGTCGTATTAACTTGTTTTCTTTGTAGGCTTATGAATAATATCCTATCACTGACAGCACTGTACTTCAGGATAGATCTTGAAATGTTCCTTTTGATAATGAATGTGATGCCACTCCTCTTCAGTTTGTCATTCCCAGCAGAGTAGACCATGTGATTGTCCAATTCAAAATGGCCAACATCAGTCCATTTCTGCACACTAACGCCTAGGATATAGATCTTTGCGTGTTCCATTTCATTTTTGATGACTTATGATTTTCCTAGATGTCATGGATTGAATTGTGTCCCCCAAAAATATGTCAACTTGGCTAGGTCATGATTCCCAGTATTGTGTGGTTGTGTAATCTGATGTGATTTCCTTATGTGTTGTAAACTCTATCACTATGATGAGGTTATACTGATGAGGTTTACAAGATTAGATAGTGTCTTAATCCAATCTCTTTTGAGATATAAAAGAGAGAAGTGAGCAGAGACACATGGGAACCTCATACCACCAAGAAGGCAGTGCCGGCAGCAGAACACATCCTTTGGACCTGAGGTTTCTGTGCTGAAATTCTCCCAGACCAAAGGAAGACTGATGCAACACAAGGACCTTCCTCCAGAGCCGACAGAAAGAGCGAGACTTCTCCGGGATCTGATGCCCTGAATTTGGACTTGTAGCCTACTGGACTGTGAGAGAATAAATTTGTCTTTGTTAAAACCATCCACTTGTGGTATTTCTGTTAGAGCAGCACTATATGACTAAGACACTAGATTAATACTTTGTACATTCCATGTTCTGATTAATGAATATTTGCTGCTGTTTTTTTCTCTTCTTGAGTTGTGCCACATTAGCAAATGAAGATCTCAAAGGCTTTACTCCATCCATAGCATTCAGGTCAACTCTACTTTGAGGAGGCAGCTCTTTAGTAGTATTTTGAGTGCTTTCCAACCTGAGGAGCTCATCTTCCAGCATTATGTCAAACAATGCTCTGCTGCTATTCATTAAGGTTTTCACTGGCCAATTTTTTCAGAAGTAGACTACCAGTTCCTTTTTCCTAGTCTGTCTTAGTCTGGAAGCTCCGCTAAAACCTATCCACCATAGGTAACCCTGCTGGTATTTGAAATACCAGTGGCATAGCTTCCAGCATCTCAGCAACATGTAAGCTACCACAGTGCAACAAACTGAGAGACTGACAGCTTTTCTCCTAACTTGAAAATGATTTAAGAATGGAAAAATTTGTTTTCCTCATGTCTCCTGCCACGCACAGTGTTTTAGACATGGTAGATAAATAAGCACGGCTTTCTCAGATGTAGTGACTTCACATACTGTTTAAGAATCATAAGTTTACTTCAGTTCTGTTTGCCAATGAAAACAAAGAGGAAGAGGAAAACGAGGAGGAGGAGGAAGGTGAGGAGGAAGAAGGAGAGGAAAAAAGTAGAGGAAGAGGCAGCTGACATTGACTGGATTGCACTAATTAAAGCAATCAATTAAATTTACTTATATCATTGCTCATGAGTTTGGTGCCTGACTTGGCATAAATTAGAGTTCTATAAATGTTAATTAATGGGTTGGTTAATAAGTGCAAGATCGGTATCAATGGTAAGTCACAATCATCTTCTAGTTAATCTTGAGTAAGGTTTCCAAAGACCTTTTGTAAAAACCACAAAATTAGAGGCTTAGAAGCTTTCCAAACTTTCTCCATCTTTTACATCTATTATGGAGATGGATATGCCTAATATTGCCCTTCATCAGGGGAGGATTATCCCATAGGCAAAGTAAGCATGGTGCTTACCTTGCTTAACAGGTCATCTGTAGTAACCACTTTCACATTATTTCACCACATCGAAGATTCTCCTTCGAAGCATGGCTGTCATCTGTCTCTTTCTCAACCCTACAGCACCTCCTTACAGTATCAAAGCCACTTTTGAAATTTACAATCCCTCACAAGGGCTGATGACCCAGATGATCTGCTAAGCAAGGCAAGCATGGTGCTTACCTTACCTGTTGGATAATCGACCCATGATCCTAAACCAAAATGATCATTGTGAAAAATAATCTTTCCTGACACTGACTGGTAGGTTTATATACAGTTATCAAATTGGTTCAATTGACGTATTTATTTTGTTGACTGAATTAAATTAATAATTCAGTGTTCTGTAGTCAGAGAAGCTGATAGTTGAGTAACTGATAGTTACCCTTGCAAAGATTATCTAGATCAGGGTGGCATGCGCTTTATCAGGTCTGGTCCTCAGTCAGATTTTAATTAGGCAAGATTTGCTCTCAGTATCTTGCTCTATCCCCTGCCCTACTACAGGCTTACCAATGTGATTATTTGAGCTACAGTCCAAAAATGCCTAATCATGATTTACGGTGCTATTCTTCCCAGTAGCCACTTTTATTTTTAACAATGACTTCTAGTGTTTTGCACTTCGGGTGACCAACCATCGAAGTTTGCCCAGGCCTTTCTTGATTTTAGTGCTAGAAGGACCACGTTCTAGGAAATCTCTCAGTCCCAGGCAAACAAGAAATATTGTTCACCCTAATTGTACTGAAAGCACTGTGTAAAAAACACAGTTTTTAGCCTTCTCTCTGAAATGGCAGTTCTCGGAAGATTTTCACCCTGTTTTCTCAAATCCCTGTTCACAGTGAGCTACTGGGTCCCCTAAGAAGTCCAGCAGATCCTGTCTCCCTTCCCCACCACCACATCTTCAAGCCACACTTCCCAGTTGCTCTGCTCAGTGCTTTCTGGGTGAGCTAAGCCTTCTGTTGTTTTAGTTTGCTTGAAAAGAGACATTTGCCTTCCCAGACACGTCAGTGGTCATTAATAAGAAAAATGAAATCAAGGAGGCAAATAAAGGGGTCTAGATTCAAGCTGTAACCCTGACCCACAGCACTTCCTCTGTTCTTTGACTGCGTACACAGTTCTCCACCTGGTGAAAGAGCATTCCCATCTGCAACATTCAATTCCTATAGTGACAGCAAGGAAATCTCAAGGGGAATTATCTACAAGTATGTATTATAAGTGCAGCCCCTGGGTGGTGAAGCAGTTAATAAGCTCAGCTGCTAACCAAAAGTTTGAAGGCTCTAGGCTACCCAGAGGCACCTGGGAAGAAAGACCTAGCAACCTACTTCTGAAGAATCAGCCACTGAAAACACCATGGAGGACAATTCTACTGTAACACACATAGGGTTGCCGTGAGTCAGAATCAACACAACAGTTTTTTTTTTTTTGTTGTTGTTGTTTGTTTGTTTGTGATATATTACATATGCCAGTGCTGTTTTCTAATAGTTCCAACAAGCATAGTTTATATATCTTGCCTGAGATAAAAAGACAAAGTAATGACAGTTCCAGATATATAGGTCTGCCATTTTTCTACAGTCCGCTCATTCTGTGGCTCTGAAATGTTTCCCATTCCTCAAATATCTATGATTTGCTTGTGACAGAGAAATAAGGAGGAAAGAATAAAACTGGCTCATTGCAGAGTTGTTTAAAATGCTTTTAAACAAAGTAGTTAATTTCAGTAACTTAAAAAAAAAGACAAATCATTGTCTAGCAGCGAAACACTGAATAAACTAAATGGTGAAAACAGAGCTCTCGTGAAACATGTACTTAGGACCTTGCTCTAGGCAGGATCCTAGGAAAGGTGGCTTAATTACTTGTAGTGGGTTCACAGCTCCCACGTTCAGATTTGGACTCTTATCCCTAAGAACACAGTAATATCAGCAATCAAAATGGAAAAAAGTAGGATGGTTCTCCATGAGCGCAAAAGAACTTTAGATCTTTCCCTTCAAACAATCAGTGAAACCTCTTGAAGATAGCTTTAGGAATATAACATCAAGTGCTCTCCCCTCTTCCTCTCACGATTAACCTTGATCATAAATCTCTTTTTTTCCCCATAACTCTTAGCATTCCACTCAACCCCGAAAAACATAACCTTCCTGAGGAGCATTTCTCTATGCAGAATAAATTGTGAGCATGTTTGAACACACATTAACAGAACTGTGTATTGGGAAAGAAAATGTGTATGGGCTCTTAAAAATGAACAAGTGTGGTGAAGTGTATTATATATGAATTATATCTCATTAGAGCTGTTATACAAAAGAACAAGAACAAACACACCACCTTTGTCAGCTGTATCCCTTTCATTTGGCCCTGTTTTTCACTGATGCCTTAGTATTATCTAATTCACTTTGTTCATTATTGCTCTTCCACTTTCCCACTGGGCAACATTTAGGGGTTATTACAGATTCAAAAGAGAAGATAAAACTCCCCCATGAAAAGTCGGATGGCTGAGAAAGATAGAAATACCACTGACCTTGGACTTGCATTTGCAATTTCATTCAGAGAACCTTCCAAGGTACTTACTTTGTTTGTTTTCCACTGGCAGGTCATGCCACTCCATTCTTACTTTACCATTGCCTGTATCAGGCATTCAGGGAATTCCTTCTGTATCCTTTTCTCCCAGACAGCTTCTTTCTGGCAGCAGGTGAGGTGCATCTAGTAGGTTATGGGGTCCTGCCTGAGAGTTAGGAGTAACAGAAGAATTGCCCCTGGTCCTGGTGGGCTAGGTGCTCCACAACTTCAGTCAGGCCTTAATAGCTCTATGTCCGTAGCCATTTATAAAGTGATATGTAGAGGGTAGATATTGTCTGTGACGTTCCATTTACTTAGCGTTTGATTTAGTGCAGAAGTTTATAGAAGCAGGCCCATTGCCCAGTCTCATGAGGACTCAGAAGACAAGCTTCTCGAATTACAGTTGAGGAAGAAAGATTTCCTGCTACAGGAAATAGTGCTGAAGTTTATCTCATATCATATTTTTAGTGGAAAGTTGCTGTTGGCCTCTGCAACACCCGTCTCTACCCATTTCCAGGAACAGTTTCTGATTTCACCAGGTGATCCATGACTCCCAAACTCTCAGGACTTGTGATCTGGGCAGGACACCAGGAATGTGTGCCATAGGCTTGGCCAATCAAAGGCCTACTGGCTACAGTGATTGGTTGCGGGATGAGCATGAAACCTAAGTTGGCCCAATCAGAGTGATTCTTCTTGAGTGGCTATCATAAAATACTCTTTTACCCTGGTATCAGTCGTGGTAAGCAGAACCATCAGGAATGATGTAGAATAGGGATTTATTATGGTGACTTCAACTGGCATATTTGTGAGAGCTGATAAAAGTATAGGTCTGTCTGTCTTCTGGATTCTAATGTCATAGAGCAGGCTGAGGGAAAGAAAAGATGGACGTGGGGTGGAGGGGAGCAGGAAAGGGAACTTGCATTTTCAATTACTGACACCCATTTGGGTGGGTCTCTCCTTAACTCTAAACTTCTCATCTCTCACCCATGGATATTTGAAGTAGCATGAAAATCTATCCTGGAGAAAACCAAGCAACTGTTAGTTTGTATCTCATTGTTATTCAGATAAGAGGAAAAAAATGAAAGCTATTTTCCATTTTAAAAATCCCAGCACAAAGAGAAGAAGGCAAAGTTTCAATTTTCCATGAATAGACTCCTTTCATTAGGAAAGGTTGACAGTTGGAACTTACACAGAGGCAGCACCTTGGAAGATGGGCCTGGTGATCTGCTTCTAAAAGGTCACAGCCTTAAAACCCTGTGGAGCACAGGTCTACTCTGTACCACTGGGTTCACCATGAGTAGGAATCAACTCAACGGCAACTAACAACAACAACATTAGATCATAACCTTTTCTCTGTCTCCCCTTCACACCCTTCTTGCTTTTCACCATGATGGAAGGAGCCTGGTGAGCACTGAATGCTTATGTCCTGGGAGTAAATGAGGGTACTTTCCTCCTGTAGAATGGATTTTTCTACTATGCTAAGAAGGTAGTGGTAGTTAATTCTATGATGCCTTTTCACCTAGTATGCTTAAGGTCAAAATTGCACCAAATTTGCAAATCCCAAAATTCTACTTGAAGACTGAGTTTGATAAAAGGAGTTTAAGTAAAATGAGTAATTTCATCATGATTAAGCTTTGATTTTCAACCACTGATCATATTTACATGAATGTGTTAAATGTTCCAGTACATTCCAAAGTTTAAGTGTGAACTTAAATATTAGCAACATTTAAAATTGCCTTCCAGGTGCAAAAGCACAGAGTCAAAATGTCTCTAAGAACAGAAAAAAGGAAGCCATAGATCCACCCAGTCCTTCACCAATGAGGTGAGATAAACTAATGTCAAAGTGAGGTTGTTTAGCTCATCTCCTCTTCTCAGAACCACCATCCTTTTAAATGTGGAGCTATCTGATTGGAAAAAGAACATCTGACTACTTTATTACCAAATGCTTGTAATCACTTTGTAATTCTACAGTGAAAGTGAGAACTACAGATAGCTGTATTGATCACATTGGTTAAAAATATTTCATGCTGTACTCACTGCTAAAACACCAGTGCTTGCTCAGGTATTTTCTCTTTGGAATTACTAATTTTTATCTAGTGCTCATCTCTCCATCTCGCTCTCTCAAATTGAAACCATTATCAAAAATTGCAAAACTATTTATTAGGCTTAAAATTTTCTGGATGTCCACAAGCTTGGATGTACAGAAATAGAAAAGCATTGTAAAATATACATACAAAAGCCACAAACTCCTACAACATTCAGTGAAATCTTGATGTTGAATAAAATAAGATGCTAGATATGTGCAAATTCAAGTTTCTTGTGTATATATGGCCACTTTTATTTCGTATTGTGGACTAGTAAATATGACAGCAAGGGATGAAGAAACAAACTGTCAGTATATTATTTTATCCTGAAGAACACCTTTGGATTAACCCCACCTAGCATGACGGCAGCATGCAATCTTAGAAACCTGATTTTCAGTTAGCCAGGCAGTACCAGTCTGACACACACAGCACACGTAGGGAAACCTTATGGAAAAGGGGAATTTATGTACGTACAAGAAGAAAAAATGATCTATTTTAATTAGAAAAGCCTCCAGCAACATAATTTCTCATTATTCTCCACTTCCTTTATATTACCTCAAGTATTCATTAGGCATTAAAATTTACAGAAAATATCATTTATGGTAGCACAGTATGAAAATTCAAGTCTTGTAATTTCCAATTTAGAATGTATTTTATTTATTGTATGCTCATATTACAAATTCAATACTGTTTAGTAACAGGACATTTCTCAGCCCAGTGCTGTCTATGAGGATACTATATTCTGTTTTTGCTAAAAATCTACTCATTCCCTAGTCATTGACAATTTCATGTAGTCTTTTCTGCATTACATGTCATGAAAATGTGTCATATCCATTATTGGTACCAACAGGTAATGACACACTAGTGAAAGCACCTCCTGAACTGGCTTTCAGATAAAGCTTTAACAGAAGGAAGTAGAGGATCTGTGGCTTACACAGAGAAATTGTTCAGCAATGGACCAAAATTTCACCTTAATTCATGCATGCATTATTAGATGAAAAGCCTGAGGAACTAAAGAACCGTCTATGCTTTTTCCACTTTTGAAATGCTTAGAGAAGTTTTAGATTAATAGATGCTTTTAATGATGTCAAGGATAGGTTATGTGCCTTATTAATTCCCTTGACTTGCTTGTGGTAAGCTGTCAACTACTAAAGATAATTCATGATTACCAAATTAATCTTTTCTAATTATGAAAATCCATTATAGGGGGAAAAATGCAAAATTTTAAAAAGTATAACTGATATATGAAGATGTTAGATTACATTTATAAGAACAGAATGTTTGGACATGGGTTTAAAATTCCTCCAAGAGGATTTGTTCTGAGATTACAAAATGTATTTATAATGTATTCATATTTAAACTATTGCTTCATCCTTAAACTACAGAGGTTGTCCTTTTCATTTTTCTTTTTTGAAACTGTTCTTAAACTTCTCGACCACAATCACAACATAGGATGCAGTGTAAACCTAAAGTGATTTATTTAATCTTACTGCTCTAAGCAGCTACAAGATCTCTGTCTTCTCTGATCTGGGAGCCTGGAAAAACCCAATTATTAATTCCCTACTATCCCTTCCCGAAATTTCTTGATTTGCTGACATGTTAGTAAGATTCCAAGAATACTCTAAAGAAAGAAAAATCACCACTAAAAATTATTGTGTTCTGAACTTCCAAATTGTGTATGTTTTTCTTTCTGAATTTATTTTCAACTAAAAATAAACTCTGTCCTTGAATGTGTGTACTTAACTTCTTGAGCAAGCTGTGTTCTCTTATCATCAAATATAAATACTGAAAGCCTTAAAGATTGCTCTTAAACCGTAATTCAAATTACCTTTGCCAGTACACTGAATACTCCTACTTTTACTTTTTAGCCAAATGGACATGTTTTATTCAGGATCCTGAAACAAAATCCTTACTCAGCTCATCCACATTACCTTTGAGGATGTGTGTTTCCTTCCTAACTTCAAGCAGCTGTAATGCTCCTAAGATGGCCTCCTCTTGCTCCATCCTCACCTCCTTGCCCACCAAGCTGGCTCCCTTGCCTCTTACCAAGTTTCCCTCCTGCCTAAGGTCTTCCTTGCATTGAAGGATGGCCTCTTCCGTCCCATCCTGGACTTCAGAAAATGCCAGATCCTCCTTCAGGCTCATTATTTCTTCCCCAGAGAAAATTACCTGGCCCGCCTCACTCAGATGATGGCCCCCCATGTATATGTCTCTTAATACCACAGCCCCTCGTTTGCAGCTATTGTTAAGGATGTTGTTATGGATTGAATTGTGTCCCCTAAAATTGTGTGGCAGCTTGGCTAGGCCATGATTCCCAGTATTGTGTGATTATCCACCATTTTGTGATCTGATGTGATTTTCCTACATGTTGTAAATCCTACCTCTATAACGTTAATGAGGTGGGATTAGTGGTGGTTATGACAATGAGGCAGAACCCAATCTACAAGATTGGGAGGCGTCTTAAGTCAATTTCTTATAAGATATAAAAGAGAGAAGTGAGCAGAGAGATGTGGGGACCTCATACGACCAAGAAAGCAGCACTGGGAGCAGAGTGCATCCTTTGGACATAGGGTTCCTCCCCAGAGAAGCTCCTAGACCAGGGTAAGATTGATGACAAGGGCCTTCCTCCAGAGCTGGCAGAGAGAGAAAGCCTTCTCCTGGATCCGATGCCCCGAATTTGGACTTGTAGCTTCCTAAACTGCAAGAGAATAAATTTCTCTTTATTAAAGCCACTTGCGGTATTTCTGTTAAAGCAGCACAAGACAACTAAAAGAGATGTCATTTTACATTTAACTGTAATTTTTTATCATTGCCTATCTTTGTCACTAAGTAGTACTGAAGTCAGGAGTCATATTGTTTCTTTCAATATTAATCCTAACCACCTGTGTGACTGCCAGAGTAGGTGTACGCAGTGTATCTGTCAAATAAACTACTTAATAAATGAACCACTGTCCAAAACACGTGAACACTGGCAGGTGGTGAGAGGAATGAACATGCAAGTAAGCATAGATCATCTCTTTGCCAACCCTGCCAGCAGATACCATTTATGTTGGCCCAAATTCCTATACAATCTTTGTCTTCCAAAACCTTTATAAAACATTTTGTCACACACACACACACACACATTAGTACTTTTGGTTGTTGAAAACTGCTACATTCCACAGTGATAGATCAGGTTTTTTGTTTTTAATAACTCTTGTTGTTAAAGATTCCTGAGAGCATTATGATCCTGCAGACAAAGTCAGAGTTCAGCAGGATTAGATAGCTCTCAAGATGCTGAAGGAGGCTAGTGAGAATACCAGGCCCAAGTATGCAGACAGCAGATTTTGGATGATAAGTCAGATTTCCTTCTGCCAGTCTTTTAAGAGATGATGAAAAAGAGTAGCAACATTCAATAAAAATGAAAAAGCTACAGTTTCCCTATGAATTCTGTCTTAGTTTACTTAGTGCTGCTATAACACAAATATCACAAGTGGATGGCTTTGATAAAGAGAAATTTATTTTCTCACAGATTAGGGGCTAGAAGTCTGAATTCAGGGTGCCAGCTCTGGGGGAAATCTTTCTCTCTCTGTCGGCTCTGGAGGAAGGTCCTTGTCTCTTTTGAGCTTCTGCTCCTGGGTAATAGTCATGTGGCTTGGCCTTTCTCTTCCCCCATCTCCGCTCTTAGTTAGTGTTTAATGTCTGTTATATCTCAAAAGAGATTGACTCAAAATATGTCCTACACTAATCTTGTCTCATTAACATAACAAAGACAACCCATTCCCAAATGGGATTATAACATGCATTTTTGGGGGTACATAATTCAACACATAACAAGTTCTAATATGCATTAAAAACTTTTTTTAAATTTTTATTCTGCTACATGGTATGATTTAAAGAAAGATAGAACCAGGTTTTGCGGACAGAAAACCTACTTCATAAGAGACATATGCCCTTGGGCCTCCTCTCTAGTCCTGTGTTTCTTTACATGGAAATGGAGAATAATGCTGGGAAACGCTGCTGAAGAATAAAAGATATCAGGTACAGAAAGTACGTAGGCAGCCCTGAGCCCGGCCACAGAGTGTGGGTTTACTCTCTCCTGTGTCCTCCCTGCCTCCTGGTAAACCTCCAGTTGTTCACATTGAGAGCCACTAGTTTATCTGGGTACTTGATGTAATTATTCAATAGTCATATGGTTTAAATCAAGGAAATTAAAAGTAACTTCGAAAGAGAGGTCTTTTCTTTCATGCCTCAGCAATCAAGTGGCCTAACGTTTATATTTGAAACATACACAAAAATACATTTTTTTTTGTTCGTTTTAAACTTACACTAGGATATTGTTTTAGGCTGTGCTTCCACCAACAAAAACATTTTTTTTTAAATATGAAAAAATAAGTGTAATACTTTTCTGAAATTGTTTCTCTCTCTTTCTCAAAGAAACACATACATCATTCTCCTCCTACCCTCCCCCTCCCTCATAAAATATACCCTTCATTTCTATACTTCCTCAGAAGTAGAGAATGCAGTTGCTCTCAAAATCTCTAAAGAATTTACTAGTATTAAAGCTCCAGTTAAATCTCGCCACTGCTTGGTCACAGGATTTTTCATTCTGTCCAAAGCTGATTGAAGGTCTTGTAACATGTCTCTGTGGCTATTTCCGTACTGAGCGCCCCAAGTATACAGAAAATCATAAGCAGGTTTCCACATCATCTGTACAGAAAAAATAAATAAATAAATAAATAAACTGGAGGAGTGTGGAAGCAAAACAGAGAGGAAAACAGATTTTTTTTTTTTGACGTTAAAAAGGCTCTTATGATTTAAAGAAAACGGAATATCAATTTTACAAGGACTTAATATTATAGAAAAGATGTTTTAGTAACTATTTGTTAGCTGTTATTCCCTTGCATTTCTAAAACTAGACCTTTTAAAAATAATTATTATAGGGCCTTTTTTCCCTTGATCCATCATCTATGCATTGCTTATTGTCATGATGTGAATATAAAATTCATTGCTCAATAGCGGTTTCATGATTACTAACGTTATTGAGATAAACTTTTCACTCTCTGAGAGGCTTTTAAGGGTAGAGTAATAACTCTTCTAATGTTAGATGTATCTGTGAAGATTTTTATGTATACCATATATTACCATAAGATGTTATGCAGTATATTTAACACTTTAAGTCATTTTATTCAAGCAGTTCTGTAAACAAGGAAAAAAAGTAGCTGCATGATCAAGCCGAAATGAAAGCAAAAACATAATTCTCTAATTAAAAAATACTTTAATGATACATTTTATGACCAAAGGAAAGCTCACCATTCAATACTTCGTCGTTATACTTTCCCTAAGCACCTACCCGTACCAGTGACATCATTGTTTCCATAGAAATGAATGTACGTCAAAGGGGAACTTCACATACAAGCTGTATGTAACGGTAACCAAGGCAACCAGGCTCAGAGAGAGCAGAGCCAAAGACAGACCAAATAAGACAAATTGTAGAATACAGACGCACAGTGTGAGAGAGCGAGCTCAAAATGAATTTTCTCTGAGAAAACAACAAAATGAACTTTGTGCTTATAATTGGAATATAAACTTTATTACTTCCTACTTATTTGCTACCAAACTAATTCAGTTGTGATTCTTTCACCTGCAAATTGCAAGAACATGGACTCTGAGCTAAATATTATGCAGAGTTGCTCTCTTAAAATAGAGCTTCCATTAATATCATATGAAACAGAAACTTGGGAGATAATTTTTCACCCTCCTTCAATGTCCTCATATACTCTACAATTGAAGTTAAACACAAAAGAATAAATGACCCATATAAGTAATTTCCTTATGTTTCTAAATCAGTCTACATGAAAGGCTAAGCATCAGACTCAAAGATTTGGTGCTATCTGTCCAAATTGGCATTTGTGGGGAGCCATCTTCTTTTGAACCTGATGCCTAGCCGGTTGTCATCTCTCTTGACAAATCTCGATTCTGCAAGATAAAGAACAGAAAAAAAAAAAAAAATACAGCGATACCATACCATGGTGTCATTTGACAGCAACAGACATCATCCCAGGTCTTTGTACATGAACTTTACCCTCACCAACCAGATCCATAACGATCTGTTATCTTCTATCACTGATAGAATGTAAATAAATGTAAATGAGTCTTTTTCTATAGACTTACGTTGAAACCAAACGTTGCAAAGTGCAGGTTGCCACTAATAGCTCAGCAGTGGAGGATGAGTTGAGGCACGTTAATAGAGCCACTTGGCCTATCACTGCTCAGGTACACAGAAGTAATAAACAAGTAGATTATACTGCAGTGAGCAAATCCTAAATGTCTGTAAAAGCATTGGGACCTGTATTCTATGTTGCATTTACTTAAACAATGCTGATGTACAGCTAGATGGCACATTATTTTCAATTTGTCATGTATGATTTAAAATAATGGTATTTACAGCTACAGTCTTCTATGACTCGGTCCCAAGTCCCTTAGTGAGTGAGTCTGATAAAAGATGTATTCAAAGATATTTTATGATAAACAGCAACTGAGAGCATTTCAGTATCAAGGTGATGGCATGGTAGATTAGCATAAAGTGTCACAGAAAACAGGCCTCTCTTAAGGATCACAAAAGGGTAATTTCTATGATGTACACTACTGTGCAGATTCAAAATACTTTCATAGAATCCTGATCAAAAGGGAGGAAATACAGAACAGAATTTTAGATTCTCATAGGCTCCGGGCTTTCTGGAGCCATGAAGGTTGGATGAACCCCTGACACTATTGCCCTGAGATAATCTTTAAACGTTAAACCAAAAATATCTCCTGAAGCCTTCTTAAAACCAAACAATAGTTTAGCTGAACTAGTAAAAAATGTCTGCCTTGAGCATTCGGCTCTTTTAAGAACTATCTATACTTGATCAAATTGATAACAGCAACTTGAAAGACAAGATAGGAACCTTAGGGGGCAGTAAATTTATGTTAATGGGGGATGAACAACTCAGAAAAGGAGGGTTAGAATGTTTGCACAACTTGAAGACTGTAATCAATGTCACTAAATGGTACATGTGTTGTGTTGTTGTTGTTAAGTGCATCAAGTCCAATCCGACTCAGCCATCCATGTACAACAGAAAGAAACACTGCCCGGTCCTGCGCCATCCTCACAATTGTTGTTATGCTTGAGCCCATTGTTGCAGCCGCTGTGTCAATCTATCTCATGGGAGTGTCTTCCTTTTTTTCACTGACCCTCTACTTTACCAAGCATGATGTCCTTCTCC
>NW_004443986.1:6619330-6641880 GCF_000243295.1 Trichechus manatus latirostris
TCCTTCTCCAGGGACTGGTCCCTCCTGATAACATGTCCAAAGTATTTGAGATGAAGCCTTGCCATCCTTGCTTCTAAGGAGCATTATGGCTGTACTTCCAAGACAGATTTGTTCATTCTTCTGGCACTCCATGGTATATTTAATATTCTTCGCCAACACCACAATTCGAAGGCATCAATTCTTCTTTGGTCTCAGTTAGTCATTGTCCAGCTTTTGCATGCATACGAGGTGATTGAAAACACCATGGCTTGGGTCAGGTGCACCTTAGTCCTTAAAGTGGTATCTTTGCTTTTAAACACTTAAAGAGGTCTTTTGCAGCAGATTTGTCCGATGCAATGCACCATCTGATTTCTTGACGGCTGCTTCCCTGGGCGTTGAAAAATGGTACACATAGAAACTGTTGAATTGGTGTATGATTTGCTGTGTGCATTCTCAACAACAACAACAACAAAATAAAGTTTAAAAAAATACTTTCATAGTCCGGTGCAGTTTAAATAGCCCCACTGACTTTCCTGGGTAGAAAAGCTTCTCATCACTTATCTGGCTGCAGTGCTGTGAATTGCTATGTATAGAAAAGCCCCAGGGCACATTCAATCATGAAGCAGCCGCTGGGTGCTGCTGGGGGAAGGAAATACGCCCTGGTGACACAGAAATTTGCAGTTGCAGATTCAGAAGAGGCCCAATGACAAATCTCCCCACGCCCTTATGCAGAAGCCAAATAACCCCTCACATCTGACAGTTCTTACTGATAACAGAGCAGTGCAGCCAGCTCTCGAAACTTAGAGAAGCTTGTATAGATTGCTGAGTTCTGGATTCTAATCAAGCCTTCTGAAGGTGTGAAGAGATTTCCCAGAATTCCCCTAGGGCTATTGCTGTAAACTCATTTGGAATTCCCTAGAGTCTAAATCATAACTGGTTATAAATAAGTACAACAGCTTCGGAATGAAAATACCAAAGCAGTGGTAAACTTCATGATTTGTACTAAAATACGAACATCTTTTGTTTGTATCCCATTTTTGTTCCTCTTTGAAGCAAACTAAGCCTGGATATTTCTTCAGTGTAGAATTTGATGCTATATATAACATCAGTGGTAGCTCTCAACACAGATGACAGAGGAAAACTCTTGCAGCATAAAGACAACAAAAACGTTCAGAAATAAATAGTTTTTAATTAATTATTTCATATATTGTAGATCAAGTTTTATTGAGTACCCACTACTGCAAGGAATTTTGTTTACAGCAAGGAATAAACTGACAAACATAGCACGATTCTTTGCTTTTAGAAGCTGTGGCATAGAAGGAAAATAGCTACTTGCATAAACTCTGTCCCAGTGTATGAAGAAACAGGATTTGATAATTAATAATGGTAAAGAAAAGTAAAAAAAAAATGAATACTTTAAATCTGTGACAGAAAAAAAAAATAGTTGTATTGACGGAGAGACACTATAGACAGTGTAATAGAAAGAAGTGTTTTTGATATCTGAGTGCTGTGTTCAAATGAGTTCCATCACCTATTAGATGGATCAATTTAGGTAAACTAATCAAGTTCTCTGTAAATATAGATACAATTTGTATCTATTACACATAGATAATAATCTCCAAGTCTGTCATCCAAAGCACCTCATGAAGTGTCACGTGGTTTGCATTTAATATTTTTTTAATAGAATGCGGAGTAAAGTGGTGGGTTTTTTTGCTTGTTTTTGGTGAAGGCAAGGTAAGTAGTCTTGTTTTAGCCCTACTGAGTGTGCAGTAAAGGAGGGGTATCTGAGAAGAAATTGCAATGGGAAGATGACCTCCCAGGGAACAGTCCGGGGTTTAATGTCATTCATGCCACGGTGATGGTGAAAAGCATGAGAGCAGAGGAAAACTTCACAGAAGGGAATAAAGAGATGACAATTTAATTCTTAAGTAAGTCTACAATTAAGAGTCACAAGTAGTGAAAGGATGGCAAGAAGCTGGAGTCAGAGAGATAGAAAACAATGCTTCATGTTGCAAAAGTCAAGGACGAAGAACATCGCAAAAAAGACTTTTTGTGGTGTGTTGAAGCCAGCCCACACCAGCTTCCCAGAGCTGAATGTCTCTGTAGTCTGCCAACTTCCTGTTCAGTGAGATCACATTGGTAGTTTAAAATCATCTATGTTGGGAGTATTTACACCACTGTACAAATTGGCAGAAGCTATAACTCAGGGCTTTTCCCCCCATTGGAGAGCTGGTTGTTAAATATTTACCAGCGTTATAATTGAGGGCATCCCTCTTTCTCTTACCTCCCCCACTACCTCAAACATGAAGTACTGTGGAGATATGAAGGAGATCTGAGAAAAGCCAGGACTTTGGCAATTACTAGGCCTTTGGTAACCTTAAAAAGACAGTTTCAAGAGAGTGCTGGAAGGCATACTGCAGGAATGAGCAAGTACCAAAGAAATGAAAGCAGGAGAACAAATGGGTCGTATTTAAACTTGAATGTTAAAGGAAGAGAGATATGGAACTAGAGAGAAAAACCCTTTGCTGTCAAGTTGATTCTGACTCATAGTGACCCTACAGAACAGAGTACAACTGGCTCATAGGGTTTCCAAGGAGCAGCTGGTGGATTTGAACTGCTGACCCTTTGGTTAGCAGCTGTAACACTTAACCACTGTGTAGAAGCAAAGGAAAATATAGGCTTTTTTAAAACACAAAAAAATCTGTAAAAAATAATATTCTACAATGAAAAAGAGATTTAGGTATGAATCCTAACTTTGACAAATATAGAATTTAGAGTTGTTGAGGATTAAAGACATAGCACATGTAAAATGCCCAAGAAGAAAGATTAACTTCCTCTAGACAGAAACTATCAGCACAGAATCGTATTAGAATCATTATGGAGTTGGAGTACTTAATTAAGGGTACAAGTATCCAGAGAACTGGACAAGGAGTGGGATCAAAAGATGTCCAAATTTTTGTACTTATGATAAATTTATGTGCTGACGCATCAATAATCCCAAACTGATTGCCGTTGAGTCTATTCCAACTCATAGAGGCCTTATAGGTCAGAGTAGAACTGCCCTATAAAGTTTCTAAGGCTGTAATCTTCACAGAGGCAGACTGACACATCTTCCTCCTGCGGATAGGTTGTTGGGTTCAAATCACCGACCTTTCAGTCAGCAGGCGAGCGTTAAACCATTGGTGGAGGGCTTCTCATGAACTGATGCACTGATACTAAATTTCAGGAGCTGTGTTTTCCCTTAATGAGCACATTTCTGCCAGGGGTGCAAAAGGTTTGCACTGGACTGGTAACCAAAGGTTGGTGGTTCAAACTCACCCAGTGGCACTGTGGAAGAAAAGCCCAGGCGATCTGCTTCCATAAAGATTGTAGCCTAGAAAACCCTATGGAGCAGTTCTCCACCGTAACACATAGGGTTGCCATGAGTTGGAATCAACTCCATGGCAACAGGTTTGGGCTAGGTTTTATCTTGAGTTTTGATTTAAAAGGCCTGACAAAAGTCCAGCTTTCTTAAATGCAATAAATAGTCTAATTAGTTTTTTGTCCTTTGTGGCATAGGTATAGAACATTTGGACTCTATCCCTTAAATACACTTCTATTATTTCAGCATTTCTTATTATCTTATGTCATTCTAGTTTTCTTACTCAGCAAGTGAACTATGCTATCAAAGACATAAGAGCTAACTTGCATACATTAATTAACTATAGACTTTATGAAAGTATGTCCAAAAGTAGGGTAGACATTAGGCCACAAAGGATTCTAAACACTGTCATAAATTAAAGAGAAAATGGAGTTCTTTTCTATGGAAATGACTGAAGAAATAAAATAGGTAGAATAAACAATATTCTTTCTGGGACGGCTTAAGTAAAGTCTCCAAAAGCTGGAAATGAGTCGAGGACTGCCAAGATCTCTTCCAGGTTTATGTTATCTATCTAGTCAGTGTTTTAAAAATAGTTCTTCCGCTCTTGCTCAATGTTATGATTAAGGCAAGATATGCAGATGCTCTGCACTTATGTTTTGACAAATCAAAACAAACACATGTTCCCAAGGGTTTCTTTTTGTTGAATTGTTCTTAACCACTGAACAAGTTCTCCCAGATTTCTCATCCCCATCACAAATATGTGATCCATAGGCATTGTTCTTTTGCCTTGACTTAGTGGTGTAATGGATTCATCCCTTGAATAGGAAGTATGAGGCTGATAAAAGCACAGAGTTGTTCATTTCTCATCTGTGTGCTTTAATCTCTTTAAATATAAAGGGCAGCAACATCAGTAAGTGTTTAATCTGTCAAATTGAACAGTTTTCCAAAGTCCCAGCATTTATGGGGAGGAATATTTCTTTGCTTTGGTTTATCTTCTCGGTATCAGATGACAAAATAAAAGGTAAGGGAGTAATGAAAAACTAAGAAGCGTGGTGCCAAGAGAAGTGAATACAATAAAAATCAAGTTTTCCAAATTCAGGGTGCTTATTTCCAGAAGCCAATAAAACTCATTAGATAATGCACTAGATAATGCAATACGACATGCATAAAAGCAATTCAGATCTGAGCCTCACTTTCTATGCCTTTTTTTAGCTCAAAGTATGAGTAGCATAAAGAATGCAATTGGTTTTAACTACCTTTGGGTAATTGCATTTTGAGACATTAAAGGATTAATAATCCCCCTACTCTCCTCAAAAAATTATAGGAGTAACGTTTCATTTTAAGTACCATTAGCTGAAGAAGTATGAAGGCAAATTTGTTATATTAATGATTTTTACGTGTGTTCTATCTTCAGCACATCACTTTCAGTTTTGATGGGTCTTACATTGCCAGTAAATGGTAAGAAAATGACTGTTATTGAAGCTGAGGCTATTGTTACCTTCAGTGGATAAGGGAGGCTAACACATCAGGGGTCGCTATTTCTTTGGAAGGGAAATGGTGCTTAGTTAAGTTGTAAAGTTCTCTAGGAAAAGCCTGTTTAGGGATAGTCAGCTCTTTTTGCTCTGGGAATAATCACTTGGCATTAAGAATGAGCCAGAGGAAGACAGAGGACCCATCTCTTGCTAGTGCGTCTGTTCAAAATTGCCTAACAACACAGAAAAACCTGCTGGTCAAGCCATTCCTACCAATTCTTGGAAGAATAACGTGCTGCCTCCTCACCACCTCTCCCTTCCGCCCTCCTAACCTTGCTCCGCTCCTCCCCACCCCAACCAAATCTTAGTAGAGACACTTGAACGTTAAAGTTGAAAAAACTTTAGGTTTCTTCAATCCATCCTTTCAATGTAACTATTAAAGAAACTGAGAGAAATAATACAATGGTAAGAGCTCTGGATTTGGAGGCACATGTCCTGGGTTCAAATCTAGACTCTAGACTTATTTGCTCCAGATCTTATTTTTCCCCATTCTGTAAAGTGGGGGAGGGGGGAGTGTACCCTATGCCAAAAAGCATTGCCAATTACACAGAGAAATACATGTGGAGATTTCTGGCACATGCTAGGTGATCAATTAATGCTAACCAGGGCTGTTGGTTGAGTTTTATGTTAAATATATAACCACAGTCAAACATTCAGGAAAAGAATCCAGGTCACCTAACTACCAATGTGAGACTATAGTGCTATAATACTGACACAAATTTATTTCATTATTAAGCAATTTTATTATATACTGGTTTAGCTCTTAAAGTCAGCTGGACTTTGGTTTTCCTGGCTGTGTTCCATAATAATAAACCTAAAATCTAAATCAAATATTATTGTCTCAAAATCCATTTTAAAATATCTTTATAATTTAGCTAAATTATGCACTAAAAACAAAAGTATAAATTAACTAAAATTTTAAGTATTTATTATAATGTGATTAGTATTTCTATTTGATTTTCAGTGTGGTATTGAGACATATAATTTGGAATTAAAGCAAAGATCACAGGAATACAATATGTTACCCCAGGAATGGCAATGTGATGCCCTTGTTTTCTTCTTTCATGTCAAAAATTGAATATCTTTTTGGAACTAAATATTTTAGAAATGAGTGTTATAGTATAGCACAAAGTAGACTACGGTAATCTAAATATTATGTCACCATGCCAAATCCCTGTTATAAATAATGAAGATTTAAGAAATCATTCTATGCACTTAACCATTGGTAGATGAACTTCCATATAATATTTTTTCCTTCTTTAGAAATCTGTAAATATATTTCTTACTGTAAAAGAACAGCAAACTACAGCTTCAAGTACCAAGGCTAGAACTGAACCAGGCCCAGATTAATACCTGGGCAATGAGACATCCCATTAAACAGAACGCAGGAGTTGTCACATGAGCCAGAAAAACCTAATAGTCCAAAGACATTTCTTTTGCTTTTCCATGAGAGATCTTTCCAAGGAAAATTAAATTCTATTAAGCTGGTAAGAAAAAGCTGACCAGTCAAGACTTTTTCTCATTTTTCTCGATGCATTACCAGTTTCTCAGAAAGAGGCCTTGAAATCATCGCTGACTGCTCCCTTACCTACATTCTTTCTGTAGTTTCTCTCAACCATATTATTAAAATATTACTCTATTTTTTTCCTGTCATGGATTAAATTGTGTCCCCCAAAAATATCTGTCAACTTGGCTGGATCATGATTCCCAGTATTGTATAATTGTGTACCATTTTGTAATCTGATGTGATTTCCTTTTGTGTTGTAAATTCAATCACTACGATCTAATAAAATGAATTAGCGGCAGTTATGTTCATGAGGTATACAAGATTGGATAGTGTCTTAAGCCAATCTCTTTTGAGATATAAAAGAGAGAAGTGAGCAGAGACACATGGAAACCTCATACCACCAAGAAAGCAGTGTCAGGAGCAGAGCGTGTCCTTTGGACCTGAGGTTCCTGTGCAGAGAAGCTCCCAGACCAAGGGAAGATTGATGACATGGACCTTCCTCCAGAGCCGACAGAGAAAGTGTTCCGCTGGAGGTGACGCCCTGAATTTGGACTTATAGCCTACTGGACTGTGAGGAAATAAACTTCTCTTTGTTAAAGCCTTCCACTTGTGGTATTTCTGTTATAGCAGCACTAGATGACTATGACAGTTCCCCTTTCCAAAATTGCTCAGTGTCACTCAGTTACCAAATTCATCTCTTCCTCCTTTTCTTCATTGAAGTAATAGGTAATATGTATTTAGAGATTACAATGTGCAAAGCAGTGTGCCAAATATTTCACTCACATATATTATCTCATTTAATTCTCTAAACATCCAATAAGCAAGATAGTATTATTAGTTTTACAAATTAAAAGTAAACAAACAAAAACTTAACCCCAGAAAAATCAAATAACTTGCCCAAGGAAATATGGCTAATCAATGAGAGTAGAACTGGAACAGTAATCCAGACCAGGAATCTTCGTCTTTTTGCTGTGGCAGTCATTCAATGACAATGTGTAGGTTATCAACCCAGATGAATACATTCAACCACATCACCCAATAATTACTAAGATAAACCACCTCCTACAGTCCATACCTTCTCCTCAATGGTCTCCAGAAGTCTTTGGTATCCAGAAACACTGAAATCCCCCCACTAAAACCAAACCTTTTGCCATTGAATCGATTCCAACTCGTAGTGACCCCATAGGCTTTCCAAGGAGCAACTGGTGGATTTGAACTGCTGAGCTTTTGATTGGTAGCTGTGCTTTTAACCACTGTGCCACCAACACTCCAAAATCCCCTACTAGTCCTCTCCAATTATTCAAACACTAGCCATCCTTCAGGACTAGGAAGCATTTCCTAACTGCTCTTTTACACTTTCTTTCATCTTCTTCTTTTTTTTCCCCTCCCTTAGTTAATTCTGAAAGGACTTTCAGCATATTAAAGTGGTTATGACTGTGTATAAACACAAACAGACAACAGATTGGTTTGTCTGTATAAAACAAACCTGGATTCAAATCCTAATTCTGTCACTTAATAACCACGTGACTCTGGATAACTTATACAAATGCATTCACCCGGTTTGTTTATCTATTAAAAGTAGGTGGTTACAATGTTTTCCCTACAGGGTTTTTTGAAATAAAAGATATTGTAACAAAAAATATTTATAATAAATATCTGACATTCAGTAAACACTCAATAAATTACAACAACTATTATCTTTTTTCTTTTGAAGATTCCTGGTGGCACAGTGGTTAAGAGGTAGGCTGCTAACCGAAAGGTCAGCAGTTCAAACCCAGGAGCCGCTCTGCAGGAGAAAGATGTGGCAGTCTACTTCCATAAAGATTTACAACCTTGGAAAACCTATAGGGCAGTTCTGGTCTGTCCTATAGGGCCACTATGAGTTGGAATCGACTCAACGGCAACAGGTTTGGTTTCTTATTATCATTTTTGTTAGTTATTTTCACTTATTTTAGCTTCAATCATATACTTCTTTAAAAAATTATAACAGTTTCAAATATTAACAGTTTAACCCCACTACCAGGTTAAAGGGAAACTAGGCTTTAGGGAGAACAACAACAAAAAATCTTATCCTTCATTCTGTTTCTAATTTTGTAGCTCTTAAGCCATTGCTGAGAACTGGTAAACCCTGAAAATCTGTTATGTGCACAGATAAATATTAAATACCGAGGACAAAGATACCTATGAAAGATACTAAACAAGTTTAAAAAAAAATTCGTATAGAATCTTCGACTAACTTATAAAAAAATAAGATTATTTTTTGAGGATTACCTACTTCCCCATCTTTAATCTAGACTTCCAATGAAGTGCCCTAAACCCTACAGATGCCAGTCAGAAAAATGAGGAGGAACAAAGGTTGTTGCTAGAACATAGAACACACAAAGAGATCCTCATTGATTAAGTGTTAATTACAAAAAGACATACAAACATATCGTGCCAATTATAACTTTCTACAGGTGAGTAGTTTTTGAGAAGAAAAAATGTACGATTAGGGATGTTGACTTCCTTGGGCTTCCATCAGGAGGGTGGCTCGTTCTGACAGGTCAGGAAAGAAATCAGCCTCAACAAGCCTATTGGTGTCTGTGGTGGAGGTGGAGTGCATTGGCGTAGTTAGAAGGTAACTTGGAAAGGGAAGTGAACCTTTGGGGTCCTTGATGAATAAATGTTCTTATAGAATAAGATAGTGCATAATCTTTATTGGTAGGCAGGGTTGCCAATGGGAGGTAACTGCTAGGGAAATTAATTGTTATATATGACAATAATTCCAAGAAGGCTAAGTGAAGAATAGCCAATTTAGGTCCGTGTATATCTTAGCACAAGAGTATCTGGATGGCACAAACATTTACACGCTCAACTACTAGCCAAAAGGTTGGAGATTTGAACCTACCCAGAGGCACCTTGGAAGACAGACCTGGAGATCTGCTTCTGAACGGTCACAGCCTTGAAAACCTTATGGAGCAGTTCTCCTCTGCACACATGGGATCACCATGAGAAGGAATCGACTCAATAACAACTAACAACAACATATCTTAGCACTGAAATTCCCAGAATTTCACCTTGTGAAATCTGAGTTTTAAGAAATGGTGTATTTTTCTAATATTTTAAAGACTTATTAAAGTTAAACTTATAAATATCTTCAGAAAAAAATGTCAATGAATTTTCACTAACTTTCACAGGAAAATCTTGGCAATGATCACACCTTTGTATAGCATAATTTTTCTTTCAAAAGAAATACTCTGAAAAATATACTTTGTTTAGAATCAAATTTCGAGTTTTGCTTCTATGTAGCAAATGCAATGTCATTTAAAAAGTTGAATAATATTTCTTAAAATTTAATTTGGGGAGATGTTTAATTTCAAAAAATGACATTCTCAGAAATCTCCAAAGAGAGACTTTTCTTCTCTTTAGAAAAGCATAAGAAATGGCCAAAAGTACTCAAGAAAAATATGACGATCCATACTACTAATATTCTCTATATTTTAATTAGTTTGAGGCTTGATAAAAAACGTTGAGGTAAATTTTGGTATCAAAACATGGCCTGAGAAGAGGAACAAGAAAAACTGAAATGAGTTGCTTAAATTCCCAGCCCCGACAGCACCCCCTGGCCCTCCCACTGGGGCATCATTTTGGATTTAGAGAGGGTGGCATTAGAGTATAATGGTAAATACTTAGGTTCCTGAGCCAATGAAAGGCCTGTATTCCAAATACAGTCCTGTGATTTTCTAGCTATCCATGTTTAAGCAAGTTACTTAGCCTTTCTACATCTCAGATAATATTAGTATCTGCCCAACAGGCTTTTGTTGAAAGGATTAAATAAGTTAATTTCTGTAAGGTTCCTGAATCTACATGACTTGTAAATTGATTATATTTAAGAATCATCAGCTTCCAATGGGAGAAAATTGTATATGCTGATTCATTCATGGAGAGGGAAACTAGTATATCTTTTTCTTTAGTTTAAGTGGCCAAAAAAGAAAACATTCCTACAGATTATTTGGGTGCAATATACCATGAATTTTTCTTAAGTATTTAATAGCATGAATCAGAAGGCCGACTTAGTGTTAATCACAGGAAATTGAACTATAGCCCCTAGAAAGACACCTAGGGGCTTTCCTTTCTGCTTCAGAGTATTTATCAGCCTCAGGCATAGATTTAGTCATTTGTGGTTTGGACTGTGCAAAAGTAAATAATGGAAAAGTAGGCTGTTCGTCGGCGTCCATAAAAATTTGGGGAAAGACAAACTATAAACAACCACAATTAGAGAGGAACCAGATGCTTAAAAAGGCTGACAGAATAAATAACTCTTTGATCACCCTCTCAACAAAACCTTTTTAAAAAAACAGAGCCTTATTAAGAAAATCAAAAGTCCTGATTTTGATTAGACAACTTTTTAATCAGTTAACTGAACTGTTTGAATCAGAATAGTATATCCCTAATAATATTGTTCATTTTTCCTTTCAACTTTCAGCTCATTTAATACACATTTGAGTTCATCGTGAGTGCACTGCACTCTATTTTACATTCTGCTGATTTGTATTTTGTAGTACCCTTCTAAGTTTATTGAGATAAATGTAATCTATGAGGGAGAAGTAGTATGTCCTCAATCTTTGCTGCTCTTGAGTAAAGAGTGTTTTTTTTGTAGAGGAGCCCTGGCTGGAGAGCCACATTCCTGGATTCCAGAAGCTGCCTGCTGAGACTGCCACTGACTTGATCTGATTCAACACTCTTCATGGAAAGGTTGCCTTGTCCTGCTCCAGCTGGCATAGTAGCTTCAAGTAAAAAGAAATTCTCGAAAATGAATACCTAGCTCTATGGCTAAAAATAGAGCCCTGGTGGCACAGTGGTTAAGAGTTCGGCTGCTAACCAAAAGGTTGGCAGTTCGAATCTACCGCCTGCTCCTTGGAAACTCTATGGGGCAGTTCTACTCTGTCCTATAGGGTCACTATGAGTCGAAATGACTAGACAGCACCTAACAGCAACTAACAATATGTCCAAAAAGGAAGTGGGACAAACTTCCTCCTACTAAGTTATCATCTAGTCAGAGAAGATTTTCTCAAATTAAAATATCTTGAAAATGCCTACTCTCATTTGAAAGATGGGTAAAGAACATTTGACATGCGGTCATCACTGGAATATTTTTTAAAGTTAAAAACTGATTCACATTTCTATATGTTAACCCAAAGAAAATACCTATCTAACCTGTGCCTAAAAATATACATTTGTTTTAATATCAATGAAAACATTTACATGGTAAACAATTACTTTGTATTAAGTGCTGTCATTCTGTATTTAATGGCTATAATTCTTATCATAAGCAAAATTGTGAAGGAAATAATGAAGCTCTTAGATATCACTATTTCCCATTTCCAGTGACTCTATACCATTTAATCGCTTTATGCTTCCTGTCACCAAGCACCTTTCTTATATCCTACTCCCTTGTCTTGACTTGGCCCCGTCTCTCCCCTTCAAAATTTACCTTTTTATGCCCCAAGTCTTTATAGTCCTGCCTACTAACTAGCTAGCTTGCCAATTTTGTCAATTCATTTGATCAAAAGCCATATTAATATGTAATCCAATACTAGAAACATAAATATATTTTGAAGGGTGTCGTCCTCTGAAGAGTGAAATGTGTTTATCTCTTATAATATCAATGGGTTAACGGAGGCAGTGACTTTGGTGAGTGGATCCTCTAGGATACTCCCCCAAGTATTACATGTATGCTGGGCAGGTTACATTTGCTTTACTGGATCTGTGATTTTTCACTATCAAATTAGACAAGCAAAAATCTTACGTCAACAGCAACGTCTCCAGATTTCTCTCGGTGAGGAATTTCATATGCCTCCATTTGTTGCTTTGTTAGTCTTACTAACTTTTCAGCTAGTTCCCTCCAGTCTTTCCCAAGCTTGACAGCAGAAGTTAGAATAGCAGCCTCTTGGATGAGATGTGTTACTAACCCTTGGCAATCCATCTTCAGCAGAGCCTGCAATAAGGAAGAATGAATGATCAAAAAATTATATTTAATTATCAAAAGCAACTAACTGAGGCTTGATCCTATAAATTAAAACTTTCGTATACACATTCTAGAAAGTGGAGTCCTCTTTTCACCACTCATTAATTTGAATTTTGTAAAACTCAGGAAGTTAGATTCAAGTTTAACAAATCCAACAAGGAAAGCACAGCAGACACAAGTAGACTAGAACTGGGGAAACCTAGGAGCAACTCTGTGACTGAGTAATTATGGAGCCTTGGCCAAATCCACTTAACTAATATGTTACTTAATTTTTTAATTGTGAGGAAGAAAGCTGAACTAGACACTTCCAAAGGTACCCTGAGG
Source organism: Trichechus manatus latirostris (assembly GCF_000243295.1). Taxonomy (NCBI): domain Eukaryota; kingdom Metazoa; phylum Chordata; class Mammalia; order Sirenia; family Trichechidae; genus Trichechus; species Trichechus manatus. The sequence goes on from NW_004443986.1 coordinate 6,632,041, forward strand.
TTCTAGCTGTCTATGATTTATCAATTCAGGGATGAGTATGCATTCTACAAAAGTTAATTCCTTGCCTTACCAAATGACTAGCTACAAGATTTCTCCAAATAGTGAGCACATTGGTGCTGATAAACATTACTTTATTTTTCATCAAAATTAGATTTAAAACTTCCCAGGGTCATGCCTATTGCATAAAAATGAGATACTCCTACAACTTTGAACAAAGCTATTGATGACTATGACTTTAAAAAATTCAACTATTTCCCTTTGCCACCAGTATAATGGTGCTAAATATAACCACAAGATACTAAAGTACTTAGTCTTATACAATGCAAAATGGAAAATTGTCGGATTCTTTCCTCCTTAATCAGGCATCTGTGCTTTGTCACTCACCGAGCACGTTGTAAATAAGTCTACGAGTTTCTCTTTTGCCTTGAATACATGTTAAAAACACGGGATTATATCTATTTATACTTTTTCTCTATTTAAATAAGCAAATAAACATATTTGATAGTCTCTCCTTATTTAATGGTTCCTACAAGCTTTATCTGCTAATATTAAACAGCAAGTAAGAATCAACAATCAAGTAAGGACACACTCTATAAATAAGATGTGCCCATAAGAGTGTTCATTCCCAAGGAAGCACACTACTAGGACTATACTTGACCTATAATTTTTAAACATAGACTATATTGGTTCAGCAAGACCCTAGAGGTTCTTGTAGTAAACTATAGAGTGGGTTTACCTATAGTTACTCTAGTTTCTTGTTCTAGAGAAAAAAGAGATCTGCATGTGAAGTCATAAAATCTGAGTTTAAAATCCAGCTCCACATGTACGAAACTTTAAGTGAATCATAAAATATTTCTATTTACTGATTTATAAAATGGATACAGTAGTACTACCACCCCACTTAATCCCCATGATGGTTATGAGTTGGTTGAATCAGATGCTAAAATGCTTTAGAAAGTGTCAAGTGTCAAGTATATACGGACAGCCAGTGTCAATGTTTAGAGATGACTAGGAGACTTAGACCCCACAATCTTTATCATCTCCCTTCCAGCCACCTCAAATAAATACACAGTCCAAGAAAAATGTATACTTACTATTCAAATGTAATTTCAAGGGTAGACCTCCATTCCCCACTCTTCATCACCTTCCGGTCAGATAGCCAGGCCTAAGCTCCTTTATACAGAAATCCTGAAACGTCCACTGAGGCACAGTATGAGTTCTCCTGCCATCTTAGGAACTGCTCCCTTGAATAGGCTCTCTCACCAGCATTGCCTACTTAGCTACCCAAGGTACTCTATGAATTATCATACCCCAACATCCACTAGGCATGATCAGGCTGAAGCTTTAAGATCATTTGGCCAAATAACTTTTTTTAAGCCACTAAGAGAAACAAGGAAACAATTTTATTTTTCAAACTTTTATAGGTACATACTGAACATGAGAGAGAATGAGATGTTACAAAATACATGCGTAGAACAACCACTAACATTCAGTCTCCAATGGCTCTGAATGGCCAGGATTAGGTAAGAGTGAAACATGACATTTTTGTAAAGTCTCAAGCATCAGCTCTGAAAGCCACAAATATCTTTTTATGAATGTTTATTGGCCTGAAACACCATAATAAAGCTATCCACTTAACAACTGGATATTAGGGCTTTTAACACTTAATCTTGATCAATACCATTGTCTTGTTGTTGTTGTTACGTGCCATCCAGTCGATTCCAACTCATAGTAATCCTATAGGACGGAGTGGAACTGCCCCATAGGGTTTCCTGAGCTGTAATCTTTATTGGAGCAGATTGCCAGGTCTTTTCTCCCACAGAGCAGCTGGTGGGTTTGAACTGCCTACCTTTCAGTTAGTAGCCGAGCGCTCAACCATTTCGCCACCAGGGCTCCTTCGATATTATTGTAGAATCATCAAAATAACTGAAGAAGAAATGTTTATACATACATACTTCTTCATTGTCTCAATTAATGTTAATGTCACAGACTGAATTCCTCCCCATAATTTTCTCCCCTCCTTTTGCACCTTGATTAAAACCTTCCTCTTCTATATGACCCTACCTGTGTATCTCACTCATTTTTTATAGGGTCCCAGCCTTGCAGTTATTTCCTAAATACGTCAACACATGTTCTCACACAAACATATTACACACAGACACACACACACGTATACTTGAATTTGTGTCAGGAAGGCATAGGGGTTCAAAGAATGCTTTTGGAGACAAAAAGTTCTCAAATCCCATCTCTGAGACTAATTGTGCAAACTTAGACACGTTGCTCAATCCTCCTAAGACACAGTTTCCTCTATGTGTAAGGTGAAGATACTGGTTACACTTGCCTCGTAGAGATAATGGCTAAACGAGATAGTGCTTATAGAGTGTCCTGCACAGTGCCAAACACACACACTAGGAAAATGTCAGCTGTCCGTATTATTATTTATACATTCATATTTTAACAGTTTTAAGAAATACGCCCTTGAGGTTTTCTTTTGTTGTTGTTTGTTTGTTCTTTTGTTTTGGTTTTTCACTTTTGTAAAATATTGAATTTCTACTTTTAAGTCTAAACAGTTCTTTACCTTTTTGTAACTCTCCACTAACCTTTACATGGTGGTGAAAACTATGCTGAAAACAATCGACTTTGAAAGTCCTACTAAAACATGAGCGTTAAGAACAGAATTAGGGAAATCACGTTCTGGGATGTGATGCATTGCATACAGAAGAAGAATATTAAATTGCTAAAATAAAGGAACAGCAACCTGTTGTTGTTGAGTTCATACCGACTCATAGCAACGCTATGGGACAGACCAGAACTGTCCCGTAAGGTTTTCAAGGAGCGGCTGGTGGATTCAAACTGCCAACCTTTTGGTTAGTAGCCAAGTTCTTAACCTCTGCACCAACAGGGCTCCATGATAAAGGACACTGGTAATATTTTTAAAGACCACTGAAAAGTGAACCTAAAGTAATGGCCAGGTTAAATAATTTTGTTTGTTTGCTGTTATTTACTTGTCATGTTACTGGAACTATCTAAATATTTGCAAAAGGAAGCGAAGAAATCTTTTAACTATGATGTGTTGCACAGACAGACTTTTAAACCTTCCTATAAAAGATGATCCTCAGGGGCCTATTTTCTGGGAAAAACACAATTGGATCTCAAACTCAAGAAACAAATTATATGACCTTGTAGGGAAAGCTCTATGTTTGCTTTAAAGTAGCTTCAATTTATTTGAGACTACTGATAATTTTTTACCTTGTCTTCTCATATCTTTAGTTATAAACATTGCCAAGTTAATAAAGGTATTAATTGTCTAAGGTAAATAAATTACTGTGATCAAGCAATACTTACCACAATAAGCTCGTAAAGAAACTTCCTCATATTTCTATCTGAATGACAATCTTCCTTTAACTTCTTTACAACGTGAGAAACTTTTTCTGATTCTTTCTCTGCTTGCATTCCATCAAAATCTTCCAGCGTGAAATGTGAGTAACCTAGGACATCAGCTAAAACTTTCCAGTCATAAACTTTTTCTGACACCAAGGTCAATACAACTGAGTAGATATAAGTCAGTTTTTTAAAGGGCAGAGCTATTTGTTCGAGAAGATTCCCCGTTGTGAATACACTATCTGACAAAGACATTACTTGTTCCTTTGAAATCACTTTGACATTTTTACAGTGCACGAGTCCAGCTTTACCTCTGAGGATTCCCACATACCATTCTTTCACTTTGGACTGTCCAATGGCTTTTACCTTACCTTCTCCAAGAAGAGCTATTGTGTCCCCTTTGAAATATTGAAGTAAGTAGTCAATCTTGTTTTGTCTTAACACTGACTTCAGGGTTACCCCATAGTTGGTGAAGTTCAATTTTTTATCTTGAAATGTGGGGTATTTAGCAACTACTTTTGGTAATAAAGGAGCCAGCTTGAGTTCTGTCTCCTCTTGCAAATGGCCTGGGAGTTTGGAGAGCCTTTTTAGGTTTGGGGCTGGATCAGGTGTAGTGATAGAAAACTGTGTAACTGGTCTACCATTGGGAGGTTCCACCTGAATACGGAAAACAAACGAGTGCATTTCTCTGGGGTCAACCAAAGAAAACAAAAATTGTCGATGAACTACTTCACCTGCCTGCAACTCTTTCTGTTTAATTACTTTCCTTTCTTCTGCCTTTACTTCAAAATTAGGATCACAGGAACAAACAGAAATACTTAAAACTTGTGGCTTGTCAAGTAAAAATGTATGCTTCCCCCAGAGCTGAAATATAACCGGAGACATGTTTTTTCTATCTCTTTTAATATTAGAAATTGTGAGCTTTTTTGGCATATAACTGTGTCCACAAACTGTGAAAACAGTAGTGAAACTGGGATGGATATATTTGGGTCCATAAATTCCAATGGAGATGGGTTTGTGGATATAATCGCAAATGGTGGCAGCTGGTGACTGAATAGCTTTTGCTTGTGCAGCAACGACAAAATACATCACCTGACTCAAGTCAATTAGTTTAACTTGAATGGTGTCTTTATAAATGTAGCACTTGTTTAACACTTTGAAAGGCCCTCCTCTATCCAGGCTGTGTAAACACACCATTTCTGTCATGACTTGGCTGAAAGGATCCTTTCTTACTTCAGCCCCGATTTTCATCTCCAGCAAAATGGCTTCCATTGTGTTTAGGTTGCCTAACATGATTTCCAACAGTGGGCTTACAGTGCAGGAAAAATCATGGTTAAGAGTTTGTGGAGGATCAAGAAAAGCTCTTAGGGATAGCTCTTGGAATTCTCCTACAGCTACGTGACCTTGGGGCACATGAACTGTGATATCTGATTCAGGTAATTGTACTGACCCTCCTTGGTGATTTAATTTACAAACAATGACAGTCTCTGCAACTTGTGTTTGGGCCCATCCAGGACTCTGATTGGTTATATTCAAATCCAGGCAGGAGCGGGCCAGGTGGCGTTGACACAACCAAGCCATTTTATAAGCCTCTCGATCATTCTGAAGCCATTCTAAGTCTTGCACCAGAATCTGGTCAGAGTTAAGTGTACTCTGATGGGCATATGCTGTATCATGTAAAATGTCCAAAATGTCTGAAACACTTTTAGATTTTCTAGATTTCCTTGAGGTAGACTTTCTAAGCAATTGATGGGCATCAAGTTCGTCACCAGAGGAATCAAGACAATTTCCAGTGTCTATTTCTCTAAAAAAAAGAAAAGGATCTTCTTTCAAGATGGAAATATTATCACTCTTCTTGTTATTTCTTAGCTGAGTTATGTCGTCCAAAAATGGGTTAGAAGCCGACAGTTCATTCCAGAATGGATTTGTAGCTTTGGAGACATTATTGCCGTGAAGGGTAAAAGCATCTGGCCAATTGAGAAGCAAACATGAGTCTTGACATTCTTGTTATTTAAACAAAAACAAAACAAAGATAAAATGGCATTCTGAGATACACCCAGGTCTAATTTTTACCATAGCTTAAAGAGTCCAGACTTAATTTTCATTTTACTTTTTGATCTCCAGTCTAATGGCTACTACAAAGCTAATGTTAAATTTGGTCAAATTTGCATCTAATGAAGAAAGTAAAATTGTTCTACCAGGTTATTTTGAACACATGTAATGTTATTTTATCTTAAAATATCATGATTTATAAACTGAACAAATAAATGTTTATCAATTTAGATAGTAATAAACTTAACATATATTCCTGAGAATAAACCAGACTAGCATCCACTTATGCGTTATTACTTTGTTTCATTTTTGCAAAAGCACGCCTCTGAACAAACAGATTAATTCAATTATACAGATTTTTTCTCAACATTGAATAGGTGATCTCATTACATCGAAATTATTGATTTTATGTTTTTATTTTCAGATAATATGCAATATGTGAAAAATATTAAACACATTTTAACAACTAAAAACAATTTTAAATTAAACATTTATTATTTTCTGATAATGCTTCGTTGGTAAATTTTAATAATATGAACTTGAAAAACAGACCACCATTGGTTTATTACTTGAAGGAATTAATTGAGTTTTTGGACACTTGCAATGGCAAAGAGTGGTCTTACCACTATGAGATTGAGTGTTTTAAGAATTAGTACCCCATTAAAAATATTCATGTTTCTATAGTAAGGATTGCTATATATCCCACAATGTATGGAATCTCTAATTTTTTTTTTTTTTTTTAATGTTTAAAGCAACTCATGCTTGGCCATTGCTCAACAAATACTGGTGGTAATCCTTTGGACTTCGCAAAGTTGATGTTGCTTTAGAAAAAATGGAAACCTAAATGGCCAACCAAGTTATCAGATGTCCTATAAAAGAAACAATTCAAGTTGGCTGTCAGATATTTTTGTTATTGTTCAATATATGTAGAACTATAATCTTCACTGAAATGTGTTCTGTCATATGTTAAAAATTAGAACATGCATTTTTTAAAAACTAATATTTCTCTTATTTCCACACTTACTAATCCAGTCCCACCCAACTGTCTTAAAAGTTAATTTTGGCCTGAGGATCAGTTCAATTCATATATACTCTGTGAAGATTTCTTAGCCCTCTCCAACCACCAGATATCTGGTTTACCCTAGACTTCATTCACATATACTTACTGCATATACCACTGATTTACTAATGAATTTTTGCCTCCTCATAATATGTTTTTGTATTCTGTTGGCTGGCTATTTTATTTTGCACATCTTTACAGTGATAAGTATTTCTATGCTAGGGTTGGGATTTTATAATTCTTATAATATTCTGTAGCACTTTTTACAGGTAGACCTTCAATAGTTACTGGTGATGGATTTGGTTATCTGACATAAAAAATTATAAAAGTTATAAATTCCTATACCTGTAATATTGCAACTTTTTGAGAGGTTTCGAGCTTCCATGTCAATCAAATTTCCTTCATCTACTTTGTGAAATTCCTCCGACCAAAAATGGGCTTTTGCACTGGTTATCATTTTTCCACCTACAAAGTAAGTAGGTACATATTTTTTGTAAGCATGCATGTATAGGTTGTCAGAGAAAACAAACTCAAAGTGGTCCACAGATTTACATAAAAAACTGTATGTAAAAATATCTACTTAGTTTCTCTAATTATGGTGGGATACTGGATTGATATCCTAAATATGTACTAGCACTCCACTGAAAAACAGTCCAATCCTAAATTTATGTCAACAAACAAACTTATAAATGCATTACTGGTCCCATAACAGAGTAACTAATGAAAATCCCAAGGACAAAAAGAAAGAATAGTAAGTTGCAACCTCAGTAAACAGGCATTCCGTGCTTGATGATTGGAAGACTTAGTATCACAAAACTGGAAATTCTCCCCCAATTTATACATTCAATGTAGTTCCAAGATAAATCACAACATGTCATATATATATATGTGTGTGTGTGTGTGTGTGTGTGTTTAATTTCTTAAGCTGTTTTACAATCCATATATAAAAGCAAAGGGCTAATATTCAAGACAATCCAGAAGAAGAGTATGATGGAAGTGATGCCAACATTTATTACAGATATGTAGTAAGGCAATGTACAACTGGAACAGAAACAGACCAAGGGGGTAGAATGGAGACCTCAAAAACAGACCCATTCTCACATGAAAACTTGATATATGACAGCAGTGACCATGCAGAGCAGTGTGGAAAGGATTGATTATTGAATAGATGGTGATGGGATAATTGGTTATCCATGCCAAAAAAGAAAAAAAAATTACATTGAGCGCTACTACATTCCATATACAAAAATCTATTCCAAGAGATTTAAAGACCTAAAAGTGAAAAGCAAAACTTGAAAACTTGAAGAGAATCTAAAAAATTATCTTTTTACTTTCTGGAAAGTGAAGAATTTCCTATGCAAGACACACGTACACACAATGTAAACCATAAAAAAAAAATTAAAATGAGAAATCTGCTACCTCAAAAAAACATCATTTACAAAATGCAAAAGCACAAGCCAAAAACTAGAACATCTTTCCATTACATACAGTTGAAAAAGGATTACATTCCACGCTATATCAAAGATGCTTACAAATCAAGAAGCAAAGTGTAAACAACTGCATAGAAAACATTTTCAAAAAGACCTGAACAAGCAATTCTCAGAAAAGGAAACATAAAAGACCCCTAAATATATGAAAATATGCTCAATTTCACTGATAATCAGAGAAGTACAAAATGAAATCAAGTGAGACACAACTGCCACCCACCAAATTTGCAAACATTTTAAAATCTGGCAATAACAATTGTTGGCAAAAATATGGAGCAAAGGGAAACCCCCGACACTGCAAGCAGAAATGTCAGCTGGTACAACTTAGAAACCATGTGGCATTATGTAGGGTCAGCAAAAACCAGGAACTCCTTCAGTGAGACAGAATGACATAATAGCCACGTGGTCACACACATACCATCATCATGAAGATGGTACAGGACCAGACAAATTTTCCTTATGTTGTACATAAGTTTGCCAAGAGTAGGAGCCAACACCATGGCAACTAACAACACAGGAAAGATGCTTACAGCCTACCCATTGCCACTGAGTCAATTCTGACTCGTAGAGACCCTATAGGACAGAGTAGAACTGCCCCAAAAGGTTTCCAAGGCTGTAAATCTTTAGGGAAACCGACTGCGACATCTTGCTCCCCCTGAGGGCAGATGGATTGGAACCTCCGATTAGCAGCTGAGCGCTTAACCACTGCACAATCACTGCTCTGTGCTTACAGCCTAACCCAAATCCCTTGCAATAGATTCCGACTCACAGGGACCCTATAGAAGAGAGTAGAACTTGCCCCATAGAGTTTCCAAGGAGTAGCTGGTGGATTCCAACTGCCAACCTTTTGGTTAGCAGCCTTAGTACTTAGCCACTGCGCCACTAGGGTTCTGTTTACAGCTTAAACCAAAAACCAAAACCAAACCCGTTGCTGTCAAATCAGTTCCAACTCATAGCGACCTATAAGAAAGAGTGGAACAGCCCCATATGGTTTCCAAGGAGCAGCTGGTGAATTTGAAATAACGACCTTTTGCTTAGCAGCCGAACTCTTAACCACTATACCACCAGGGCTCCATGTTTACAGCCTAGTGCCTAGTAATTCCAATCTCAGTTATTTTCTCTAATAAAATTTTGCATATGTGAGTCAGAATGTATAAACATGAATGTTTGTTATATTTTTTAAAACAACTGGAATCGACCAAAATAGTCTTTAAAATATGATTGAACAAATAATTTGTGGTATTTAGTATAATTTAATATAATTTATAAAATATAATACAACACACTACAAATATAAAAACAGGTAAATTGCAACTAAAAGCATCAACATGCAATAGTTGTAAATATCCCATTGCTGAGGCTCAACATTCTCTATGATTTTCTTAGTCCCATCAAAGCATAGAAAAATAAATACATTAAATCAGATTTTGCAGAGTGTGAAACTGAGTCTCAGCAATGGGACATAACGTACCTAACAAGGTCAAATAGCTGGTGAGTGACTGACCCAGCAATAATTCCTTAAGCACATGCCACTTATCCCATGCAGCCTGTAACTCAGGACACCACATATCCCTCCACAGACTCAAGGCTCCCAGTGACATATTCAGAGACTGTTCTACCTTCCAGTTTACATTTCCAGTTTTGTTAAACCTCACTTCTTATTTTCCTTCATGGGTTAACCACACCCTCTTCACCTTTTACTCTTCTTTTTTTCCATACTCTTCTTTCAAATCCTTGACATTTTTTTCAAAGAAGTTTATTTTTTAAAGAAATCGAAAACCTTTTCTGGTACAAATGAAAAGAAAGCATGAAGAGGAGAGGAAGAGGAGGGGAGGAGAGGGCGGGAGAGGAGAGAAAAGG
>NW_004443986.1:6641980-6692138 GCF_000243295.1 Trichechus manatus latirostris
TTGAGAAAAAAAGAGGGGAGGGGAGGGGAAGAGAGAGGAGGGGAGGGGGAGGGAGAGGGAGGAGAGGGGGGAGGAGATTAAAAACTTATTTTACAAACATGATAAAAGAAACAAATGCAAATATTATCTCATAAGGTGGATTGGGATAAAAACATATTTAAAAATCAAATGGTACAATAGTAATTTTTTTCCTCTGATAAGTAGAAAACAAGGTGAAAAACTGAATTACGCAATGCGCAAATTACACTGGACCTCAAGTTTCCTGGCAGATCTTCAAAATTCTGTGATTGATTTTACCAAATATAATGTCCAATATTAAAAGTCCTTAGCATGCACACTATAGGTAGCCAAAACTCTGAGGTAGGAAATCTGAGCTCAAGTCCTTTAGCAAAATTAAACAAATCAAATTAAAATGAGAAAAACGTTTAAATGGAAGAGTATTTTTCAAAAAGGCAAACCAAAAACGAAACCCGTTGCCGTCTAATTGATTCTGAGTCATAGCGACTCTATAGGACAGCGTAGAACTGGCTAATAGGGTTTCCAAGGCTATAAATCTTACAGAAACAGACTGCCACATCTATCTCCCTGGAACCACCGACCTTCTGGTTGGCAGCTGAGCTCATTAACCACTGTGCTACCAGGACACTTTAAAAAAGGCAAAATACAGTTTAAATGGAAATCCAATTTAGCCAGCAATCTACATAAACTCTTTAATTTCTTGTAAGGAAAAGAGCAGAAAAGAACAATTTATATCCGAGGATTCCTTTGAGGCAAATAACTCTTGATGTGAAAAATAGTCATAACCCAGTGAAATACAGTTAGAAGTCCTCAACCACACAAAAACAAGGAGTAGGAAGCTGAGACCCTGGGTGGTGCAAACCGTTCACACACTGGACTGCTAACCAAAAGGTTGGAGGTTCGTCTACCCAGAAGGGCTTCAAAAGAAAGGCCTAGCAATCTGCTTTCAAAAAGTCAGCCACTGAAGCCCAGTTCTACTCTGACACACGTGGAGTTGTCCTGAGTTGGAATCAACTAGATGGCAACGAGTTAAGAAACTGACAATATTGCTCCTTATGTAGCTGTGATGTCTCAGAAACAGAGGCACAAGGTGGTTGGTTAGCTGGAATTCTTTGTAGAATAGCCCTTTGCCCCAGTCACCCCATAGATCTTGCCTGTCCTTTAAGACGGTGGTTCTAAACTTCAGCGATATCAGAATCGCCTCTAGAGTTTGGCAAAAAAATACAGTTTGCTGAATCTACCTCCAGTGTTGCTGATCTAGAAAGTCTGAGGTTAGGCCCAAGAATTTACATTTCTAAGTTCCCAGATGAAGCTGACACTGCATTTGTGGGGGCACATTATGAGAAACCCATTTTGAAAACCACTGCAATATGGTCTTTTTCTGACCAAATAGTTTTCTCCCTGTTCCCTAGATACCTATGTACGAACTACACTCCTCCCAATATTTCTGCACACACACACACATGCACAAACACACACACACACACACACACACACACACACACACACACGGCCCAGGTTTACCCCCTAAATCAAAATTTATTATATGAACATAGGGAGAGGTGATATTTGGTGCTGATCTGTGAAGGGCAGTGCTTGTTCACACAGGTGCAAAGCACTAGCCTCATCTATCATTTCTCTGAGTTCTTTCAAGAAAGCTCCATAGTCAATGGCAATTGTTGTCCAGTCACTGGAATTTTTAAAGTTTGTCTACAGAAGAAACATGAGTCAGTCTTTGTTCGAATGAGTAAGTTGGAAAAGAGCAGTCTACTACCCACTTAATTTACGACGTGGTCTTCTCAATATGCCTTTTACGAAACACTTATTCTGATCCTGCAGGTTCATTATATGTTTCTCAAAGAACTGATGAGCAGAAGTTTTCTCTTCAATTATTCTACTATTTAAAATGGCCCTAAGTAACTGGGAAAATTTACCAACGGCACAATTTAGCAAAAGATCCCAGAAAAATTTTGGGGGGGTTGGGGGTTTGGGAGAGAGTAATCAGGAAGCAATAATATTTAAAAGAATTATTCCTTTAAAATGTGTCTCTGTGAAGTGTTTATAGTAGTCATTGTATGGTGAAAATTGTTACCCACTAAATAGGTTCAGTTTTTTTCCCAATTTGTCCTTGAATACCTCAAATCTTCTTTATAAGTTTTCATGATCTGTGCTGTATTTAACTCTTGAGTTATGTAGTATTAAGACATTTCCGTTTTAACTATAATTCACATAAAAAAAAGAAAAGAAGAAAACATCAGTTGCTATTGAGTCACGGCGACCCCATGTGTGTCAGAGTAGAACTTTGCTCCACAGGGCTTTCAATGGTTGATTTTTCAGAAGTAGATCACCAGGCCTTCTTTCTAAGGCACTTCTGGGTAGACTCGAACTGCCAACCTGTCAGTTAGCAGCTGCAGCCACCTCTTAACTTTGGGCAGCAGCCAGGGACTCCATATTTCTCACTGTTGTTGTTAGGTGCAGTTGAGTTCATTTGAGGCTCATAGCGACCCCATATGACAGAGTTAAAAAAAAAACCATAGGGCTTTCTAGGCTGTAATCTTTATGAGAGTAGATTGCCAGGACTTTCTTCCAAGGAGACACTGAGTAGGTTTGAACCACCAACCTTCCAGTTAGCAGCCAAGAGCTTAACCGTTGCACCATCAGGGTCCCTTTTATAGCTCTCATAAAAAAATCTGTTGCTGTCGAGTCGACTCTGACTCATAGCGACGCTATAGGACAAAGTAGAACTGCCCCCTAGTGGTTTCCAAGGAGCAGCTAGTGGATTTGAACTGCAGGCCTTTTGGTTAGCAGCCGAGCTCTTAACCACTGCACCACTAGGGCTTTCATAACTCATATCTCTCACAGGTGACAGCAAATGCTAAAATGTCAGAACAATTGTTGGATGGGTAGGCTTTCCCCTCCAAAGGCCAAACCTACTCAAATAACATTACATTACATTACTATGCAAATGCAAATAGTATCAAAGGCCTGTGTGGCTCACAAAGAATCCATAAGCAGTAGATAATGCTAACCTGCTGTGGTAGTCATTAGTACCGCCATACTGGATGTTACCCTCAGGACTCCTTCTGACGGGTAGTGGTACTTTCTGATTCGTAGTGTGTAGACCCTACCATCAATGGTTTTAGTGTAACCCCAGATTATTATGAGCAAATATTTGAAAGACCTGGCACTCTCCCCTAAGGCAAATGGCTTTACAAGCTTTTCCAGGGAGGGCAGCTAGAACTCTGGTTCATTAAACTGTATTAATAATGTCTAATAGTTTCTATGATCTCCCCATCCTGGTAACTCAAAACATTTCATTAACACATCATTTGTTAATTTCACCATTCTAAGAATTCCATCACTTCTCTTATATTTCATTATCCTTCCATCACTGGCAGAACTGAAGTTTAGGAAATTTATAATAACTATGCAGGATAACATCATTTAGTGAGCAAATCAGTAGCAGAGAAAATAGATCAAAAACTGTTTTATGTCCAGTTTAATGATGTAGCCAAGGGCTCATTACTTCCCAGAACCTCAGTCTGAAAGGGGAAGTGTAAAGGACTCTGAACAGATAGATGGAAAGAATTATCACAGACCTGGAAAATAAAAAATAACAATTATAAGAGCTATTATTTATTGAGAGCTTGCTGCATTCTAGGTATTATGCATGGGTTTTCTCATTTATTACTTGCAATAATTCTAGAAAGTTGATTCTCTCATTATACCCATTTTAAATTTAGGGAAATAGACGTTTAGGAAGTTTATATTTTCTTATTTTACCTCATTCATGCAGCATCTTTTCTTCCATCTCACAGAGCAAACGCATATAATTAACATTCAAAAAAAGTCAGGGAAAATTCAGTGGATATTCCATGGACAGAAAAGTGTTTAAGAGAATGTTACAGACCTCTGATAAATATCCATCGTCAATTAGGACTTTTTAAATATTGACCTACATCAGTAATGTCTTTATGACTATTGGGCTGGTGCTTTGAATTCCCTTTAGTATGTTCTTTTAAAGATGGCATTTTTATGTACAAACACACACACTTCCTTCGTTTGAAACGAATTTGAGCATACTTACAAATATTCAAGCAACAGAATGAGTTTAAACAAGTAACAACCAAACACCTCATGGAATTTGGTTCTTGGTTTGGAGGTTTAGGAGCATGGTTTCATGGGACATTTCAGCTCACCAGCCTAATAGTGTATTTAGTGCTTCTGTTCTATCTCCTAGTTCGTTTTGCAGTGCCTGATGTTTAAAAAGCTTTCAAGTAGTCTCTATTCACCGGGAGCAACAGAGGAATAAGGAGAGTCAGGAATAGGAGGAGATATGAGTGTGTGCCTAATTGCCTCCATGAACAACTTCCCCCTTTGCCATGAAACAAGAGGAACTGGATGGTGCCTGGCTATCTTTACTGAACATTTTGATCAAAGATCTATACAAGAATCTTGATCAAAAGGGGGAAAATGTAGAACAGAATTGAAAATTTTCATGGACTCCATACTTTCTGGATCCATAGAAGTTGGATGAACCCCTGAAACTATTGCCATGAGATAATCTTTATATCTTAAACCAAAAATATTCCCTGGAATCTTCTTAAAAAATAAAAACAGGATAGGAGCCAACATGGCGCTATAGACAGAAGCACCACACTGTCCCTCTACACCAAAAACCTGAAAAACTAAGCAAAACAGAGACACACGTCAATCCTGGAAATGTAAGTGTCAAATGAAGAGATAAAGAACCTAGCCAAGGACTGAATAGAATTAGAAACTGACAGAGAACAGAGAGCGAGGAGAGATACATGCAGAGGTCCCCTATCAGCTAACGCAGCACAGATTTGCCATCTTGGACTCCTGTCGGAGATTGGTAGACAGGGAGTACAGGAAAGCAGCTTCACAGAGCTCCCAGCAGGAAACAGAGCACCCAGTAACCAGCAATATACAGTTTCCCGCCCCCATCCTTCTCCTGCCTGCTTGACCTCTGCTGCTTAAGAGCTGGTTGGGGTAGCTCAGCTGGCTGGGAAGTGCAGGGTCCCTGCCGCTTGGATTTGCCCTGCCCACATCAGAGATCAGAAGACAGGGAGCACAGGAAAGCAGCTTCACGGAGCTCCCAGCAGGAGGTAGAACACCTGGTAACCAGCGATATATGCTTTCCTACCCACCACCCTTCTTCAACCCCACTCGGCCTCCTCTGCTTCCTGCAGTCACAGTGTCTTAGCCAGGAGGCACTGATTTCAGCCCCATGCCACTTGGATTCCCCACCCACATTGGCTTGGGAGCTACTTCCTCAGTCTGCGTAGCTGCACAATGGGATCCAGTGGGCATTTCTTATTTTTTTTTTTTTGTCTCTCTTTTTTGCTTTTTGTGTTTCTTCATTTCTCAATTTCTCATCTCTGTATACTCATCTTCTCTTCCTGTCTCCTGAATAGCTGGTTCTGTGTGACATCTCTACCCCTTCTAGCCAGGCTGTACTTCACTGCCTGGGAGCCACTTCCCTGGTCTTCACAGCTACACCAGTGGATCCCTGGGGGGCTTTTCTTTTTGTTTTTTTGCCCCCTAATTTTTATTTATTTTTTTTCCTTTTTGTTTTTTTTCCTCCACTTCAAGGCTTCTCATCAGTCTACTCCAATGGCAAGCTCCCTTAACACTCCTTTTTTTTCTTTTCTTTTTTTATTTGTTTGTTTTTGGCTCCTGTTACTCTCTCCACTCTCTCCTATTTCCCATACCCATCTTAGCTCCACACATCACAATCTCCCCCTTCCTTCTTGACTACCTGCACAGTGTGCTGAACATTACACTCCCAAAAAGCACAGGCAGAGCCTACTGGAACCTGCCCTGCACTGATTCCTGGCCTGCCCTGTTGGCTTAGTACGTGCCAAAAACAACCCATACTAGATACTTCCCTTCAGCTGGATCTGCCCTGCTGCACCATGCTGAGGGACCACCCAGGCCCATTGGACAAGGAGGTGAAAAACATTGTGCCCACAGATGTGCAAACAACAAAGAATGCACAGTTTGCCTGCTCAGACATAACTAAATAAAACAAAAAAGCAGGGCAAAACAAACAAATCTACAATAAATAAGCAGTAACTACTGAATGTCCCAAAAGACAGCAGAAAATATCAAAACATATTTAAAAAAGGACAGGATGGTTCCAGTAGGCATCCAAAATAAAACACTAGATGACTTTCTAAAAGAAAAGGCACAAGAACTACCTAATAGGGAATTCAAGTCTCTAATATTCAGAGCTATCCAAGAGTTGAAGCAAAAAGTAGATAAAAATTAGGAAAAAATAGACTAATTCATGGAAAAGACAGAAAAATTCATGGAAAATACAGACAGAAAAATGGAAGAACTATGGAAAATAACAGAAACAAAATGCTAAAATAAATTCACAACTAGAAATAATACAAAAACCACAATTAGAAATCCAAAAGATAAACAACAAGATTTCAGTAATGGACAGTGTCATAGAAGGGCTGAGGAGCAGGTTTGAAATGATAGAAGACAGGATCAGCAAAATTGAAGACAAACACTAAGATACAGCTCTGATGAAAAATCAGAAAAAAGAACAAAGAAAAATGAAGAAACCCTGAGAATTATATGGGATACAATCAAAAGCAAAAATTTGCAAGTGAATAAAGATCTAGAACAGGGGGAGAAAACAGAAAATACAGAGAGGATAATTGAAGAACTGCTGACAGAAAACTTGCCTAATATCATGAAAGATGAAAAGGTGACCATGCAAGAAGTTCATCGAACCCCATATAGGGTAGACCCCAAAAGAAAATCACCAAGGCATATCATACTTACACTCACTAAAACCAAAGACAAGAAAGAATCCTGAAAGCAGCTCAAGAAAAACAAAAAGTCACATACAGAGGGGGAACAATAAGACTAAGCTCGACTTATTCAACAGAAACCATGCAGGCAAGAAGGCAATGGGATGACATATATGAAACCTTGAAAGAAAAAAATTGCCAAACAAGAATAATATATCCTGAAAAACTCTCATTCAAATATGATGGTGAAATTAGAACATTTCCAGATAAACAGAAATAAAGGTACTATACAAAAACAAAACCAAACATACAAGGATTATTAAAGAGAATCCTTTGGTCTGAGAACAAACAACATCAGACAACAGGCTGAATCTAGGACACAAGATTGTACCAGCCAGATACCAACCTAGGAAATGAACTCTCAAGGACTATTCAAAACCAAAAGAATTACAACAGGGAACCAGAGAGGCTAATCTGTAAATGACAACAACACCAGAACAATAAAAGAAAGAATAAATGGTATAAGTATAGAACTTTCTAATGGAGAGGAAGGCAAGGTGATACTAAGTAATAATAGACTGGTTCAAACCTAGGAAGACAAGGGTAAATTTCAAGGTAATCACAAAGAAAGTTAACAAACCTTCTCATAAAAATACAGAAGAAAAACATACTTGTCAGTAAAAACAAAACCTAAAAAAACAAAAGAAATGAAAAGAAAAATCCACAAACAAAAGGAATTCAGCACAGGAGAGTAAAAGAAACAAAGAGTATGTCAGCACCACAAAAAAAGCACAAAAAAATGACAGCAATAAACTCACACCTATTAGTAATTACACTGAATGTAAATGGCCTAAATGCACCCATAAAGAGACTGAGAGTAACAGAATGGATAAAAAAACAGGATCCATCAACATGCTGTCTATAAGAGACACACCTTAGAAACAAAGACATAAATTTATTAAAAATCAAAGGATGGAAAAAATATATCAACTAAACAGTTACCAAAAAAGAGCAGGAGTAGTAATACTAATCTCAGATAAAATAGACTTTAAAACAAAATCCACCATAAAAGACAAAGAAGGGCATTATATAATGATTAAAAGGACAATCCATCATGAAGACATAACCACAATAAATATCTACGCACGCAATGACAGGGCTCCAAAATACATAAAATGCACTCTAACAGCACTGAAAAGAGAAATGGACAGTCCCACAATAACAGTAGGAGACTTCAACACACCACTCTTGGTAAAGGACAGAACATATAGAAAGCAACTCAGCAAAGACAGAAGACCTAAAAGGCACAATCAACCAACTTGACCTCATAGACATATATAGAAAACTCCAACCGACAGCTGCAAAGTACACATTCTTTTCCAACCACATAGAGCATTCTCAAGAATAGACTACGTCTTAGGCCACGGAGCAACCTTCAACAAAATCCAAAACACTGAGATAATACAAAGTATCTTCTCTGACCACAATGCCATCAAGGTAGAAATTAACAACAGGAAGAGCAAGGAAAAAAAATAAATTACATGGAAACTGAATAACACCCTGCTTACAAACCACTGGGTAATAGAAGAAATCAGAGATGGAATAAAAAAATTCCTAGAATCAAATGAGAATGAAAACACAACATACCAAAACCTTTGGGACACAGCAAAGGCAGTCCTCAGAGGACAATTTATAGCAATAGATGCACACATCAAAAAAAAGAAAGGGAGGAAATCAAAACATTAACTCACAACTCGAACAAATAGAAAAAGAACAGCAAAAAAGCCCACAGCCACCAGAAGAAAGGAAATAATAAAGATCAGAGCAGAAATAAATAACATAGAGAATAGAAAAAGAATCAAAAAACCAAAAGTTGGTTCTTTGAATGAATCAACAAAATTGACAACCACTGGCCAAACTGACAAAAGAAAATCAGGAGAGGACACAAATAACCCAAATAAGAAATGAAATGGGGGACATTACAACAGACTCAACTGAAATAACAAGGATCATAACAGAGTATTATGAAAAATTATACTCCAACAAATTTGAAAACCTAGAGGAAATGGATAAGTTTCTAGAAACACACTACTTATCCAAACTAACACAAAGTGATGTTGAAAATCTGAACCGACTCATAACAAGAGAAGACATTGAAAAGGTAATAAAAAAAACTTCCAACCAAAAAAAAGCCCTGGTCCAGATAGTTTCACTGGAGAATTTTACCAAACTTTCAGAGAAGAGCTTACTCTAGTACTACTCAAACTATTTCAGAACACAGAAAAGGAAGCGACACTTCGGAATTCATTCTAAGAAGCCAGTTGTCATGGATTGAATTGTGTCCCCCAAAAATGTGTGTAGCAACTTGGCTAGGTCATGAGTCCTAGTATTGTATGATTGTGTGATCTGATGTGATTTCCTTATGTGTTGTAAACTCTATCACTATGATTAGGTTATATGTGATCTCCTTATGTTGTAAATTCTATCACTTTGATAAGGTTATGCTGATGAGGTTTATAAGATTAGATAGTGTCTTAATCCAATCTCTTTTGCGATATAAAAGAGAGAAGTGAGAAGAAACACATGGGGACCTCATACCACCAAGAAAGCAGTGCCAGGAGCAGAGCACGTCCTTTGGACCTGGGGTCCTGCGCGGAGAAGCTCCTAGTCCGGGGGAACACTGATGAGAAGAAGGCTAACAGAGAAAGCTTTCCCCTGGAGCTGGTGCCCTGAATTTGGACTTTTAGCCTACTTTACTGTGAGGAAATAAACTTCTCTTTGTTAAAGCCACCCACTTGTGGTATTTCTGTTGGAGCAGCACTAGATGACTAAGACACTAGCATAACCCTGATACCAAAACCAGGCAAAGATACCACAAAAAAAAGAAAATTATAGACCATTATCTCTCATGAATATAGATGCAAAAATTCTCAACAAAATTCTAGCCAATAGAATTCAACATCATATGAAAAAAGTAATACACAATGACCAAGTAGGATTCATACCAGTTATGCAAGGATGGTTCAGCATTAGAAAATCAATCAATGTAAATGACCACATAAATAAAAGGAAAGAAAAGAATCACATGATCATCTCAATTGATGCAAAAAAGGCTTTTGACAAAGTCCAATACCCATTCTTGATAAAAACTCTTAATAAAATACACATAGAAGAGCAATTTCTCAACATAATAAAGGGCATCTATGCAAAACCAATGGCCAACATCTTTCTAAATGGAGAGAGGCTGAAACATTCCCCTTGAGAGCAGGAACAAGACAAGGGTGCCTTCTATTACCACTCCTATTTAACATTGTGCTGGAAGTCCTAGCTAGAGCAATAAGGCAAGAAAAAGAAATAAAGGGCATCCAAAATGGTAATGAAGAAGTTAAAGTGTCCCTGTTTGCAGATGACATGATACTACATATGGGAAACCCAAAATACTCCATGAGAAAACTACTGGAACTAATAGAAAGATTCAGCAGAGTAGTAGGATACAAGATAAACATACAAAAATCATTTGGATTCCTATACACCAATAAAGAGAACGATGAAAAGGAAATCAGGAAAACAATACCATTTATAATAGCCCCTAAAAAATAAAATACTTAGGAATAAACCTAACAAGGGATATAAAAGACATATACAAAGAAAACTACAAAACACTACTGCAAGAAACCAGAAGAGATCTACACAAATGGAAAAACATATCCTGCTCACGGATAGGTAGACTCAACATTGTGAAAACGGCAATTCTACCCAAAGCAATTTAAAAACACAATGCAATCCGATCCAAATACCAACAACATTCTTTAAAGAGATGGAAAAACTAATCATTAACTTTATATGGAAAGGGAAGAAGCCCTGGATAAGTAAAGCACTATTGAAGAAGAAGAATAAAGTAGGAGGACTCACACTACCTGACCTCAGAACCTACTATATAGCTACATTAGTCAAAACAGCCTGGTACTGGTACAATGACAGATACATTGACTCATGGAACAGAATTGAGAACCCAGATATAAATCCATCCACATATGGTCACTTGATCTTCAACAAGGGCCCAAAGTCCATCAAATGAACAAAAGACAGTCTTTTTAACAAATGGGGCTGGCAAAACTGGATGTCCATCTGCAAAAAAATGAAACAAGACCCATACCTCACACCATATACAAAAACTAATTCAAAATGGATCAAAGACCTAAATAAAAAACCAAAAACTAAAAAGTTCATAGAAGAAAAAATAAGATCAACACTAGAGACCCTAATACACGGCATTAACAGGATACAAACCATAACCAATAATGCACAAACTCCATAAGATAAGCTAGATAACTGGGAGCTTCTAAAAATTAAACACTTATGCTCATCAAAAGACTTCACCAAAAAAGTAAAAAGAGAACCTACAGACTGGGAAAAAAATTTTGGACTTTGCAAGTCAGACAAAGGTCTAATCTCTAAAATCTACAAGAAAATCCAACACCTCTACAATAAAAAAAAAAAAAAATAACAATCCAATTAAAAAATGGGCAAAGGAAATGAACAGATGCTTCACCAAAGAAGACATTCAAGTGACCATCAGACACATGAGGAAATGCTTGCAATCACTAGCCATTAGAGAAATGCAAATCAAAACCACAATGAGATACCATCTCACCCTGGCATTACTGGCACGAATAAAAAAAAACTGGAAATGACAAACGTAGGAGAGGCTGTAGAGAGATCGGAACTCTTATGCACTGCTGGTGGGAATGCAAAATGATACAACCATTTTGCAAAACTATACGACGCTTCCTTAGAAAGCTAGAAATAGATATACCATATGATCTAGCAATCCCACTCCTAGGAGTGTATCCTAGAGAAATAAGAGCCATCACATGAATAGACATATGTACACCCATGTTCATGGCAGCATTGTTCACAATAGCAAAAAGATGGAAACAACCTAGATGCTCATCAACAGATGAATGGATAAACAAACTAAGGTAAATACACACGATGGAGTACTATGCAACGATAAAAAACAATGATGACTCTGGATGAATCTGGAGGGCATTATGCTGAGTGAAATAAATCAATCATAAAAGGACAAATATTGTATTAGTCCACTGCTGTAAAAACTCATGTTAAGGTTTACACACAAAAAGAAACAATCTTTGATGGTTACCAGGGAGGGGAGGGGTGGGGAGGAAAACACTAAATAAACAATAGATAAGTGGTAACTTTGGTGAAGGGTAAGACAGTATGCAATACTAGGGAAGCCAGCACAACTTGTACAAGGCAAGGTCATGGAAGCTCCATAGATATATCAAAAGTCCCTGAGGGACCGAACTGCTGGGCTGAGGGCTGTGGGGACCATGGTCTTGGGGAACAACTAGCTCAAGTGGCATAACATGTTTTATAAAGAAAATGGTTTACACTCTACCTTGGTGAGTAGTGTCTGGGGTCTTAAAAGCTGGTGAGCGGCCATCTAAGATACTCCGCTGGTCTCACTCCTCCAGGAGCAAGGGAGAATGAAGACAACAAGATACAAGGGAAAGATTAGTTCAAAGGACTAATGGACCACAACTGGCACAGCCTCCACCGGACTGAGTCCAGTACAACTAGATGGTGTCTGGCTACCACCATGACTGCTCTGACAGAGATCATAATAGAGGGCCCTGGATAGAGCTGGAGAAAAATGTAGGATAAAATTCTAACTCTCAAAAGAAAGTCCAGACTTACTTGCCTGATAGACTGGAGAAACTCCAGGAGTATAGGCCCCGGATACCCGTTTAGCTCAGTCATGAAGTCAGTCACTCCTGAGGTTCCGCCTTCAACCAAAGATTAGACAGGCCCATAAAACAAAATGAGACTAAAGGGGCACAACAGCCCAGGGACAAGGACTAGAAGGCAGGATCGGACAGGAAAGCTGGTAATAGGGAACCCAAGGTCAAGAATGGAGAGTGTTGACTTGTTGTAGGGTTAACTAATGTCATAAAACAATATGTGTACCAGCTGTTTAATGAGAAACTAGTTTGTTCTGTAAATCTTCATCTAAAGTACAATTAAAAAAAAGAAAAAGAATAAAAGGACATCAATTAAAAAAAGAACTATATAAATAAAAAAATATCCAAAGCTGTTGCCGTGGAATCGATTCTGACTCATAGTGACTCTGCTGGATAGAGCACAACTACCCCATAGGGTTTCCCATTCCAAAAAAAAAGAAAACTATAGTTTAGCTTAACTAGTGAAAAATGTCTGCCTTGAGCCTTACGCTCATTTAAGAGCTATCTACATGGCATCAAAATTGACAACAGAAACTCAAAAGATAAGATAGGAACCTTAGAGGGTGGTGAGTTTATGTTAATGGGAGAGAAACAACTCAGAAAGTAGGGTGAGAGTGCACAACTCAAAGAATGTAATCAATATCACTGAATTGCACATGTAGAAACTATTGAATTGGTGTATGTTTTGCTGTGTATATTCTCAAAAACAATAAAAATTTAAAGAAACATCAAGTAAGTGAGTATTATTCTTTAGTAAGAAAGTTCAAAAATAAAACAAGTAAGTGAGTAATTTGAGGTGTTATTTGCAGGGAGTTGGTAAGAAAATCAAATAAAAGTAATTTCACAAACATATTGTGAATTCCAGTACACTTGCTAGCAATGAGCCACAAATTTGGCTCTCCACTTTCTAAAAGCAACCACAATAAGGAAAACATTATTAGTTACAAACTTTAGAGTGTCCATATTATACAAATAAACCACTTAGCAGAAGCACCAGCATCACCTGGAGTCAAGAGGAGCCTGAAGTTGCTGGGGACAGCATCCTCGGCTTTGCCTGTTATAGCAGTTCAACAGTGAGCCTCTTGCACAGAACTCTTTTTTAATGGGTATTGATGGTATCTCACCTAAGGGCAATTCTGTCAAACTAGTTGGAAAGTAGTGGGTCCAGGAACGTCGCTCTCTGCCAGCTTGTCCTAATACAAGTTTACATTCCAAGTCACAGCCCCAAGAGGACTAGATAGATGACCCAGTTGGACAAAGAACCAACCATATACTTAGTTTCTCTCCACTGAGCTTCTGTCTTTTCAGTGATACTCTTTCTAGCCATTGATGAAGATCCAGGATGTGTAGCTCTTTCTCTTGACAATCCAAACTCTCTTATAATCAGCTAAGCTGAAGAAGAGAGTCACATTCTCTTGCAAAAGTTGAGAAGAGTAGTTAAAATGTAAGCCTGAAGAGAAGATCATTCTACCTCTGTGTTCTGTGGCTGTGATATGGACTGCAATTTCCTCAGACTACAGTTTTGTGAACTCTCCCAGACAAAAGCAAGCAGGGACAAACTTTCTAGGCCATAGAGCAAGGCTTTGGTACTTTCATTGTGGAAAATGTTTAATAAATGTATTATCAAACACCCTCTGTAGCCATAAAATATTCCCAGTGATGTGCCCCTCAAGTTTAAATTTAAGCAATATATGTTCATAGCAAACACTCCAACATAAACTAGCTGTAAAACCTGTCCTTTATGACTGAACAAGTTTAATTGTTCCTTAAGTTGTTGGATATGATTTTAGCTTTGTAATAGTTAAACCATTTTCTCTGAATGCTTCAATGCAAGAGAAGTTTTCTAGGTTGTAATTTTCAAAAAATACAAAGATCTACTACTGATTCAGAACGTGGAGTCAGAAGTGGATTACAGTGCTGCTAATAAAGCTGAACCTGGAAGGCCCTCACTTGCCCAGCCCTTTCCAAGGTCTCTGCCCTTTTTTTCTTAAAGAAGGTCATCCAAATTTATAAGCTTCATAGCCTGCAAAACTCCACTGTTTCACAGAATGCTTAACAGTAAGGCACGAGGTGTCATTGATTTCTCTCTGTAAGCAGTGGGTCTTTTGTTTGTTTACTGTTGTTTTCTCGCAGGTAAATGCATACAATAAGCAACATCAAGATAAATGGAGAAAAGATTGAAGTTGTCAGTTTTTCACTTTACTTGGATCCACAGTCAATGCCTGTGGAAGTAGCAGTCAAGAAATCAAACGACGTATTGCATTGAACAAGTCTCCTGCAAAAGACCTCTTTAAAGTGTCCAAAAGCAAAAATGTCACTTTGAGGACTGAGGTGCGCCTGACCCAAGCTGTGGTATTTTCAGTCGCCTCATATGCTTGCAATAACTGGACAATGAATAAGGAAGACTGAAGAAGAATTGATGCCTTTGAATTATGGTGTTGGCAAAGAATACTGAATATACCATGGACTGCCAGAAGAATGAACAAATCTGTCTTGGAAGAAGTACAGCCAGAATGCTCCTTAGAAGCAGGGACAGCAAGACTTTGTCTCACATACTTTGGACATGTTATCAGGAGAGACAGTCCCTGGAGAAAGATATATGCTTGGTAAAGTAGAGGGTCAGGGAAAAAGAGGACGACCCTCAAAGAAATGGATTGACACAGTGGCTGCAACGATGGGCTTAAACACAGCAATGATTGGGAGGATGGTGCGGGACTGGGGGCAGTGTCTCATTCTGTTGTACACAGGGTCGCTCTGAGTCCCAACTGACTCTACAGCACCTAACGACAACAACAACAAATGCATTTTGATAAAATACAAAGAATATAGGACTTGGAGTTTGAATTCTCTTGTTTCAGGCCCCTGAGTATAAACTTGGGGGTATTACTCAACCTTTCTGGGATTCTGTTTTCTCATCTGTAAAGCTATAAGAAATAAATAATAATAATAACTAATATTATTATATAAGACCACATTCTTCATAATGTTGCTATAAGGATCAAATGAAATAATGTACATAAAGTGGCACAACAAGTAGATTCTCTTTCTCTTCAGCCAGTACCTTCCTC
The DNA here is from genome assembly GCF_000243295.1 of Trichechus manatus latirostris. Lineage (NCBI taxonomy): Eukaryota > Metazoa > Chordata > Mammalia > Sirenia > Trichechidae > Trichechus > Trichechus manatus. Next base: position 6,657,623 of record NW_004443986.1, read on the forward strand.
TTTATTATTCCTATGCGCATGCCCACTCCAGAAGCTTCTCCTCTTACTGATCTCACTCCCTAAGGAGAAAAAAATCACTACTGACCAGGTGTGTTTGGGACCATACCACCTATACTTCACTGCTCATTGGCCATTCACCAACAATTGCCATTACACCTGCCAAAAAAACCCACTCGGGCTAATGACAACAGAGGCAGTGTGGTGCAGTGGAAAGAATGTAGATTTTGAAATTAGACAGATATGGGTTCAAATATGACTTGGAAATGAACTCATTGGTCTGAGCATCATTTTCCTCATCTGTAAAATGAGGAAAAAGTATCTACTTCAAAAGTTGTTTTAATGATATATGAATTATATATCAATAAAGCTCTTCAAAAAAGTTGTTGTAAAAATTAAATACCATAAATCCCCAATGAACACCAACAACTGCTAAAAATGATAGCTCTTGTTTGTTTTATTTTTTTATAGCTGAGCCAATTCTGTTGGTTTTAGCAGGAGGAATGAGTGGCTTCTGACAAAGATGCGTAAAGAATATTGGAAAAGAGGAGCAGAATAAGCACCATACAAGTTTAATTGCCATTTTGGCTTAATTGATCATCAGTCTAATAATGTTCCTTTCACTTCTCTGAAGAGAATAAAAATGACCATTATATTTTAATTAGAATTTAATTTTTGCAATAACATCAACATAGTTTAATGTTTTTCAGCCAGCTGTTATTGGATGGAATTAATTATAAGATTCCAATATTCTTTTGCAAATGAAAAACATCCTCAGATAAACATTTTGTGTACACCCACAGTCCTCCTTGGTTGGAACTTAGAACACTGGTGTGAATCATTTACATATCATCTAAGTTGCCTTGCTTGACAGAGAGTAAATATGAGTGTCCAGTCACTGTTAAATGAGAACTGGGTATAATTGCACAAACATTTACTGTGAGAAGGTGTGCACCAATGAAATTTGATGGAACCAATAAGATTTTTTAAAAAAGGAAGACTTGTTATGTCATATCATCTGTTACATAATACAGGGATTTCCCTTGAATTCTCAACACTTTATCAACTGTAATTTTTAATGTTTCAGGGAATCAGTGTTTTTATTTGTCATTTTTGTAAATTGAGACTCGTGCAAAGTTTGAACTGTTTGTCAAAGCAGTAGCTTAAAAAATACTAAATCATGTATGTGCGTGCGCACACATACCATAATTTGTATGAACAAAAAATATTTTTGTTGTTATTGGTAAAGCTGCACTGCCCACTGAGTACTGGAAACTAAAAGATTATTTTTACCTCCCAGAGACAATTAGGCCTTCAAACGTTTACTTATTTAAAGGTATTATTAAGAAGCTTTGGGAATTTACAAGAAGTTTGAAGAAAGGAGCTAAGAGAGACCAGAATCTCTCTGTGTTAGGAAAGGAAGCTGACCGAGTGGTTTGGGTTTGGACTGCAGGTGACTGCAGCCAAAATGAGAAATAAAAAGACACAACTAACAAGAATATTCTGAGTGAAATACTGAGGGGTCTGCAGTGTCAACCCTCCCATCTAGTTCTCCCCACAATCTTCAGAAAAAGCCATTATTTTTCTGATGCAAGAAAAAATTTATAGTGAATGATAAGAAGTGTTGAGTCCTACCTAAAGGCAGGAATAGCAGGAGAACACAGCTGTCCAAGTGGACAGACGGGTTACAAGTAGGGTGACCAGTTATCTAACTATGTTTGCCCAGGACATTCTCATTTTAAAACTGTAAGTCCCATGTCCTCGGAAATCCCTAAGCCCAGGGCAAGTCAGACAGTTGGTCACTTTAATTACAAGCACATACTAGGGTATAAGTACACAGTCCCACATAGAGGGTGTGACGTATTAAACGTAAGTTCCGTCTACATCTATGAAATTAAAAAGTATTAAAAACCATCATGTGGGAGAAAAGGAAAAAAAATAACTGTGATGTACAGAGATGACTTTAATGTTTAAATTATGTTCTGGTATTCTGTTTCTAACTTGAGGTGTTAGTTTCTACTATTGTTGTTAGTTGCCCTCCAGTCGATTCTGACACAGGGCAACCCCATGTGTAACCCAGTAGAGGTGCTCCACAGGGTTTTCTTGACTGTAATCTTTACAGAAGCAGATTGCCAGGTCTTTTCTTCCGCGGTACCACTGAGAGGGTTTGAATTGCCAACCTTTAGGTTAGCAGTCAAGCACAAACCATTTGGGCCACCTAGGGACGCTTCGTTTGTAATACTAACCAAAAACCCACTGCCATCAAGTCGATTTCAGCTCATAGTGACCCCGTAGGACGGAGTATAGACTGCTGCATAGGGTTTCCACGGAGCAGCTAGTGGATTCGAACTGCCAACTTCTTTATTAGCAGCCGAACGCTTAACCACTGCGCACCAGGACTCCTGGTTTCTAACAGAAGTAGCAAATTAAATACAAAGGAAATTATCCAGAATGGAATAAACAGAATTATCCATTAGCAGCCTAATGTGGCTGCGAACGTTTCCAAGAAGGAGCTTTTCCTCTCCATTACCTTCGTTTATAACAGGTGGAACATTCAAGATCAGGAGTTGTGTTTCTCTCTGCTGAGCCCCTCGCTGCGCTCAGGGAGCAGATGGGTTCCTCCTGATCAGCTGGGGAAACTGGAAGGAGGCTCAGAGTTGTGCTCACAGCACCACCTGGTGCCAGGTCAGGGTCTTCCTGAACTGCTGTTTTGAAGATTTGTTGTGTTCTTGCTTACCGCCCCCGGCAGTCTGCACTAACAAGTTTGGTATAAAATGGTGGTCCTTATCCTTGCCTCTGCATTGGAATCAGCTATGGAGCTCTGAAAAAAATACAGATGTCCAGAACCCATCCCAAGAGTCGGGAGTGGGGCCCAGGTATCATTATTTTTACAAAAAGCTCCCCAGGAGATTCCTATACACAATGATGGGAATATTTTTGTTTCATTTTATTTTAGACAAACATATTCCTGGACATACTAAAATATATGGCAGCTCAAGGTTTAAATTTTTTTAAAATACATTTTGTATTTCGCCTTTTGTGAATTCCTTTACTGCCATTTGTCCAATTTTCTGTTGATGCACTTGAGAACAGTTCTAATACTAAAGATATCAATGCTTTGGGTATTATATATTATATATCACAAAGATTTTCTCCCAGTATCTTTTTAAATTTTATTTATGATATTTTATGTGGTGTATAGTCAGTCCTCATTATGCACAAGTTCCGTATTTGTGAATTTGCCTGCTTGTTAAAATTTATTTGTAACCTTGAAATCAATACTCGAGGTACTTCAGTGGTTATGAGTGGACATGTGCAGAGTGACAAAAAATGTGAGTCACCCAATATGTGAATCCCAACTGAGGTCCAACAAGGCAACGCTCTACCTTCTTGTTTCAGCTCTGATACTGTAAATAACTGTCCTTTTCATGGTCAATTTAGTGCCACGTGTTTCACATTTTTGTGCTTTTTGTTGGTAATTAATATGTTTTAAACGATCCTCAAGTGTAATTTTGTTCCATAAAATTAATTTACTTGGATTACATTCATCTAATAACCACAGCTGTGTTAGCAATTTTTCCTGGTTAGCTGGTATTGTGTTTAGTGTTCATAAGCACGGAAGCATGTGACGTGCTTAGGGAGAAAATATGTTTGATAGATAACCTTCATTCAGGCATAAGTTATACTATTGTTGGCCATAAGTTTGGTGTAAATGAGTCAACAATATATATTAAATAAGATGTCTTTAAACAGAAACACACATAAAACAAGTTTATGTATTGATATGGTTGACAAAAATGTGTGACCAGAGGCTCATAAGAACCTAACCCTGTATGTTCCCTAAGAACGATGCTTCAGTATTTGCAAATTTAGTGTTCACAGCAACTTCATAGAACTTAACTACCATGAATAGCAAGACTAACTGCAGTCTAATTTTTTAATGTTTACAAATCTATAAATATCTTCTGACAAGGCCTTCATTTATATGTTTATGTTTATCTTAGGCTTATCCACCTTAAGATCAGATAAACATCAACTTTCATTAACTCTAATTCTTTATGGCTGTATTTTTTTCTTTTATATTTAACTTTTTAATCCAGTGAGAATTCATTTTGTTATATGAAGTAAGATTGAGAATGATAGTTAAGGTTACTTAGCCATTACATAAACATCATTTAAAAAAAAAAAGTCAAGAATGTAATTAACGTTACTTAATTGTATATGTAGAAATTGTGGAATTGGTATGTGCTCTGCTGTGTAGATTTTCAACAACAAAAAAAAGTAAATTATTTTAAAAAACTGTCATCACATATCATAAAACAAATGTGTGTGAATATAGGCATACTTAACCAATTTTTGGCCTTTTTATATTTTCAATCAGTAATCAAATTTTAAAGTATGGCAGGCAGGACTGATTTCTAAAAAAAAAAAGATCGAGTGAAATGACAGACATTAATTCTAGCCTATTTTCAAAAATAGCTTCATTTAATATATATGATGAATGATGTTGCATTCATCATTGAAAAGAACATTTCAAGATCTATCCTGAAGTACAATGCTGTCAGTGACAGGATAATATCCATTTGCATACAAGGAAGACCAGTTAATACAACTATTAATCAAATTTACACACCAGTCACTAATGTCAAAGATGAGGAAACTGAAGATTTTTACCAACCGCCGCTATCTGAAATGGATAAAACACGCAATCAAGATGCATTGATAATTACTGGTGATTGGAATGCAAAGGTGAAAACAAAGAAGAAGAAACTAAACCCACTACCATCAAGTCGATTCTGACTCATAGCAACCCTACAGGACAGAGTAGAACTGCCTCATAGAGTTTCCAAACAGTATCTGATAGATTCGAACTGCTGACCTTTTTCCTTAGCAGCTGAGCTCTTAACCACTATACCACCATGGGTCCGAACAAGGAACAGTGGTTGGAACATATAGCGTTGGTGATAGAAATGATGCTGGAGATCGCATGATAGAATTTTGCAAGATCAACAACTTCTTCATTGCAAACACTTTTTTTCAACAACATAAAAGGTGACTATATACATGGACCTCACTGGATGGAAAACACAGGAATTAAATCGACTATATCTGTGGAAAGAGACCATGGAAAAGCACAATATCATCAGTCAGAATAAGGCCAGGGACTGACCACAAAACTGACCATCAATTGCTCATATGTAAATTCAAGTTGAAGTTGAAGAAAATTAGAAGAAGTCTACCAGAGCCAAAGTATGACCTTGAGTATATCCCACCTGAATTTAGAGACCGTCTCAAGAATAGGTTTGACTCATTAAACACTAATGACCAAAGAGCAGATGAGTTGTGAAATGACATCAAGGACATCATACACGTAGAAAGCAAGAGGTCATTAAAAAGACAGGAAAGAATGAAAAGACCACAATGGATGTCAAAAGTGACTCTGAAACTTGCTCTTGAAATTCAAGTAGCTAAAGCAAATGAAAGAAATTGTGAAGCAAAAGAGCTGAACAGAAGATTTCAAAGGGCAGTTCAAGAAGATAAAGTATTATAATGAAATGTACAAAGACCTGGAGTTAGAAAACCAAAAGGGAAGAACATGTTTGGCCCTTCTCAAGTTAAAAGAACTGAAGAAAAAATTCAAGCCTCAAGTTGCAATATTGAAGGATTCTACAGAGAAAATATTAAATGATGTAGAAAGCATCAAAAGAAGGTGGAAGGAATACACAGAGTCATTATACCAAAAAGAATTTGTTGACATTTAACCATTTCAAGAGGTAGCATATGATTGAGAACCAATGGTACTGAAGGAAGAAGTCCAAGCTGCGCTGAAGGCACTGGCAAAAAACAAGGCTCCAGGAATTGACAGAATACCAACTGAGATGTTTCAACAAATGGATGCAAAGCTGGAAGCACTCACTTGTCTATGCCAAGAAATTTGGAAGACAGCTACCTGGCCAACTGACTGGAAGAGATCCATGTTTGTGTCTATTGCAAAGAAAGGTAGTCCAACAGAATACAGAAATCATTGAACAACATCATTAACATCACACACAAGTAAAATTTTGCTTAAGATAATTCAAGAATGGTTGTAGCAGTACATCAAGGTACTCAAGAAATTCAAGACAGAGTCAGAAGAGGAAGTGGAATGAGGCATATCATTGGTGATGTCAGATGGATCTTGGCTGAAAGCAGAGAATACCAGAAAGATGTTTTCTTGTATTTTCCTATATTTTACTGAAGGGCATTCGACTCTGTGGATCGTAACAAATTATGGATAAAATTGCAAAGAATGGGGATTTCAGAAATCTTAATCGTGCTCATGCAGAACCTGTACATAGGCAGGAGGCAGTCATTCGAATAGAACAAGGATATATTGTGTGGTTTAAAGTCAGGAAAAGTGTGCATCAGAGTTGTATCTTTTCACCATATTTATTCAATCTATATGCTGAGCAAATAATCTGAGAAGTCGGACTACATGAAGAAAAAGGTGGCATCAGGATTGGAGGCAGACTCCTTAACAACCTAAGATATGCAGATGATGAAACCTTGCTTGCTGAAATCCAAGAGGACTTGAAGTACTTATTGATGAAGATCAAAGACTACAGCATTCACTATGGATTACACCTCAACATAAAGAAAACAAAAATCCTCACAACATGACCAATAAGCAACATCATGATAAATGGAGAAAAGACTGAAGTTGTCAAGCTTTTCATTTTACTTGGATCCACAATCAATGCCCATGGAAGCAACAGTCAAGAAATCAAACAATGTACTTCATTGGGAAAATCTTCTGCAAAAGACCTCTTTAAAGTGTTGAAAAGCAAAGATGTCTCTTTGAGGATTAAAGTGTGCCTGACCCAAGTCATGATATTTTCAATTGCCTCATTGCATGTGAAAGTTGGGCAAAGAATAAGGAAGACCAAAGAAGAATTGATGCCTTTGAATTATGGTATTGGTGAAGAATGTTGAATATACCATAGACTTCCAGAAGAACTAACAAGTCTGTCTTGGAAGTACAGCCAGAGTGTTCCTTGGAAGCAAGGATGGTGAAACTTTGTTTCACATACTTTGGACATGTTATTAGGAGGAAGCGGTCCTTGGAGAAGGACACCATGCTTGGTAAGTTAGAGGGTCAGCAAAAAAGAGGAAGACCCTCCCACGAGATAGACTGATACAGTGGCTACAATAATAGTCTCAAACATAGCAATGATTGTAAGGATGGTGCAGGACTGTTCAGTGTTCGTTCTGTTGTACATACAGTCACTAAGAGATGGAACTGACTCAAAGGCACCAAACAATAACAACACGAAATAGTGAGATATTACACAGTTAACTAAGCAGAAATTAAAGAAAGGGTAAATAGATATGTAAAAGCACCAGTCAGAAAATTTAGAATTGAAAAAATACAGTCATAGTGATGACAATCTAGTATATGCACAAAGAGGAACTCAACAAAATTTCAGATCGGTACTAATGAATTCATTGAGAACACAGTACCAAGTAAAAAAGATATAAAATTGATAGAAGAAAAAATAAGAAAGACAGAAGATAGACCATTCATTTTTATCAGAGTTACAGAAGAACAACACTTTGAAACTAGGGTAGAAAAAGTATTTGCGGTCATAATAGCTGAGCATTTTTTATTATAAAGAAAGGCATAGGCAGTCATATTTATTGAACATTCTAAGTACCAAGCTGGATAAAAAAGGTAAGTCCTCATATGAACATAACATAGAGAAACTGAAGAATATCAAGAATATAAGTTGATTCTTATAAAATTCAGGGGAAAATGAAAAATTACTTACAAAAAAGAGTTATTAAACTTAGGGAAAACCTCTCATCAACACTAATAGATGCCAGAAGACAAGGCAATAATATCTTCAAAATGTTGAAGGTGTACAAGTATGTATTTTTTGAATTCAGAACAAAGGCATAGGAAACCGAAAAATGGTGAGTACAGAATTTTCCAAAATACAGCTATAATTTTAATCAATTGCTATCTTTTAAATATGTATGAATACGTGTATGTGTTAAATAAAACTAACTTTCTAGACAACAATAAAAGAGTGAGATTTTTCAAGGGGTAGAGATTGTTATGGTCATTTTTGTTTTGAGAATAGTATACAAATATCAAACAAATTTAGACATTTTTATAACTAAATAGGTAAATTATGAACTTAAGGCTTACCTTAAAAATAATATAAATATGATGTATGTTTAGAAATCTGGAATAGGGAGCAAAAGGGAACATTGTCAAATTATTATTCAATTTCTTTTTGACAGATATGTTGGGTGGCAATATTAATATCACATAAAATATAATTTAGGTCAAAAAGCACCTATAGGTATAAAAAGAAGTAGAAGAAAATAAAGCGAAAATCCCTAAGAAAATATAATCTTCAGACCTAACAGCAAAGCCTTGAAGCATAAATGAAAGGCTGGAAGAATTTTACAAATTCAAAATCATAGTATGAAATTTTATCATAACTCCTACAGAAACTTATCATTAAAACAGTCATAAAATAATCATAAAATAGAGTATATCTGAAAAGTTAAAAAATACTTGATTTGAGCTAATATATACGGAGAAACTCTTGCATTCATTCAAGTACAAGAATCTCCTGCCTAATTTCAGTAATTTGTTATTAAGATTAGATATTCTGTTTGTATATTTCTCATTTTTTAAATGAGAAAAATCATAATGCATTATATATACACCCAAAACCCTCAACTTGTTTCTTAAAGTGTAACAAAAAGCCAGTAAAACACACACACACACATAAATAATAAAATTGTTTTAAAAAACACAAAACATTGCTTAGTGCCAGTAGCTTGGAAATGCACATCTCGTTTATTTACACTCTCCTTATCTTTGAAATGACCGCTTATGATTCTAATGTTCTATTGGTTGGATTTGAAATGAAGCTTTAGGTTTTCCTGAATATTGTTTAGCTGAAAATGTTCCATTGAGTTTGGAGGAAATAAATACAATTTTTTTCTAGAGAGACGTTGGTCAAAATGTTGTATTGAGAACACATATGTTGTTTAAAATTTGTGTATTAAAAGCTAAGAAGCTTCTTAGGAAAAAATTGTTAACCAGGGAAATGTTCTTTGGAGTTGTTGCTGTTGCTGTCATTAAATGTCTTTGAGTTGATTTCAACTCATAGTGATTCCATGTGACACAGTAGAACTGCCCCATAGGGTTTTCCAGGCTGTAATCTTCACTGTAAGCAGATCACCAGGTCTTTCTCCTGTGTAGCCACTGGGTGAGTTTGAACTGCCAACTTTTTGCTTTCCTGCTGAGCACTTAACTATTGTGCCACCAGGGTTCCTTGTTCTTTGGGGTATACATGTATGTATATTATTTTCAATTACACAAGAAACATTAATGAGTTGTAAAGGAATTTTCAACAAATTTCAAAAAGCAACTATAATGTAGTAAACCAGAAAAACCAAACCCGTTGCCACTGAGTCCATTCTGACTCATAACGACCCTATAGGACAAAGTAGAACTGCCCCATAGGATTTCCAAAGAGTGGCTGGTGGATTCAACTGCTGACCTTTTGGTTAGCAGCCATACTCTTAAACATCATTCTACCAGGGCTCCATAATGCAGCACTCCCCATATATTTAGAAACTAAAGGATACACTCTGTTAAGTTTTAAATAAAAAAATCACAGTGAATGTTGCAAAATAATAAATATATTAAATTATACCACCTTGTATTAATAATTTTTTTTCAGTTTAAAAATCACCATCTTACTTGATTTGCACACATGCCCTATGTAAGCATTATGGTATTAACTGAGGCTTAAGAAGTAAAATAAATACTCAAGGACATAAAAAAGGTCAGTTGTAGAACCTGATTCTAACACTGATTTTTTAATTCCTGTATTGTTGTCTTTTTCTTGTAGCTCACAATGGAAAGATTTTATCAGTGTTTTCACTGAATCTTTGCTATATCCCAACCAGTTTTAAGGGAATTAATTTAAGGCTATTCCAGATTCAGTGTCAGCAAACTTATTAGCATTAGATTTTATCATTGGGGCCAAGAATCACATTAAAATTCTATTTCTTTGTCCAAATAAGGGGTAAGAAGAAAAAATAAAGGAAAAACATGATTTCAAGATGAAAGACAGTGACAGAGTCTTATGGTGAGAGGTTGGAACGTTATTTGAAATTTTTTTGGGTCTTTATCAGGGCTAAAGCTACTAAAAAGTCTTATATATAAATACACATATATAGTTATATGTACATATGAAATGTTTGTGAAAAATACTGATGTTAAAATACTATAGTTTTGAAATTATATCAACCATCGTATATGTTGATGTTGTTTTTGTTGTTAGGTGCCGTCAAGTGGGTTCCAACTTATAGTGACCCTCTGTACAGCAGAAAGAAACACTGCCTGTTCCTGCGCCATCCTCACAATTGTTGTTATGCTTGAGCCCACTGCTGCAGCCGCTGTGTCAATCTATCTCATGGGAGTGTCTTCCTCTTTTTCAATTACCCTCTACTTTACCAAGCATGATGTCCTTCTCCAGGGACTGGTCCTTCCTGATAACATGCCCAAGTGAGACAAAGTCTTGCCATCCTTGCTTCTAAGGAGTGTTCTGGCTGTACTTCTTCCAAGACAGATTTGTTCGTTCTTCTGGCAGTCCGTGGTATATTCAGTGTTCTTCACCAGCACAATAATTCAAAGGCATCAATTCTTCTTTGGTCTTCTTCATTCACTGTCCAGCTTTCACATGCATATGAGGTGATAGAAAATACCATGGCTTGGGTCAGGTGCACCTTAGTCCTTAAAGTGACATCTTTGCTTTCTAACACTTTAAAGAGGTCTTTTGCAGCAGATTTTCCCAATGCAATACATGTCTTGATTTCTTGACTGCTGCTTCCATGGATGTTGATTGTGGATCCAAGTAAAATGAAATCCTTGACAACTTCAATCTTTTCTCCATTTATTATGCTACGGCTTATTGGTCCAGTTGTGAGGATTTTTTTTTTTTTTAACATTAAGATGTAATCCATACTAGAGGCTGTAGTCTTTGATCATCAGTAAATGCTTCAAGTCCTCTTCGCTTTCAGCAAGCAAGGCTGCATCATCTGCATATTGCAGGCTGTTAATGAGTCTTCCTCCAATCCCAGTGCCACATTCTTCTTCATATAGTCCAGCTTCTCTGATAATTTGCTCAGCATACAGATTGAATAAGTACAGTGAAAGGCTATAACCCTGATGCACACCCTTCCTGATTTTAAAGCACACAGTACCCCCCTGTTCTGTTCAAATGACTGCCTCTTGGTCTATGTACAGGTTCAGCATGAGCACAGTTAAATGTTTTGGAATTCCCATCCTTCCCAGTGTTATCTATAATTTGTTATGATCCACACAGTCAAATACCTTTACATAGTCAATAAAATATGTAAGGGATTAGAACTCTTATGCACTGCTGGTGGGAATGTAAAATGGCACAACCACTATGGGAAACAAGGTAGTGTGTCCTTAAAAACTAGAAATAGAAATACCATAGATCCAGCAATCCCAGTCCTAAGAACATATCCTGGGGAAATAAGAGCTGTCACATGAATAGACATATGCACACCTATGTTCATTGCAGCATCATTCACAATAGCAAAAAGATGGAAACAACAGATGACTGGATAAACAAACTATGGTACATATACACAATGGAATACTACACAACAATAAAGAACAAAGATGAATCCATGAATTTCCACAGCATGCATGAATCTGAAGGGTGTTATTCTGAGTGAAATAAGTCAATCACAAAAGGACAAATATTTTATGAGACCACTAGTATAAAAACTCAAGAAAAGGTTTACATACAGAAAAAAATCAATCTTTGGTGGTAATGAGGGAGAGGAGGGGTGGGAAGGAGAAATCACTAACTAAATAGTAGACAAGTGTTAACTTTGGTGAAAGGAAAGACAACAACACATGATTTAGGGGAAGTCAGCACACTTTGACCAAGACAAAGTCATAGAAGCTTCCTAGACACATCCAAACACCTTGAGGGACCGAGTTACTGGAGCTAAGTGCTGGGGACCGTCTCAGGGGACATCTAGGTCAATTGGCATTATATAGTTCATAAAGAAAATGTTTGACATCCTACTTTGGTGAGTAGTGTCTGGGGTCTTAAAAACTTGCAAGCAACCATCTAAGATACATCCACTGGTCCCATCCCATCTGGAGCAAAGGAGAATGAAGAAAACCAAAGATACAAGGAAAATATTAGCCCAAAGGACTAATGGACCACATAAATCACAGCCTCCACCAGCCTGAGCCCATAAGAACTAGATGGTGCCTAGCTACCACCACCGACCACTCTGACAGGGATCACGATAGAGGTTTCTGGACAGAGCAGGAGAAAAAATGTAGAACAAAATTCAAATTCCCCCCCAAAAAAAAAGGACCAGACTTACTGGTCTGACAGAGACCAGAGGAGCCCCGAGACTGCGGTCCCTGGACACCTGCCTAACTCAGAACTGAAGCTACTCCCAAAGTCCACCTTTCAGCCAAGATTAGACAGGCCTATAAAACAAACAATAACACATGGGAGGAACATGCTGCTTAGTTCAATCAAGTATATGAGAACAAAAGGTCAATATTTGCCCAAAAGCAAATATGAGAAGGCAAGTACAGAAAGGTTCAGGAAGGTACAGGAAATCTGTACAAATGGACATGGGGAACCCTATGTAGAAAGCAGGAGAGTGCTGACACATTGGGGGGATTGCAACCAATTGCAACCAATGTCACAAAACAATTTGCGTATGAATTTTTGAATGAGAAACTAATTTGCTCTGTAAATTTTCACCTAAAGCACAATGAAGTTTAAAATAGTAATAACAAAAAAAAAAAAAAAATTCTACCAACAATATTAAACTTAAAGAAGGTTTTTCTTCAGAACCTTCAGAAGAAATCTTAGTTCAGCTGACCCCTTGATTTAGGCCATTTGATACCTTGAGCAAAGAATCTATCCACATTGTGCTGAAGTTCTACCTGCAGAACTGTGAACCTGTAAACAATTGTTTTAAGCCAATGTTTGTGGTAATTTGTTATGTAGCAATAGAAAAACTAATTCAACTACCATTTTAAGCAAATAACACACACCTTCACATTTGTTTGCCAACCACACACTTTCTCCTAGAAGGTATTCTTGTAAGCGTGCTATGCTAGTTAGTTTTTTACAGCAACATATTTAAAAAAATGGCATAGTGGCTTTATTTCTTTTTAATGCTGAAACTAAGTCTTTTTATTATAGGTTTTACATCTTACAACTTAAATAATACCTTGGTTCCCAAAGGAACAGCTTCCACTATTTCCAAATTAAGCTTTCAAAAGTTTACTAGTTACATTCTTATGCTCAGCACAAAAGAGGTTAAATATTAACAACCTCAACAATCCACTTTAGTTACTTTTCCTTAAAATAAAAAGAGAAAACTGTAAATATTTTTTTGTTTGGCTGAGGAAGAGTTCATTTCATGATGATTCAATATCTTCTAATACATATTTCCGATAGTTTCAATAAATCTCAGTAAGGTAACAACAATCTTCTAGTCAAAGATCCCAGGTAGTGCAGTGGTTAAAGTGCTTAGCTGTTAACTGAAAGGTGAATCATTTGAAGCCACCTGATGCTCCATGACAGAAAGCTGTGGCAGTCTGCTTCCATAAAGATTACAGCCTTTGAAACTCAACCGGTAACAGGTTTTTTTTTTCTTTGGTCCAGTATTGTAATCATTTACCCTCGACTCAGAAGCCCACTTTTGCTCTGTCATACTTATCTGAAAAAACCCTAACCTTGATAACATCCAAGTCTGCCTGTTTCTGAAATTGGCTGGAGCAAAACATGACCACAAACCTCAATTATGGCCAAAGAAGTGTGTGCCAAATCCAACACCCTTCTAACTAATTCTCCCTTCCACTCTCTTAAGCAATGTTCTTATGCCTTCTGTCATTTCAAACTTGCAACACGACTTTCTTTCTCACTCTTGGATAAAGCCCTTGTTACCCACTTCACTCAAAATTAGAAGCAAGTAGATGGGAACTTCTACAAGCTCCCCACCCGGTCTTCCAAACTTCTTGCATCTATAGCTGTATAATTATGCTCATGCTATTTCTTGAGTAACTGCTCATGGGAATGATTAGTAGAGAAGGAAAACAGATAATTCATTTCCTGATGTGTTAGAGATGTTAACCTTTTGTCTGTGATTTATGTTAAAATATTTTTAATGGTTAAACAACACTCTACTCTTAACTAGGGGAAAAATGTGCTTTCCATAAGGAATGTAGTTTTCCATCAATTTTGGTTAAAATATTTTGAAAAAAATTGTTTCCTTTTTTCTCTACAGAAACCAATGACTTTTTTAGATGACTCTGTTTATGAGACACAACAGTTCAAAGAAAAACTGGAGAAAATGAAGTTAGTAATTAATATTTAATATTCTATTTTTTGTCTTTTAAAGGTACGTTATAATCAGTTTTATAAAGTGTATGGTTTAAGCTTTGCTGCACCACATCCTGGAGATCAGAACACCTTCATCTTGAACTTAGGAACTCATCAGGTCAGAAGCCCTTCCATTATGATTGAAGATGGCTTTTCCTCTATAACATTAAGTGTAGAACAAACACCATTACTCTTCAACCTCCTGGTGAGATGGAGGAGGATAAAAAAACCCAGCCCCCTCTAAGACATAGAGAAGCTAACTCTGAATTGCTATAAATTTTGTCATTTGCTTAAAGGCCTACAATTTATTATTATAAGATTCATAAGAGACATATAGCCTTTTTAGATTCTACCAGTATCCCAGCCCCTTGTCTACTGTAAGTTGTTCAAAGACCACATTAAAACTTTTGCTATTCCAGAATACATCTTCTGGTATTCAAATAATCACTAAAAGAAGCATTCCATTTACACTCAACCAAAGAGACATAAACTAAATAAAAATAATATGTAACCATGGAAAAGAGTGTCCAAGCGAAAAAATGAGATGGCACTTTTGAAATCTATGGAAGGAAGTAGAAACATTCTTTTAAATTGATTTTAAACTATTAAGAAAAATGAGAAAAAAATAAATTTGCTTTATTACATAGGGAGGAGGTAAGAAGAGAGAATGAAGTGAAATAAAATATACTTTAAATATTTTTAAATCATTGTTAATAAAATAAGACAATACAGAAGTAATGTAGACTGGAAACATGAGAAATCTGGCAAAAGTAGGAAAGAGATTATCTAATTCCGGTTGTGGACCAATAAGCAACATTATGATAAATGGAGATTGATGTCAAGGATTTCATTTTACTTGGATCCACAATCAACATCCATGGAAGCAGCAGTCGGTAAATCAGTGTATTGAATTGAGCAAATCTGCTGCAAAAGACCTCTTTAAAGCGTTGAAAAGCAGTCTCTTTGAGGATTAAAGTGTGCCTCACCCAAGCCATGATATTTTCAATCGCCTCATATGCATGCAAAAGCTGCACCATGAATAAGGAAGGATACGAAGAAGAAGTGATGTCTTTGAATTAGGTGTTGATGAAGAATATTAAATATACCATGGACTGCCAGAATAAAGAACAAGTCTGTCTTGGAAGAAATACAGTCAAAATGCTCCACGGAAGCGAGGATGGTGTGACTTCATCTCACGTATTTTGGACGTGTTATCAGGAGGGGGCAGTCCCTAGAGAAGGACATCATGCTTGGTAAAGTAGAGGGTCAGAACAAAAAGAGAAAGACCTTTGACGAGATGGATTGACATAGTGGCTGCGACAATGGGCTCTAACATAGCAACGATTGTGAGGACGGCGCGGGACCAGGCAGTGTTTCGTTCGGTTGTACACAGAGTCGCTATGAGTCGGAACTGACTCAGTGGCACCTAACAACAACAACAAATGCAGGTTGATTTAAATCTTCAGGAATTTATAATAGCTAAAATTACTGGGCATACTTTGTGCCAGGCACTGTACTAAGTACTTTGTATCTATTATCTCCTCTAACTTTTACAGCAATGCTGTGGGGTGGGTGATAATATTGTCTCCGTTTTGTAGTTGGAGAAACTGAGATACATAGAGATTAAGTAACATACCAAATATCAACTGCTAGGAAGTAAAGGAGCCAAGAGCCAAACTCCAGGAATCTTGCTCCAGAGTCCACACTCTTCAACAGGCAGGTCACGTGTGGGGAACATCTTTGGAGGCCTTAATGGAGAAGACACTGAGTACCTCATCTGAGGGAATAACTGCAAGAATTATACTAAGTGACCAGAGCTACTGTTACATCCATAATGGGATTTCAACTGAGTCAAACCTAGCTGGTTAGCTGACAGGTTGTTTTCATTTTTCCTTACTTCCTCCTGTTGCCTCTTCATAATCCCTTGTGATCTAAAAGTGTCTTTGATCCTTAAAAGCTGAAACGAACTTACTAAGTGGGATGCTTTTTTAGTTTTCCAAGATAAGTAAAAGGAAGTATTAACCAACAACTTTCTAAATGATTCTGGAAACATTCAACAGAAAAGTTGGTCCAAAAATACAATGTATTTATAAACATGTACTAAGTAATAAGAAATTTAAATAAATTATTATTTTAATCAACAAAACAATAGTCAGGCAGTATAAATTTATGGCTGTGGTCAGAATGGAATACCATAAACAATACAGCATCATATTGAAAAGGCTGGATAAAATAATAAAATAAATAAACAAGAGCCAACATACCAAGAATGGAAGATCATCCTATGATACTTAAATCTGCTGGGAGAGTTATTAAAATACTATGTGGAAATATTGAGAAGAATCACATGAATAAAACAAAAATGTCTAATGAAAATGTTTTAAAAACTTATATTATTCTGTTTGTAAGAAGGGAAGAATTAATTTATAAAAAATTATCCTTAATGAATCTAAATAGTAATTTTTAAAACTATGCATAAATAGATTTACCACCACACAAATTTAACACTAAAAACTAATTAGTATAAATATCCTATAATGTAGACAAGATACCCTCAATGGACTAGTATGCAGTCACTAAAGATAATTTTTATGAGCATATGTAACAGAATTAAAAATGATTATGAGACTATGGTAAGATGAAAAAACTTAAAATATGGTATAAAACCAAATGTACAGAACAATTACAGTCATGTTTTATAAAATTGGATGAAGAGAAACAAAATTAGAATGACATACATATTTGAAAACAGCACTAGTACTTTTATTAAAATACTCAGACTCTTGATAATGATTTTCTTTTCCTTTTCCAATATTTTCTAATTTGAAAGAGTTTATATGATTTTATTATGAAAAATATTATTTTACAAAGACAGGACAATAGTGATTAAATCTTACCTAGTTTTTAAAGAGGGACATATGTAAAGTAAAACAAGATGGAAAGGAAACCACAAAGAAAATTTCTTAAAATTGAGATTAACTCTAATATGAATTAATATTTAATTGCAATCCCTTGATTCCAATAATCTTTTCATGCTATAAACCAAAAAATCTAAACCCATTGCTGTTGAGTCGTTTCTGACTCATAGCAACCCTACAGGACAGAGTAGAACCATTCTATAGGGTTTCCAAGAAGCAGCTGGTGGATTTGAACTGCCGATCTTTCGGTTAGCAGCTGTAGCTCCCTGTAGCTCTTAACCACTGACAATCTATTGATCCTGCCCCCTTTCCACTGTCCCTACCCTGCCCCTACCTCCCCCAAGGCGCCTTTTCCTCTTTTCATAGCTTAAATTCCAAGGACAGTGGTTACAATCACCTTTGTGCATTCCCCCTTGACTCCATAGACACTTTTCCAGTGTCTCCTACTTGCTAGCAAACCCATAACTCTGGTGAAGCATATAATCTTCCTGACCAGACTTGATTTACATTCAGGAACGCTAACCTGAGGTGAGTTCTTAATGCTACCAGACAATATTACTGTGTGTCCCTGACACATACACTCTCCCCCTCTTACAGATATGTATTTCCTACCTACTTTCTCCTTTCTTAATGAGACAGAAAAAGAGAGAGAGAGAGAGAGAGAGAGATCCAGGAAAGTCTTACCAAAGGAAAATAAGTAAGATTCTGATTTCTATTCTTCTAACTTCTGTTTGAAAACCCTTATGGTGTAGTGGTTAAGAGCTATGGCTGCTAACCAAAAGGTTGGCAGTTCGAACCCACCAGCTGCTCCGCAGGAGAAAGACGTGGCAGTCTGCTTCTGTAAAGATTACAGCCTTGGAAACCCTATGAGCCAGTTCTACCTTGTCCTCTAGGGTCACTGTGAGTTGGAAGTGACTCGGTGGCAATGGATGGTGTGTGGTGACCTATTCTCTGCCACACAAGGAGTCCATGACCTACTACTTTTGTGGTAGTCATTAATGCTGTTCACCAAATATTTCTACCTCCCTGCCTTTTGGACACATGATTTAATTATACTTCCTGGTCACCCTAGTATTCAGGTGAGGCCATGTGACAAGCTCTAGCTAATGAGCTGTGAGTGCATGTGAAGTGTCTCACTTCTGGAAGAAGATATAACTGTCAATGAGAGACCCTGAATTGCTCCCTGTTTTTTCTTTGGTATGAGTCATGTTCAAGATGGGTGTTGTTTCATCTGTATAGGTCTCTTAAAGACAACAGAGAGCAGATCCCCCACCTCCTGAACACAGGACATAAAAACAGGCAGTGGAGATGGAGCATCGGCCAAACAACAAACCTCTGATGTGGTAAGTCACTGCCATCTGGGAACTTGTTTCTTACTTGAGCAAAACACGCTTAGTGAAACAGCATTTATTTATTGACTTTCCCAGTTCTGCAGGGAATAGTCAATATAATAGTGCAGCGTTTCTCAAGCTGGAATAATAGATAGAGTCTTTTTAAAGGAAAAAAGATATAATGGCCTTCCATTGTGACTTTAAATTTTGAAAAATATTTTAATGGGCTTTAATATTAAAAATGTCATATATGATGTGTGCTTATGACAGTTTATAGTTTAAAATCAAAACAAAAGTACCCATTAATTAAAATAAAACAACAAAGTATACATTTTCAAAATAACCACGTTAATTTAATGTCATGGATGATGTTGCTTTGCTGAAACCAAATTGCCACTTGAACCTGAGTGTGGTATGATTACAACTCACAGATTCCTTTAAGCCCAATGTTCTAATACTTACCAAGTGCCATATGATGACTCAGTTTTCCCACATATTTCTATATTAAAACCTCTGTAAAACTATCCTTTTGGCAATGCATTGTGAAATCATTTGGCGTTTAAGTAACTCAAATCCATCGTTTTTATAGTAAGTCTTACCTCGTCTTATTTTGTTACTCCAAGATAATTAGAACGGTACCCTCTTAGTGTTCATTCAATCATAAATATTTTCAAATACTCAAAATATATGGCAGTGTGCAGTTACAAGATGGACATCACAAATAATCCAGAATCCATTAAATTAAAATGAAAGACAAAACATTAAAAATTCACATAAATGTTTCTGAACCTCTTAAGACTATATCTTTAGCTCTAGTTTGAATAAGGCCGTATTCAAGGAGTAAAGTGTTTCACTGCAAGTGAATAGATAATTGCAAGTAGTTTGACTTTCCCAAAGTACTATTATATTCAAAGATTTGAGAGCTAATGAATTTCTAGATTACTTCTAGTCCTTATTTCCTAAAACCTCATTCTATGAAGATTTATATAGCCCATTCTAGACCTAATTTGGTTATGAATTCCAAGCATTTGTCCTCCAAACTCACAAAGACAGACATGAAGCAGTATTCTAAACTAGCCTCAACTTACCAAAGTGCTGGCTTTAAAAAATAAACTCTTAGCTTGACTAATGCCAGTCTTTTGTATTTCGAAGTTACTTAATATTAAAAGAGAGAAGTCTAGGGCATGGAATGGCTGTTTCCAAGTAGCATTCTAAAGATCCAAAGATAACTTATAAATTTGACTTGTGATTATACCTATTATAGCCATAGGACCAGATATGAGGTAGTAAAAAATAAGTTAGCACCATTTAATATATTTGTTCAAATATAAGTACACTATATCATTTTCATCTGTTCAATATCAAAGATAATTACCATCATGCCAAAATAAATGTTTGATTTTGAATAAGCTTCCTCTATTTTAATTATTATTTAGCAAATGCACAGTATTTAATAGCTGCAAATTAACTAATCAAATGTTATTGAATCTTGACATTAAATAATTTTTTCTCAATATGAATTTTGCAGAACTGACAAATAAATATAAAAACCAAGGCATAATAAATGAAGATTCCTCTTTGTTGGTTATTTCATTCAAAAAGGAATTGGCAATGCCTTTTTCCATCCCCATAGCCTGCACAGATAATTCTAAAGTGTAAAAATTCTGGAGCAGTTCATGGCTTCAACACTGCAACATAGTAAAAATCTAAGTTTTGTCAAACCAAGAAAAATGGAAAGGTTTTCATCACGATCTCTTTTCCTAAGAATAACCCACTTTTTTTATTTTGAGAGCCTGCCTCTTGAACTGTTAATGACAGAATGATCCGTTGATATATTCTGATGATTTCTGCTGTTACAAAATTCAATTTGACAACTGACAAGAAAAATAAATATTACTCCCAAGAATGTTTGCTTCCTATTTTGTGAAACTACAGTGTTCCTTGCAAAACACAACTGGTACTATGTACACCAAAAACCAAACCAAACCAAACCAAACAAAACAAACCCATTGCTGTCAAGTCCATTCTGACTCACAGCTATCCCATAGGACAGAGTAGAACAGTCCCATAGGGTTTCCAAGGCTGTAATCTTTACGGAAGCAGACTGCCACATCCTTCTCTGGCAGAGTGGCTGGTGGATTTGAACCGCCAACCTTTTGGTTAGTGGCTGAGTGCTTAACCACTGCACCACCAGGGCTCTGTACCATGTACACAGTACTTATAAAACAAGGGGGATGTTAAAAACACAGAAAACAAAGCACCAATATTTTATGAATGGCTTGCTCATGTAACCACCTTTCTGTCACACCAGCTACACTAATCTGAGCAGTTGCTATCCTAGCGGATGTTTTGGCCATACCTGCAAATGACTAGCAGCAACACAGCACCTCAGTATCATTCATAGTCCAGAACTGAAAACAAAAAAAGAATGAGGTATTTCAAACAGAAATTCACAGAAGTGTTTGAAAGGCTGAAAGAGTAAAGAGCTGAATGTGAACTAACCCAGATATTAATATCTGGAAGAAGCAGCTACTATCTCCAGTGCCAGGGGAACAAAAGGGAGGAAAAGGTGGTAGAACTCAGGAGCCTACTTGCTAATGCATTTCCAGAGTAACTCATGGGATTCTAGAAACACCAAAGAGAGGCCACCCATGTCATTACTGGGACTATGGCTAAAGCACCCTACAGTAAGTGCTCGGACAGCGGGGGTGGGGTGTGCTGACCACTAGTGTGGAAACAACCGGGCTCTAGGTGGCTGGTGCTGGAACCAACGAGGAGATGCCACTCAACAGATGCTGGGGCTACCAAAGGCCCCCTGCTTGCAGGTAGTGGTTTAGCGAAGGAGAGTGCCACTCAGCAGGTGCTGGAATACTTGAGAGGGCACCAAGCATTGGTGCTAAAACTAAGGGAAAGGCTCTGTGCTATGGATACTGAAACTGCCAGAGGATACTGGAGGCTGTAACTTCATGCTTCTGTGGGAAAGGAAACCGGAAACAGGAAGAGTTATTTTTGCCTTTCTTCATTTTCTAGTCTCTTGCCAGGGCCTCCCACTGGCAGGACATAACTTGAATCCTGCCAACCAGAAACACTTGGAGAGTTAATTGTGGGGTAGAAGAACCCTACAATGTGTAGAAAAGCACAGAAGGGCAAAAATGGAGATTGAGAGCAAACAAGCAAATAACTGGCACATCCACTATCTTCTATGACAATTTTTCTGTGGTATTTATTTAGAGTGACTACACCCTTATTTCCTAATGAGAATTCTTCAATCTTAAGTGAAGGAATAAATAAATAAGATTATATAAATAAAAGATAAGGATATAATATATAGCATATAATATAATATGTAATATATAATAACTATAAGCTAGTGACTTTATTTAAGCCTGCTATTGAAGAAATTCCGATTTAGTGTTCTTTAATAAAGGTCCATTTAGCAGATTTATGGAAACAAACCTGAAAAGGCACATGGAGTAGGTTTATGCGAGTTACAAAATGACATTTGTCTTTTCTTATGGTCATGAAACTGAATTAATGTTCTACCCATTTTTTTTTTGTTGTTATTCTCTTCAAATTCCACTATATAATGTCATTGAACAGATAATTTACACAAAAATTGAATAATCAGGGAAAAATTATTAGATGTCTTAGATTAAAGATGGCTTATAATTCTTTGCTACTCTTTCCATTCAAATTTCCCTTCACCCTGGACTGACCTTAGTGATTTGCTTGACTAATACAATGTAGAAGTGACATTCTGGGATTCCCAAGTCTCGATCACAAAACGCCTTGCAGCTTCTGCCCAGGTCTCTTTGAAAACTTGTGCTGAGTGAAGCCAGTTGCCATGTAAGAAGTTCGACTGCCTTGAGACTACCATGCAGGAGAGACCACATATAGGTGCTCTGGTCAACAGCCCCAGCTGAGCCTCATCATTGAGTCATTGCCACAAGGTGCCAGACCTGAATGTGAAGCCATCTTGAACCCTCTAGACCAGCCCATCTGCAAGCTGAGGACCACTCAAAACCGAAAGCAAACCCATTGCGGTTGAGTGGATTCCTACTCAAAGCGACCCTATAGACAGAGTAGAACTGCCACATAGGGTTTCCAAGGCGAGGCTGGTGGATTCAAACCGCCGAACTTTTGGTTAGCAGCTGAGCTCTTAGCCACTGCACCACCAGGGCTCTCTGAGAACTACAGTCCATACTAAAATGAGCAGAGAATTGCCCAGACAAGTTCTACCTAAATTTCTTGGCTACCAGATTGTGAAATACAATAAAATGGTTGATTTGAGCTACTGAGTTTTGGGGTAGTTTGTTACGCAGCAATTAATAACGAAACGGTCTTTCTAGTAATCAAAAAAAATGCACACTAAAGCAAATTAACTATGCTATGTGTAACCAAGTTATGCTGCCTAAATGAACTAAAAATATTTAAATTAAAAAACATTACTGACAAAGCTTCAGAGACGAAGATATACTCATATTGGTTAAATTGAAAACTATTAAGAGTCTTTGAGGGAACCTCTTTGACAATGTGAAGCTAATACAATTTGATCTTATGGCTTCTCACAATGATGAAGCCCTTTCTGGGGCACTGGAAAGACCCTAGAAATTCATGTTTGTAATTTTGTATTCTTTTTCTCAAAGAGGCTCTCCAAATTGTATAAACTTTAATTCCCACAAAATAGAATCCATCTATGAAGAATACACATTAATAATCATATAATTCTTTTGGCCCTTCTCATTAAAATTGGTATTTTCCCCAAGAATATAATTCAAAAACAGGGGGGGGGGGCAATTATGTTTATAAAACATTTATCAAGGCATTATACATGATAGAGAAATAAGCTGAAAACAAACCAATGTTCTATAAAAATAGACAAGTAGTTCAATAAATTATATCATCTCTTAAAAATTTGTTACAAAGTTTCTATTAACATTAAACTGCTTATGTCTTAGTGAAAAATTTAAACTTGTAAGTTTATATAAACTGTGATTACAAGTATAAAAATGTATATATTACAGATAAAAACTGGAAAGAAATTTGGAGAAGGGAAAACAGTTACGTTCGGATTATGGTTACAGGATGAAAATTTGCCCTTGTTTATTTATTTTAGGTTACATTTCTCACCTAAGTTGCACCTCATTACAGTCAATAATAAGTGATGTGAGCTCTCTCAGAAATCAGCTTCTGAAGTTTTCTCAGAGACATGCTGTATGTAAAAGCTGAAGCTAAACTAAGGAAGTTACTGTGATGCCCAAAGCTAGGAATAGCAGCGGGAGGATGTGGAGGGCCACTTCTCATTTTTTCTCAAAATCTAAGCTGGAAAAAATAAGGCTGTCATTAGAAAGGTAAATTCAGCCTCTTGGAGAAATTTGACTTCTTTCTATTCCCTTTTTGCATCATGAATGGAAAAATAAAACTGTTAGGAGTCAGAAATCAGAGGCAACACCTTTATCCATTCCTTTCTCCTCCATCTTTATACAAACATGTATGCATGTGCATGTGCACTTGAGGGCTTGCAAATGCACACAGACACACACACACACACACACACACAGACACACACACACATTTGAACCGCCAACCTTTTGGTTAGCAGCCAAGCTCTTAACCACTGAGCTACCAGCACCCCTATTATCAAGTAGACATACTTAAATAAAATATTAGCTATTTTAATAATTGTTTGAATATTGGGATATGGTAGAAATAGCAAGATCTAAAGTCTAGTTAGGAGCCTTGGTGGTACAGTGGCTAACAGCTTGGCTGCTAACCAAAAGGTCAGTAGTTAAAATCCCCCAGCCACTCCTTGGAAACCCTATGGGGCAGTTCTACTCTGTCCTATACGGCTGCTGTGAGTAGGAACCAACTTGATGGCAATGGGGTTTTTTTTTTTTTTTTTTTTTTTGAAGTCTACTTCTGGGTTTATGACCTGGTTATTCAACTGGCAGGGACTTCTTGCTTGCTGAGAACTTCCTTGTCTCCATCTGTAAAATGGACTGTTCTTTACTATGCAATCACCAAGGTATAGTCTGATGCCACCATTATGTGACTCTTCACAAATGAAATGGGTACCATTTAAAAAGCAGAGAGTTTATGAAGCCATGGTGCTCTGAGTGACTTTTATCTCCTTTTGTGTATTCTAATTTGAGATAATAGAATTTTAGATGATAAAATCTTGGGTCATAGAAATAAATACAATTAGAGTTGATAGAAATGAATTGGAAGAGAAGCCAACTTCTGACACTCAGCACCATGCTGTGAGAAGGCAGGGAACTCCAGCTTCTCTTCCCTTCCCCAAATGGAGAAAAGAGTACAATAAAGTGGTGGCCTCCTGCCACATTCTTCCTTTTTAGTTATTCGTTAGAGAGAAACACAAGGAGAGACATTTTAATCTGCCCTCATAGGAAAGGTATGAAGAACCTCCCTTAGACCTCAAAGTAGGTTTCACTCCTTCCATTGTACTCTTAAATGCTCACACCTGACTCACGTGCTGGCTAAAAGCCAACTAAAACGGGATCCTTCTGTCTGATTGAGATCCAGTGGGGCAGCCATTAAAGCAAGAGCATGTCAGGAACCTCTGTTTTCACATAAAGCATCCTTTTGCTGTCTTCAAGCAGTAACAGGAAAGCTTGCCTTTCAGATATTTCCTTGCAACGTGCATTTAAACTGCCCACCACGCAGTTGCCATTAAAATCCATGCTGATACTAAAATGGGATATGTTAACTATTCATGCTACACAATTCTCCTAGTTTTATCCCTAAATCATTTTTAATCAAAAGACAGCTTTAAAAGTAAATCATATTACCCCAGCCACCTATCAAAATTGACTTCACAGAGCAATGGCTTAATACTACTTCCTTGGCTTTTACTCATGGTAAAAATGAGATAAGACCATATATGGAAATTCTTTGTATTATTTTTGTAAAATATACACATTACGTTACATATTTTCCCTCATATAAAGGCTAAAATGGCAAATTATTTTCAGAGTTCTGGGATAAGAAAGTATCCTCTGCTTAGTCTTAATAAGCTAGTATGTTTGCTCTTATTAAAAAAGTAGCATCCCCTCATAGTTTTGGTTTTGCTTTGGCTACTAGGAAAGCTTAGGCTGAGTTTTGTGTACACTTTCAGAATTTTCCATATCCCTGGGCTTGTTTGTTTGCTTGTTTAATATAATTAACCTCGTCCTCCCACCTCTCCAAACGTGTCATTATTACATATGGCTAAATTTTGTTGTTGTTAATGATTTTCAATTTTATTGTACAAGTATTTTTATTATCAGGTACTTCAAGTCATTTTAGGAGAAGGTAGTGTATAAATATATAACAATGTTTGCCTGTGTGTATATATGTGCATGTGTGTTGTATGTAATTATCACAAAAAAAAAATCTATAGAGGTAGAAAGACCTTATCAATAATTTAACTGAATGGTTTTCAAACATATTTCTACCATGCTTGGAGAACCAATTTCTGCAAACAAAACATTGCCCCAAAATGTTTGAAATAGAGCAGGGGGGAGGGAGGAAAGCAAAGTTCTTCTGGCTAAGTGATAGAGAGATAAGAGTCAGCTCTGGACTCACTCCACAGAACTCATAGCTTTCCATGGTATACATTTGGAGTGGACACTGATCAAGTTCAGTCCTTTCCTTTTATAAATATGGAAACAGAGGCACAGAGAAGTTGTTGGTGATCTAAAAACATTTACATAATTATCTTAGGTGAGGGGAAGGACAGCACACACTACAGGGGAAGTGAGCACAATTGGACTAAACCAAAGCTAAGAAGTTTCCTGAATACAACCAAACACTTCGAGAGACAGAGTAGCAGAGGTAGAGGTCTGGGGACCATGCTTTCAGGGGACATCTAGGTCAATTGGCTTAACAAACTTTATTAAGAAAATGTTCTGCATCCTACTTTGGCGAGTGGCATCTGGGGTCTTAAAAGCTTGCAAGTGGCCATCTAAGATGCATCAATTGGTCCCAACCACCTGGAGTAAAGGAGAATGAAGAACACCAAAGACACAAGGAAAGTATCAGCCCAAGAGACATAAATGGCCACATAAACTTTACCAGCCTGAGACTAGAAGAACTGGATGGTGCCTGGCTACCACCAATGACCGCCCTGAAAGGGAACACAACAGAGAGTCCCTGATGGAGCAGGAGAAAGGTGGGGTGCAGAACTCAAATTCTAGTGAGAGGACTAGACTTAATGGTCTGAAAGAGACTGGAGAAACCCTGAAAGCCTGGCCCCCAGATTCTCTATTAGCTCAGAACTAAAACAATTTCCAAGGCCAACTCTTCAGACAAAGATTAGACTGGACTTTGGGACATAAAATGATACTCATGTTGAGTGTGCTTCTTAGCTCAAGTAGATACATGAGTCTAAATGGGCAGCTTCTGTTCGGAGGTGAGATGAGAAGGCAAAAGGGTCAGGAGCTGGTTGAATGGACACAGGATATCAGGGGTGGAAAGGAGAAGGGTGCTGTCACAGTACAGGAAGAGCAATTAGGGTCACATCACCATGTACGTATAAATTTCTGTATGAAAGACTAACTTGAAATGTAAACTTTCACTTAAACTACAACAATAAACAAACAAACAAAAAGATTTGGCATACAAAATTCTTTAAACAAGTGAAGACGAAAAGATACACGCAAATATGGCTTTAGACCTTGAAAACTACTTGACTTAAGATCATTAAAAAAGAGAAGGAGGGAATAGAAAGCTTTCCCAAATTGAGAACAATTTTAAAGAATATCATGATAAAGGAGTTTTTAATAGAAAAAAAAACTAATTGAAAGGAAATAGGTAAAATCAATACTTTGAAGGCATTACTTCCGTTGTGTTTTCCTCACATTGCCTTCTTTTTAAGTTTTCAATGTATATTAGTAAATGATACATTTAACAAAATAACATTATAAATGAGTATAACTTTAAGAGAACATAATATATCTTATTTAGTCATCCTTGTGCTACTCTTTATCACTTTATTAAAATTATTTTAATTGAAAAATAAAATAAAAGCATTTACCTAGTTGGTGGCTAGATCATGACCAGAACTCAAATTCTCTGATTTCCAGATCTTTATTTTTGTCACAGTAGAAGGGTACATCCTAATATGGGTTTAAAGGAGGGTCTAAGATTGTCCTTAACTCAACAATGCAGTAAATACTATTTTCTCTCAAATCCAGCACTACTTTTTTCCTCCTCACAGGCCTATGGTCCAGTGAGGGGTTTCTCTCTTGTTTTTATGTTTGCTTCCAGTCTTTTCCCCAGGCAAACCTAATGGATGTTAACTTTTTGACCCTCTGGATAAATAATCAAGTGGCCCTGCCTTTTTTGCATATTAAAGAACCTTAACCAAGATAAATACTTTGAAAAATCTTGATGACAACTTATTTTTCTTTCTTCGACAGTTCTTAAATGATTGGCATGAATTTGACTTTTAATATTACGCACATCAAATTCTGTCATCCATTTAGTAAAGCTTGTTCGTGTTCTTGTGAACCTACTATCAATATGCCAGAGACTGAATTGACCTGGGAGCATGGTTTATCTTACAAATGTCTCTAGATAAAAACTAGGTAAGTAGAATGTGTACTTGCATGATACACTAAATTTTCAGACACACGTTGGCTATATCACGGAAGAACTAAAAATTGTGATTCTTGACTCTCAATTTCAAATGGAATAAGAATTTCTCAATCAAATTTATATCACTTAATAATTGACTTCACATCAGGACTTTTAAGAGAAATGCATCCAAAGTTTACCATTTTTTATTTGTTTTAATATTTATTCCTTACAATATATAGGCTTATTTTGTATGCTAGATACTTGGCTATTTCATTCATAGAAATAATAATTTAATAAAGGCCATTTCAACATCAATGATCTCAAGGATCATAAGAAGAAAACACCACCCTCTAGCACTGAAACACTTAAACAGCAAAGTCATGAGGATAGGCTGCCTCTCAGTTACCAGACAGACTCACCCAGGTGAAGGGCAAAACAGGAAGGTCTGGAGTTTGGGTATTAGCAAGGAAACCTCAAAGGGACTCCATACATCCTGAGGCCTCAGAAGGTATGTGATACCTGAGGTATGGAGGAGAATGGTGGAAAGGGAAGCAAATCGTTGTCAAAGAGATACTGACCAAAGCAGTGTCTGACCCGTTTACAAGAGGTTGGGAAAAACCTGGCATTAATTAAATTAGTGCCTGTGTAAAGTCCCAGGGGCTTTTCTGAACCAGAAATAGGTTTCAGATCCAAAGACAGCTTCGTAGATCATAGAGGGATGAAGAGCCAAGCATATCTTGCTAGTTCACGATGTAAACAACGAACAGAGCAGAGCTTCTAAGGGTTAGCATTTACTTTAATGGATGTTGGCCTCCTGGTGGAGAAGGGGAGATGAAAGCGGATCAATTGGCCAATTTAAACATATAAGGCTTATCCAAAGAAGTAAACTTTTGTCCAGGCTCCACCTTTTGATAGTTCAATTGTGTCTTGAAAAGCTCCTAAAAGTTTGCTCCTGTTCTTAGCCTCCATTCTGGAGTTCCATCAGATGTCAGCCTCATCTTTAATCTCTCCAGTCTCCTTCTAATGATGCAAGATTTTTTTTTTTTTTTTAATGAGGGTTACCAAATTACAAGCCAAATTACATATACATTATCCAAAGGAGTAAACCCCATACACC
Source organism: Trichechus manatus latirostris (assembly GCF_000243295.1). NCBI lineage: Eukaryota > Metazoa > Chordata > Mammalia > Sirenia > Trichechidae > Trichechus > Trichechus manatus. The sequence goes on from NW_004443986.1 coordinate 6,687,033, forward strand.
ACAAGCAGCCTTGACATAGCGAAAATCTTTCAAGTCTGAGACAAAACAGGATGAAAAGATAATAATAATCTGAACTGGCAAAATAATGAAGAGCTAATGAAAATGATTTACAGAGGAGGCTTAACGAATCCTTTACCCATGAAAGTATGATGCTGAGACTGTGCAGAGAGAGAGGCTTGTCTAAATTATTAAACATTATAAAATACCTTGAAAAATACAAAGCCCTCTATAAATACAGGATCCTATGTGAGTGTTATTATTTTGCTGGCAGGAAAAAGGGAGCATGATAATAACAGTAATTTGATTTCATGGAGGGCCTATCATCTTAGACACTTGTGCCTTTGAATGCCAGCTTATTAAATCCTCAGGACTATCTGAGGAGAAAAGTAACCAATGTTATTAGCTCCACTTGCAGAAAAGAAATTGAGATACAGACAGATTAAGTGGCTTATACAAGGCTTATGAAAGGTTGCTGTGAGTAGAAGGAAGACTCTTTAGCTACTAAGGTGGAAATATGGTCCACAGATAAACAGTGGGCAAGAGCTGACCTTTTCCTATCCAGACCCATCAAGAAGATAAGCACCATCCTAGCCAAAGGCTATCTGAGGCAAAAGGGGGATGACACTAAGAAGGGACCCAGGAGTGTGTGGTGAATGTCTGGGGCAGCAGCTCAACCCAGGAGCCTCAGTGAAGGGTGTGGCTTACCTTGCTCCGCAGAGAGGATGCTAGGGCATCGTCCTGGCCTGAAGCCAAACCTGGTTCTCCAACATCACCCTCCCCCACCCTCACTCTCAGACAAGTCTAGAGAGATACCACATAGTCATTAGGAAGCAATCACTTCAGAGCCATGCTCTGAAAAAAAGATTAGAATGAGGAAATCTGTAAAATTATTCAAATTAAATAGGAAGCACACTCATTAACAGGAAAATCAAATGCCAAAATGAAAAGAGAAGGAACTCACAGAAATAAGTCAAAGAGGATATGGAGTGTCATTCAAAAATACTACTACAGGATTCACTTTCAATCCTTACTACCTTTTTTGATTAAAAAAAGACATTAATGAAATGTTCTATAGTATCAATTAATAAGAAATTAATGAGCTATACATACTTTCATAAAGAAAAAAGGCATTGCAAACAGATTCTTAAAGCACTGTTGAGTTAGCCACATTCTATACGATCAGCAAGATAGAGAATAAAGGAAAACAGGTGCTATACTATTCAATATACTATTCAGTTTATGTAGTGTGTGTATTTATATAGTATGCATACATATATACTGAACAGTATAACAATTGGTTTTCTTTATTGTTATATGCACGTTTGAAAGGTTACTAGGAAAAAATGTTATTAGAAATGAACAGCTACAGATAAACCAAAATCTCTCTTCTGTTAACAAAAACTATTCTGCTATATTTAAAAATAATATTAATAAATACCAAAGAAAACACATGATGACATCTAAGGAAAAAAGAGTTTACTGAGAGACCTCTAGTATCAAGATTTTCAACCAGCTTGCTGGACCTAAAGACAAATCCTGGAAAAGAAAGTAAATTGTTGTAAAATTGCAACAAGCAAGTGTGTATAGGTTAATCACAAGGAATTTCAACCTTAGGAAACTGCCAAACTCAATTTACAACACGAGAAATCATAATTCCGTTAAGTGATGTAATTCTGTAAGACGGAAGCTAAAGCAATGCACTTAACTATCAGTAGCTAATTTCCTTTTTGCTTGAGCCCAGAGAAACATACACCCTCTGCACGGTAAGGGTTCTAAGAAACCGCTCACCATTCTAGCCTAGAAAATGGGAGAAACTGGAGGTTTATAAGAGCCAGGCAATATTTTCATACATGTCCTGTGCTTCCAGGCAGTATGGTTATTTAGTGTGATTTTATATGATATTCCGATTGGTCAGATGTCCATTCTAATGGGCCAGAGTCTATGTCATACCCATTGTTAAATACTTTTAACATCACTTTGCATCCAGGAAAATGTCAACCTAAACCTGCCCAGATAGTTGCGCAGCTACCTTTATTCAAGTCTTCTAAGATGACTGGGTATTATTTACCAAGATGGATTTCTATCATTATATTTAAGTTGTTTTTTTGTTTTTGTTTTTTTTTTTTATTCTAAATGGAAAGAAGCAGCACTATGGCACCTGAACTGACAAATCAGCTATAAGGAAGACCTTGACGAGTGCTGGTCAGACCCAGAGGAAGGATGACACAGTATGCTGTTATAACAAAAGAGAGGAATGAACATAGTAACACGGTTCATGAAATATAAGAGACCAGGAGAGGCCGGGAGATACTCTTAAGCCTGACTGCCCCATGGTATCATGCAGTATTTATGAAATGGTTTCTAAAGGTAGAGCTATCTAAGTTCAAATGCCAGCTCCACACAAGAATTCACAGGGAGAAGAAGAACGACGAAGAGTGCTTCGACTAAAAGGAATATAATGCACGCTGTGTGAGAGTATGAATGAGCATAGATCGTTCAGGAAGCAGGAAGTAGTTTATAACACTGCAGCATATAAGTGGGGTAGAGGCAGAAGTAGAGGTCGGAGGACTTGGGGAATGGCAAGAAGAAAGAATACAACTGTCTTATAATCTTAGCCATATTTTCCATTTTAACATCCTGTCACTATGAAAAATGATTTTTTTTTTTTAGGGAAATAGAAAGCTTTATTATAAGTATAAAAGGGACTGTTTAGTTGTCTCCAATCCTTCCTCTGAAGCAGAGTGAGTCACCCCCTCATTCCCTTCTTCAGACAAGTGTCCTTCCACTGCCCTGGGCACCAATCCCATCTACAGTTCCTCCAGGCTGCTGGGGAACTCCCTCAGCCTGCTCCCAAGCTGCTGAGAGAGCAGGGCAGCAGCCCTGGAGCACCATCCTCAGGGTCAGCAGGAGCAGGGTCAGAGCAAAGCGCCACTCATGAAGGTCAGTACGGCCACCAGCAGGTCCTTCAGTGTCCTGCAGGAGGCTTTAAACCATGACATCAGTGGCTTCTTGACCTTCAGCGAGCAACATCTTGTCACTGCAACTCTGTTATTGTTAGCTAAAGACTGGAAATTACATAAAAATCATCAATAGGGGACCAATATATACATTTTTGTATATCTATAACCATAGCGGTTAAAAAAAAGTGGCACTTTATACACATTGACATGGGTCAATCACTAAAATATATTAAGTAAAAAAAGAAGAGTACTAGACATGCTCATTTTCATTTTAAAATAGGATATATATATTTAAAGAAGTCACTGGGTAGCTCAAACGTTTAAGCACTCAGCTACTAACTGAAAGGTTGGCAGTTCAAATCCACCCAGAGGGGCCTTGGAAGAAGGACAGTTGGCAATTTCCTTTCGAAAGATCGTGGACATTAAAAATCCTAGGGAGCTTCTTCTTCTCCAAGAAAACACCAAATGGCGGATGACGCAGGTGCAGCCGAAGGGCCTGGAGGCCCCAGGCACCGGGGGACAGTAACCCGCGGTGGCTTCCGCGGACTTCGGCTCTGGCCTACCGGGCCGGGGTCATGGCCGTGGTTGTGGTTGGGGCCAGGCCGAGGCCACCGAGCTCACAGAGGCAAAGCCAAGGACAGAGAGTGGCTCCCCGTCACCAAGCTGGGTGGCCTGATTGAGGACATGAAGATCAAGTCCCTGGAGGAGAGCTATCTTTTTTCCCTGCCCATCAAGGAATCTAAGATCATTGACTTCTGCCTGGGGATGGCCCTCAAGGACGCGGTTTTGAAAATAATGCCTATGCAGAAGCACAAGCGCGCTGGCCAGCGGATCAAGTTCAAGGCATTCGTTGCCATTGGAGACTACAATGGCCATGTCGGCTTAGGAGTTAAGTGCTCCAAGGAGGTGGCCACCGCTGTCCGCGGAGCCATCATTCTGGCCCAAGTTCTCCATCGTCCCAGTGCAGCAGAAGCCCATACTGTTCCCTCCAAGGTGACTGGCCGTTGAGGTTCTGTGTTGGCGCACCTCATCCCCGCACCCAGAGGCACTGGCATAGTCTCGGCCCCTGTGTCCAAGAAGCTGCTGCTGATGGTTGGTATCGATGACTGCTACACCTCAGCCAGGGGCTACACTGCCATCCTGTGCAACTTCGCCAAGGCCACATTTGATTCCATCTCAAAGACCTACAGCTCTCTGACCCCTGGCCTCTGGAAAGAGACCTGTTCACCAAGTCTCCCTACCAGGAATTCACTGACTATCTTGTAAAGACACATACCAGAGTCTCAGTGCAGAGGACCCAGGCTCCAGCTGCAGCCACCACATAGTGGTTTTTATACAATAAAAATAAACTGAGGAGTTTCCGCAAAATGGAGGGAGTTCTGGCAAAATGGCGCTATAGGCAGAAGCACCATGCCGTCCCTCCACAGCAAAGATCCGAAAAACTAAGCCAAACAGAGAATACAATAATCCTGAAACCCTAAAATATCAAATGAAGAGATAAAGAACTCAGCCAAGCACCAAATGGAGTAAGAAAACTAACAGAGAATGGACAGCAAGGAGAGATTCATGCAGAGGTCCCTTACCAGCTAACGCAGCACGGATCCACCATCTTGGACTCCTATCGGAGACCAGCAAATGGGGGTACGAGAAAGCAGCCTCACGGAGTATCCAGCGGGAGACAAAACAACCGTCTGTCATCTCTCCATTCCAACGGCAAGCTCCCATAGCATTCTTTTTTGTTTGTTGGTATGTTTTTGGCTCTTGTTCCTCTCTCCTCTCTCCCATATCCATCTTAGCTCCACACATAACAACCTCCCTGCTGCATCCTACCTACCTACACCGTGCGCTTGACATCACACCACCAAGCAGTACAGGCATGACCTACTGGAACCTGGCCTGCACTGATTACCGACCCGCCCTGGTGGCTGTAGTAAGTGACACAAACAACCCGTCCCAGTAACTCCTCTTCAGCTAGACCTGCCCTGCTGTAACATATCTGAGTGACTGACCCTGCCAGTTGGAGAAGGAGGCAAAAAGTATTGAGCGCACAGACGAGCAAACAACAAACAACACACATTCCGCCTGCTCAGACATAGTCAAATTTTTTTTTTAAACAGGGACAAAACAAACAAATCTACAATCAATA
>NW_004443986.1:6698506-6746902 GCF_000243295.1 Trichechus manatus latirostris
AAATATAAATAAATAAATAAAAAGAAAAATAAATGAACTGAAATGTGTTTAAAAAAAAAAAATCCTAGGGAGCGCAGCTCTCCTCTGAAACACATGGGGTCACCATGAGTTGGAAAGTTGGAATCAACTCAACGGCAGTTGGAGAACATATATATATATACGCGTGTGTGTGAGGGTGTGTGTGTGTGTGTTATGCTCCGTGGAATTGATTCCAACGCATAGGACATTATAGGACAGAGCAGAACTGTCCCAGAGGGTTTTCTAGGCTGTAGCCATTATAGGAACAGATCGACAAGTGTTTTCTCCTCCGGAGCAGCTGGTGGATTGAATCTTTGACATTTTGGTTAGCAGCCAAGCACTTAACCGTTGCGCCACCAGGGCACACCCACTCCCTCCCTTCCCCCTCTCAAGATAGATAGATATAGACAGACAGATAGATAGATAGACAGATAGATAGATAGATCAGGCGGGCAGACAGGCAGGCATCTCTACATATGGATATATACCTGAACCCACTGCTGTCAAGTTGATTCTGACTCATAGTGACCCCACAGGACAGAGTAGAACTGCCCCATAGGCTTTCTAAGGAGAGCTGATGGATTCAAACTGCAGGGCCTTTTGGTTAGCAGCCGAGTTCTTAACCACTGAGCCACCAGGACTCCGTATGTATATATACATATATATGTGCATATACATACATATATAAAATGCTTAGATATTACTGGACAATTCAAAAGAACCCCAAAATCATGCTATACTTACAGAGAAAGGAGACAGGAACTGTCAGACCAGAAACCTGAAGCCTGGAGTGGAAGCAAGTCTTACTTTTCGTTCTATAATCTTTTACGTTATTTGGATTTTTCATTGCGTGTAAGAATTACTTTAAATTTGTCCTTATTATCTTTTAAAAATATGTTTGGATACATATTAAAGTATCTATGTGTTGTTCAATTTTTTTTTTAATGCAGTTTTGAAGTCTTTCTATTTGGCACAATATCTCCAGCATCCTTTTTTTCTAGCCCTGACATTCTGACACACTTGTGTCTAAGTTCAAGTCTAAGTGAAAAGCACTTCCAAAATAATTGACCAAATTTTTATAACATCAGCCTTTGGAAAACTGAATGAAACACCAAGGAGAGAATAAATAAGTTTGTATTTTTTTCAGTGAACAGGTAAATAAGCTGTAACAAAGATGTCTCCTTTTCACAGGAGATCAGGTTGAATTATAGGGGTAACATGAAAATTGCATTCATACTGTAAGTTTGTATTCTCCATGAAAATAAAGAGGAATCAACCTTATACCTGGAAAATTGACCCTTGATTCTTGATATCCAAAAGCACATAATTTTTATTTTATTTTATTTTTTTACAGCTTTTTCAGCTTACTAAAATTATCCACAAAGAGAATGGCCCAGTGAGCAGAGGCTGCTTTGCCGAAAATTTTTCTATTTTTCAATTAGCAAAGGGTATAGAAGCTCCTCCTAACACCTTAGTCTGAGAGTCTAGAATTAAATTTATGGTACTGATATCAAAAACCAAATTTCACATCCCTCCCCCCAAAAAGTTTGATATATGAATCAATATCTTCTTTGAAATTTACACAATTTATTTCCTTTGGAATGGAAAAAAAATGTGAAAAAAAAAATCTTCATAAAGCTCTGTTGTTGTTGTATGCCATGGAGTCGATTCTGACTCATAGCCACCATGTAGGACAGAGTAGAGCTGCCCCATAGGGTTTCCAAAGAGCGGCTTGTGGATTCAACTGCTGACCTTTTGGTTAGCAGTCAAGCTCTGAACCACTGCACCACCAGGGCTCCTCGTAAAGCTCTAGCTCTGGTAAAATTCCATGAGTCAGAAGAAGGAGAGATTGAAAGCTATGTTGTAGAATTAAAGTATTTCATTCCATACAAAACAATGTAGAAATTGGAAAAAATAACAAGAAGACAACATAAATCACACTATTACCATAGATTCTAGAAATACGTTTCTCAAGACAAAGCAGAAGTTGAAAGAAGCCCATCCCAAAGGCCTTCCTTGGTTCTCTTCCTGCTTGCCCTGCCTGTGGTGTCTGATTTGGCCATGACCCAGCTTCCTGAAACTCCGTTGTCCTCTGCTTTCTTGAATTAATACTCTAGTGGTTTTCCTGTTTTTGCTTTGATCATCCCTTCCCTCTTTTCTTCAGTGGCTCTATGTTATCTGTTTATTTAACTGTTTCCCAGGGTTTTCTGTTCCTTCTCACTGTCAGTGATCTCCTTTCCACCCTTTCCCATGATTGCAAATTTCACTTGCACCAGGGCTGCTCAGTGCCTCTGGACATGATCTCGATTCTGAGCCAGAGAACCATAACAGACACCTGCAGGATATCCTCATGTGAATACCACTCATATCTTGTGCAGCTTCACATACACCTCAAATCAACATATCCAAGGGAGAATTTGTCTTTCCTTCCCTATTTGTTATGGGTTGAATTGTGCCCCCCCAAAATAGGAATTGGAATCTTAACCCCTATGCCTGTGGATGTAATCCCATTTGGGAATAGGGTATTCCTTGTTATGTTAATGAGGTCCTATCACTTGTAGGATGTGCCCTAAACCTAATCATTTCTGAGTTATAGAAAGCACATTAGACACAGCATTAAGCAAACCCAGGAACACGAAGGATGGCTAGCTACCAGAAGCTGAAATAGACAAAGAAGGACCTCCCACTAGAACCACACTCTAAATTTGGATTTCTAGCCTCCTGAACTGTGAGAAGATAAATTTTGGTTCTTTAAAACCACCACTTGTGGTATTTGCTGTTTCTTAGAGCCTTAGGAAACTAAAACACTATCTCCACCAACAAAAACTATCTATTTTTTTGAATTCTGTGTTTGTTGATGGTTTCACAATCTTCTCAATCATTTTAGATTAAAATCTTGGAACCTTCTTGAATTCCATCCCCTTCTTCATACACCATATCCATCTACCTGATAAATTCTGCTGCCACAGTCTCTCTATATCCACTACCACTACAACTGCCCTAGTTCAGCCCTTATTAACTCCTATCTGGAGCCCTGGTGGCGCAATGGTTAAGAGATTGGCTGTTAACCAAAAGGTCGGCAGTTCGAACCCACCAGCCACTCCTTGGAAACCCTATGGAGCAGTTCTACTCCATCCTCTAGGGTCGTTATGAGTCGGAATCAACTCAACAGCAACAGGTTTGGTTAGGGTTTTTGGAGCCCCAATGCCCTCTTCGTTGCATGGTCTTCCACTTTCTGGTCTCTTCCTTACCTCAGCCATTCTCCCCACGGCCACTAGAGTCATCTTTCTGAAACACAGGTCTAATCATGGCAGTCTGGTGACTGTCTCCACCATTCAACTGAAACTGCTCTTGATAAGACTACCAGTGAAATTCAAGAACATCTTTTATTCTTACTTTGTCCTGCAGTGACAGGTAACAGTGCTAACTACTCCTTTCTTGAAATTTCTCCTTTGTCTTCCTGATCTCCTTTCCTGATTTCCTCCTATTTCTCTGGCCTCATTCTCAGTCTCCACTGTGGCTGTTTCTTCCTCTGCTTAAATCTTAATGATATGATGCCAGAAGGTACAACCCTGAGCCCCCACCCACTCTTCTCATGCTGCAGTCCTTAATACCCCTGGAAGATCCCATCTACACCTAGGGCTGCAACTAAAGATTAATGACCTAGGGATTAATGACCCCCAAATCTATCTATTGCCCATTTTCACTCCCGACATAGAGACCTGCACAATTGCTTAAGCAATATCTCCATGTGGATGGCCACAGACATGACAGTATCCATCAGATGTGAACTCAGGATATCTTTCCTCTTAAACTTGTTTCTCCTGTCTTCCCTATCTAAGGGAACAAGGACAATGCCACCCACCCAGTTAGCTACCTGTGTCAGAAACTGAAAGGTAACCCACACTCAATCTCACCACTTGCTGTCCCCAACCCCTGTCCTTAATGTACTAATTGCTACAAAAATTAATATTTCTAAAATCTCCCTACTCCATCATTGATGCAACTTCTTTTGTGTAGACTCTATTCTGTTTTCACCCAGATTTCTATAATAAATCCTACCTGGTCCTCTGTCTACAATTTTATCTACTCTCCCCTCAAAAGATTTTCAAAGTGACTTTCCAAAATGCAAGTTTTGTCAATTCAATCTCTTATTAAAAATTCTATTAGGGCTTTCCTTCTCTTGTATAATATATTCAGAAGTTTTCCAGGGTACTATGATCTAAAGTTCAAATTCTAGAAATTTATCTTAAAAAGTAATCAGCTATATCCTAAGATTTTTGTATAACCATGTTCAGCGTGGCACAATTCATAACCGCATAAGAATTGGAAAAAACGTATCTCCAACAATGGGAGGGGGGATTACATTAAAATATCACATACAAATGAGAAATTTAAAATTATTTTATAAATGAGCATTATAATGATTTGGAAAATGTGCATTACATTTATAAGTGAAATTTAAAAGTTCACATAACTTTTTGTAAATTATTCATTCTTAACATTTATTATAGTCATAGAAAGACTGAGACAGGATATACACACAAATCATCCTTCCTAGTATGATTCTGGTTCTCAAATTTTCTGCGGTGAACATGCAATACTTTTGAAATCAGTAAAAACACAATATTTTAAAAGAGTAAGATCAGTTGTCAAGTTTCTTCAAACAATCCGTTTACCCCCAAAACAGCATCTTGTAAAATATTTCACCCTGGTCCTCCCTCTTCTCACCCCACTTCTCCAGCCTAGGTTAGGCAACTCTGTCCTATGCAAACCTTTGCTTTACTTCACAAATTGTATTATAAAATTTGTAGACTTAGCACCTCCCTTGTACTATGAGCTTTGTGATCCCTATATTCCAAACACTAAGTAAAACACAGGTTCAGTAGAAGTTTACTGAATGAATATGTACTTCACAGTCATTCCCACTGCCAGAATACAGTGCACATTCCTTAGGGGAATTCAAAATACTTCGGAATCAGAGGCGACCTATCTTTTCAGTCTTATTCTCTTCATATTTTTGCACCTATTTGCCCATATACTACACCTGCAAGCACTCCAATCCATGTGGACTGATAGTATATTCTTGTTCATTGTGGTATCTCAGAACTTAGCCCAGCGCCTCACCCATAGTAGACATTTAGGAGATCATCGGTTGAATTAATGATCAGATAAATGAATTAATTTTCTCAACCATATCTTGCAATTTTCTACCTCTCTTTATTTTCTAAAAATTCATTTTTTTTTTTTTTCCTCTTTAACAGTCTCTCTTCAGTCTCCAAGCCTCAGGTTTGGTCACTGGCAAGAATCCATTTCCAATCTTCCCAGGCAAAATTAAATTCTCCACGGTAGGAATATAGCGCTTATTTGCTACCTGCCATTATTTAAGTATGCTCATTGATCCTATTTAAATATTAACTAGAAGCTAAACTTTTGGAGTTACAGGCTGTGATACTTTGGTGACTCTCTTCCCAGTCTGTTCTCACCCATACCACCCAATCAACTGAATACAAAATCCACTACCCCTAGTTACTAGCTATTGACTTAATATTTCCATACATCCGTTTCTTCATCTCTAAAATAGAATAACAACACTGTCCACCTCAAAAAATTAATTAAATAAGATAATACCATTAAAGTGCATAAGACAGTATTTGGCATATAATAAGCACTTAACTGATGTAAACAGTTCTTATCATTATTATTATTATTAATCATTATTATCATTAATACTAAAGTAAATGCCTCTTAAACAGGAAAGTCAGTCAATCTCCAGCACTTAAAGTTGAGAAACAAGGAAGTTTATTTGAGATCAACTTTTGCACAGTATTTTAGAGACTCGAGTGTTACAAACACACCCAAGAGTCTCCCAGATGCCACTTCTGGCTTTCCCTTATGTCTGTAACCATCATCTGCTTAAAACATTTGAGATAAAGAAATGTGTTGAGGATGTGGAGAAAGAGGAACTCTCATTCATTGTGGTTGGAAATATAACTTGGTATAAATATTTTGGAGAGCAATTTGTCAATATCTAATAAAGTTGAAGATGTATATTACTATGGCTCAGAAAATCTATTTCTAGATATACTCACTAGAGTAACTCTTACATTTGTACACAAAGAGGCATGTACAAGAATGTTTATTACATTGTTATTTATGATGGCAAAATACCAGTTATAAAAATAATTCGTGTTACAAGAATCAACATAGATTAATCTCAAAAACAGAATTATGAGAGAAAGAATCAAGTTGCAGATGAATAAAGTAAACTTTAATGTTTATATAAAGGCTTTAAACATCCAAAACAATGGCATATACTGTTTAAGGATATAGTCATATAACCGTGGAAAACATAAAACTATAAAGAATAAAAGCAGATAAAAGAATAACGACATATACTGGAGTGACAAACTACAAAGATAGGGTGGTAATCCCAGAAGTGGGAGAGAGGGGAGTCAGAGCAAAGTGGGTGCTTCATTTTTTTTTTTTTTTAATCTCTAATATTTTATTTCTTAAGCTGGAAGATAAATACACAAATTTTTGTGATATCCATTTGTCTTTATATATTTATTATGTATGCCTATATAAAGTAATTCATCACATTTTTAAATTGAGGAAGGACAAACAAATGGAGGGACTTTGTCTTTCTAAATTACTTGCCTTTCCCAATAGAAATAGAAGAGACACAAAACTCACCTCTACCATTCCTAGAACTGACACCCAGTCACAGTTCTCCTGACTAGACAAAGACGTTTGTGTTTATTCTGAGGAAAGACCCTAAAAAGAAACTTCATATCGCTACACACGGGGGTGGCTGTGGTAACCAAGGGAAAATCCTCAAGAGATAAAAAACCTTGGGAGGAAAGAGTCCATATGTCCTTCCTTCACCTTCCCATCCCCAACAACATGAAGATTCTCCTAAACCTTGAGCAGGGCAGGAGGAGGAGCAGTATGAGACTTCATTTTAATGAGGGAGGCTCTCCCATCTCTTCCGTTTCTCTGGCTAACCCTGATAGCTCTCCAGAATTTAAATCCCACATGATTAACAATGCAGTGTCTCTTTCCACTTTAAGGTTGACTCTAAAATTGCCTAAAGTTGCAAAGCACCATTTCCCTCACGTAAACTAGCTTCTGTTCATTTATTCATAGCTACTGTGATTCTATTAGGCCCCCAAGCTTAAAATTTCAAGGGCATTTCAATTAACTGTCATTACTATTATTATTATTTAATTTTCATTTATTGAGTGACTCCCTCATCACTCCCTTCTTTTCCATCTTCATTCCCAACACCTCTGATTTATTTATGCTTCAAGTATCAAAACCTGTATCCAAAGGGCTCTCTATGCTTCCTGATGCCTGCCCTCCAACTCACCTATTTATCATTCCTTGGATTATCTTCCCAAAACACAGTTTTCAACATGTCAGTCCCTGGCTCAAAACCTTTTTGAATTCGCCACCATCTAGAAGCTAAAGTCCAAATCACAATCACCCTTAATCCAGCATCATTGTCCAAAAACGTACAGAATACCACAATATCCCTCCTTTTCAGCTGCACATAAAAATAGCCTATTCAATTTTACTTCCTAATTTTTTTATGTGACATGCCCCCTACCTCAGCTTTTCTCAAACTTAGGCATTCTGGCAGCTCTTTGTGAGTTTTTCATTACCAAGTACCATCTGAACTATTTTTTTTACTTAATATGTTCTGTCAATCAACTCTCTTTCTAGCTCATAAAAATCTTTTAAAGAACAGTTTCTATCCATACCATACCATAAATGAACAAAACAGTATCTATTGTAATAAATGGACAGTAGCTGTAAAAATAAATCTTACTTAAAAATAGCTATTGAATTATAACTAAATACTTTTTGCCTGCTAATATCATTGAGCCTCTTGCCTATTCTATTTTTGCTATAAAGAAAGATTAAATAAGCATCGTTGCTGTTGTTAGCTGCCATTAAGGTGACCCCTGACTCACAGTGACCCTATGCATAACAGAACAGAATACTGCCAGGTCGCTATACTATCTCCATGATCGGTTGAGGAACAGACTGGGGATCCATAGGATTTTCACAGGGTGATTTTTGGAAGTAGATTGCCAGGCCTTTCTTCCTAGTCCATCTTAGTCTGGAAGCTCTACTGAATCCTGTTCAGCATCATAGAAAAACACAAGCCTCAACTGATAGACAGGTGGTGACTGTACATGAGGTATATTGGTTGGAAATGGAACCTAGGTTTCCTGCACTGAAGGCAAGAATTCTATCACTCAACCACCACTGTCCTCACAAAACCCATTTGCTGTCGAGTTGACTCCCACTCATGGCAACCTCATGCGTGTCAGACTAGACCTGTGCGCCATAAGGTTTTCAATGGATGATTTTTCAGAAATAGATCGCCAGGACTTTCTCCCAAGGCACCTCTGAGTGAACTTGAACTTCCAATATTTCAATTAGCAGCTGAGAAGATTAATGTCTGCACCACCTAGGGACTCCCAAACAAGTGTTAGGAAACTTTAAAGTGATATCAACAACAAAACTTTTTTGCCTTGAAGAACTGAAATTAAGTTAGGATAACTTTCTCACTCTGTAATTCAATATCATTAATTGCCTCCTCCGTATATTGCCTAAAATCAATTCACAAATGCGAAGTTTGGAAAACTTTGCTCATCACGAGATATTCTCTTGATGTTTCTTTGCAAATCTCAATTCTGCACATCCTTCCAGGCCAGATCAAATCCCCACCACTTCTCACAGTTTCCCCTTCCTATTTGGTACAGTGTGACCTCCCCTTCCATTGACATCCTGGGAGGTGTCTCTTCCATGTTTTGGGAAGTGACTCCATTCCCCCTTTGACTGACTCAGATACAAACTTTCAAGTTTTTTTTTTTTTTTTTTCAATTGACATTTTATGGAGGCTTCTTTTTAATCCCTGATACTGAGGATCATGCCTTGTAGGAGTGGAGATTTAACTAACACTGACTCCCGGAATGCTGGGAGTGAGTGGTGTATGAGCACATACTCCCTTTACTATTTATGAGTACATATTTCTGCTAGTAGACCAGGATTACAGCAAGGACGATAGCTTAGTCACTCTTCTAATCCCAAGGCCTAGCCCAGGACCAGGAACATTGTAAGGCTGTAAGTAGTTATTAAACAAATAAATGACACTTCCTAAAGAAACTAGACCACGGATGGTATTCATCAACCAAGCAATGGGGCACTTTCCGCAGTCTACTGTGATTATCGAGTGTTTCTGCAGCTTCTTCTCTCTGTCATCTTCATTTTAACGCTACCCTAAACTTGCTGGCATATCTCCTGAAGGGGTTTATGTTTATGTGGCATATGCCATATGAAACTTTTCACACCCATCACAAATACCGGTTGCTATTACCTTCAGGTATCACCAACTATCATAGGGGATCCTGAGTATTAATAGTTAGGCATATGTGAGAATATAATTCTGAAGTCTCTCAAGAAAGAATTTTCCAAAACTCAACAACAGCATAACTTCAAGTTTAAAATCAGTGTAATTCCAAATTGTCTTTTGTCCTTCAAATTAAGTAATATATTTTAAGGTAAGGTAGTATTTAACGGACCCTGTCTTAACAGACTTTATTATCTCTAAGATGCAGACAGATAAAAATCTTCTCTCTATAAGTTAGCCACAGGGAAATTGAGAAAATAAATAGCACATGTACTTAAAGTTTTACAAATGAACTGTAACTAAGGATTTCAAATAAGTTGTAACAAATAATTATGACTTCATAATTCCTAGATTTCACACACTACTCATACTTTAAAAATCACTATTGTGAATTAAAGATGATCATGTAATTAAACCAAAAACCAAACTCACTGCTGTCGAGTCAATTTGAACTCATAGCAACCCTATAGGACAGAATAGAACTTGCCCATAAGGTTTCCAAGGCTGTAATCTTTACAGAAGCAGACTGACATATCTTTCTCTTAGCTAGTGGGTTCTAATTACTAACCTATTGATTAGCAGCTGAGCGCTGAACCATCCCCTCTAAGGGGGAGATGACTTTAAGAATATACCTGAAATGCATCATCATCACCACCTAGTAATTATTGTTAGGAAACTATCAGCCACTAACACAGGTAATCCAATACCCATTCTAAAATTGACCCACTGACTATGGACTTAGACTTTTTTTTTAAGGAGTTAGAGGGCCCTTATTAAATGGGAGGCACCAGAATTTTCACTACATGCACTTTGATCTGTTTTTGAAGCTTAACTGAAACAATTAGGATGAAGCCAAGTTCACTCTCCATCAGTTATTGTCTAACCATTTAGTTAGCACAAGGCACTCTGCTTATTTAATTCTAGTAGTCCAGTGAGGTGGGTTTTGTGCCCACTTTTTAGATAAGGAAACTGAGGCTTGGTAAGGTGAAGCATCTTGCCAAAAGTCACACATCCAAAAAGCAATGAGATCACTAAATCCAAATTTATCTAACCTCAAAGTCCAGTCTTTTCACCACACTTGGCTTGCCTTTTTGAAATATTTAAAAATTTCAGAGTATTTCTATATATTTGAAGCAAGTCAGAGTGCATTTATTTTTTACATTTGACATTTAATGTTGCATAACTTCCTCCTTTCCTTATAAACTGTTTTATCCTAAGCCATGTCTCAAGGTATTATTCGATTCTGTCTTGTCATTTATTCTAAAGCATATCCCAACAAGCCCACAGAGTATCAGCCACCTTCCCTTTTTTCCAAGCCAGCCTTTGGAAGGAAGAAAGAATTAATTTATACAATTTTTCCGGAAATTACACAATTTCCTAGTGTGTAGCATATATCAATGGTGAAATGAATATTGACTTAAAAAATAATAATAACAGCAACACTTACAGTTGTGGGAATGTGCCCCAGCTGCTTCAGTTCAGGCATATTATTTTAGTGAATGCAAACATGAAAAGCACTCCTATTGCCCGGCTTCCAAGGAAAAAAAGCCACTCTATCAAGACCAGGTACTCTCCTCCAGCGAACTTTGCCCTGCGCGTGGCCACCTGCAACTAGAAGTCCTACCGTGTGGCTCCAAGTCTGCCCAACCAGAAACTCTGAAAGGCGAGAGAACTACGAGACCCACAATTCAGTTCAGATTCCTCACCTGAAACCAGGAGAAGAGGGCGTATGCTAGAGTTTCACCCTAGGGAGGAAGAGAAATAGATGGAAAAGCAATCAGGGGAAAAACCAGGCAGCTCTAAGTAAGCATAATTGGAAAATAGGACTCTATTTCTATAAAAGGAATAAAACTTGGTTTGATGACTGCCAGCAGGTAAGACGCTGTCTCTGTGTTGGCAAGAATTAGAACATCTCTGTGCAAATAAATTTTCATGCAGTCATAGAACCTGCTCCACAAGATTCTCTTTTGGTGATTCAGAGGTGAGGGTGCCTCACTGAATGCCTCCTACATCAGCATTGTGAATTTCACTAAGAGATGCTACAGGTATAGTGGAGAACTTTTGACTTTTTACCCTCCAAAATGTCCCAAATTTTAAAAAATGTGCTTAATAAGCAAGAAGGAACCCTTACTGATATTTCCCTCCAATTCCCTGTCCATTTTCAGTTTGGGAATTTTCCCTCCTTATATTCCAGGATTATCTTCAATGACTCAAAAACAAAAAAAAAGAAAAGAAAAAATCAAGAACATGATAGCTGCAAAATAAATTTAAAAATTTAGTAAATGAAAGGTGCAATCATTGTTTTCCTTGTTTGCGACACTGGAAACAAGAAATGTTAAAAATAAAAAACAAGAATATGTCCCCTATTGGTTCATACAGCATCTCTCTAGCCGTCTGGTCCCTGTTAGATACATACCAGACAATGGATAGAGACAAGCCCTGGCTTGCGTATGAACCCAAAAATATAATGGGAGAATTTATATAGAGTAAGCAATGGCAAAATGGTAACAGAGAAGTTTCCTTACCCGACTTTCTCTCCCTCCTTTTTCCATTCCTCTTCCCTAAGGCATCTGGGGCTTCATACCGCCCAAGCCACTTTACCCACCCAGCGCTCCACTGAAGCTTCACTTGGGCTACATCAAATTTCAGATTGACCCCATTTTCACAGGCCCTTCATTTCCTGACTAGAACCTAACATACCCTTAATGTCATTTATATTACTTCCAAAACAAATATCTCGCCATTTCCCCCAAGTCCTACAGTTTAAGATCTCAATGCTGTTTCTTCTCCCTGGAATACTCTCTGCCTACCTTTAAATGTGGCTCAGTGAAAAAACACTCTTCTCCAAGAAGTCCCAGTTGGCCCTAATCCAAATTATTTTCTCCCTCCTCATAAATTCCATAATATTTTATCGAGTTCTATCATAACATGTTTTATACCTTGTCTCATTGTTATGTGTATGTGTGCCTGTATACACAGTTTCACTGTCCTACTTGAAGACAAGAACTTATTTTATTCCCACCTCACTAAATCAGTAATTTATGCATCAATGTTTCTGATAAACAATCAATAAATTAAATAACTGAGATATTAAGTCTAAGCCGGATGTTAATACCTAACACTGTCTTTGTCTTTCTCAGAAAATATTTGCATCTAAGGAACTCTTTAAATACCAGGAAGGAATACTGTTATCAGTATGGTCTCATGTAGCTTCCCCAACCTTAATTCTCAGAAGAGTGAGATATTAAATCTAGCAATTCACCTCCTGATGGTACCTGGAATGGATCAACACTAACTGTGTCACCAGCTTTGCCTCATGCTGTGCACTTGGCTTTCTAAGTGCTTCCCAAGAACTGACCTCCGCCTGCCTAGAGCCCTTAGCCCCATAACTTCCTCTTTGGGGGCTGGTTCTGTCTCTGTATTTTTGATGATTAATACCAGCATTTCTGAGTCCCTCCCCCAATAATCTAATGTCCTGCCCCTGAAGTCTAATCTCTGACCTTTGGACTCCTTTAAATAGTTCTTAATCATTGACCTCTCCCCCCACGGAAGGAAATTCTCCGTGCATTTGCTAGTTCCTCACACCTTTACTTGTAAGGGATTCTCCCAGTCCTCACACCCTCTGCTGTGTCTTCTAGCCATCAACCAACGTGGAGGAAGTGAACCTTCTACATCCTGGCAACTCACATGAGATTTCTATGGACCGTCAGATACAAAGGCAAGCAGTCTTCCCAACTCTCCTCTGATCTTATCATAAGGACATTAGCCATTTAACTTGCCCATATGATAATCTAAGATATCTAAAGATGGCCTTGTAGTTTATCCTCAACACATAGCTCAGGAGTCACTTCCTTAAGAAGGTCCCTTCTGACCCCTTCACCCCTCCCATGCCCTTCTATATTTCTGGTACTGATTCATGCAGACATCTGACTGGGTTGATATGTTGCGCATGCTAATCCAAGATGTTTTCACTTTTCCCCTGAAGTCATGATTACTTGCAGCCATGAGGTTATTGCACCTGGGAAAAGTACAGGATATGGACATACGTTGTCTCCTGTTAAGTAGTAAAAGGGTGTGGAAAGCCAGCCCCTTTCACCCCAGCCTATGGGGAGAAGAAAGCCAGAGCTTGAGTGGAACTCTTAAGCGGCTGTCAGCAAAAACATATCAGAAGTTGTTGGAGAGCAAAATGTATCAGGAGGCAAGGCCTCTGGGTTTCGCCACACAGCCTGCACCGCTATAGGCTTCACCCAGCTGGGAGGGAAAATCAGAGACCAAGTACTCCCATATCCTCCAATGGGGAGATCGAAAGGTTGCAAGAGGGCCAGTGTACCTGCAGAGGCCAGGAGTTAGGACAAAGAGGCTGTGCTACACCTTCCTGACTTAAGAAATATGGCATGAATCATCTGTCAATGGATGCCAGGCTAGCACAATTTTCCAAAAAGGCCTGTTGGTCAAGGGCCAGAACTAAACCAGGCTCCCCACAGCAGGTGAACAGCCAGGCCACAGATGGTAAAACATGAGCTTCATGTGCTCTTCTCTCCCCACACCATGATGTTATGTCTGTTCCCCCACCATAGGTGCCATCTGGAGAGAAATTGGGAGAGACGGAGGAGAAGGAGAAAAAGAGAGACTGGGGAACTTAAAAAAAAAAGGAGCCATGGAAAAGAATATGTAAGCTGAAAAGAGATATACTAAAATGTAAGTTTAAAATCTGCTCCTTCACTCCATCTACATACTACAATGGCAACAACCCATCATAAAAGCTAAAATACCAGTGACTTGCTTTCCTGGCCACCCTTGTAGCTAAGGGAGAGGCAAACAACATAATTGATTAATCAAACACAGCTTTTGGGGACTTGGAATTAGGAATTGGAGACACAAAGAACCAAGGACAAAGGAGAATTCACTCTTGTGGTGAGCAGAGGCGGCTGTGAGAGCAATGCCTGCTCCTGGCTGTGGCAGTCATGGTACGCATGATCCAGGACCCGCAGGAACAGTCATGTACACTGTGGTTTCCAGGGCTTAGCAGCAACAACGGACGTATTACCCAGTGACATTATTTTGGCTGCTGCTCTGGCTTCACAAGCTGTGTGCCTGGTTTTCCAAACCTCCCAGAAATTCTAGAACTGGAGTTTGTTGTGTTGATTTTCAATTCATATCAGCCAGAGTCAGTTGCTGTTGCTTGCAACTAAAAATGCTGACTGATGCAAACATCTACCACTGTCTTGCCACACTGTCAGAGATATCATCTCTGCTAGTTGCTGAGTGTCGTCAAGTCAGTTCCAACTGGCAGTGACCCCATGTGGCAGAGTAGACCTGCCCCATAGGTTTTCTTGGCTGTAATCTTTACAGAAGCAGATCGTCAGCTCTTTCCTGCACAGAGCTGCTAGGTGGGTTCAAACTGTCAAACTTTTGGTTAGCAGCTGAGCGCTTAATCGTTGCACCACCAGGGCTCCTTTCACCCACTACTCTACCACCCACTCTACTATATTTAGACTCTATTAGATCAAGGACTGGATCTTATTTATCTCACAATATCCAAAGACTCAGCCGTCCATGACTATAGTACATATTTGTTGACCTAAATTGAACTTACCAGTAAAATGAGGAAGACTTGCTTACAGTTCCTTCTCTTAAAAATTCTCTGACCACATGGAAGCTCTCAGGTTGCTTATTAATGCAGAGGTACTTTTTTCTTCTAATCCTGCATCTGGTTTAGAATTTAAGATTTTACTTCCTCTCTGTATCCAGTAGGGAACAGATCTAGTGATTTTCTGCATCCAGAGGGAAAAATAATACACAAAAAGTGGTTTAAATACACCCACTGTTACTGTTACTTCATAATCAAAAGAGTTTTGTTTTTGTTTTTGTTTTTTTTTTGTATCCTTCAATGACCTATGTTAAATATCATTCTGTTTGGCCCCTATAGTACAAAATCTACCAATGCTAGGAAAGAGCCGTATTCCCCACATGCTCAGACTGACTTTCTCAGTATGAGGCTATCTTGGAAAGAGAAAGTCCACATTTGCAAGCTTAGAAGAAAGTTCCCCTTGAAGTTTTCCCTCTGTCCTGTTTCAGTATGTATTGACACTCAGACCCTGGGCTGCCTATGACATTCATTTTCTGGGTCAGTTTGTCCTTGAGTCATGATCACACTGTAACTTTCCAAAAACAGTTAATAATTGTGTCATTTACCAGTTAATTTCTGTGAATAGCTCAAATTATAGTAAAATGTTAGGACCAGAGTTAATTTAGGTCAGGTTGATATTATTTCCCTAGATTAAGAAAGTAAACTAGGTTGTTCCTACAATTTCATATTTTCCTTCATTACGTCTATCTGGCAAATGAATCATCCATAAATTGATGCCCATCAAAGCTGCAGTTTAGAAGTTCATCACTGTTTTCTTTCATTTGTTGCTTTCAGGATGACACGCACGGAAATATGTGCCAGTTCTTTACATAATCATAAGATGTTTCAATTCTGTCCTTTTGCTGCTAATCAACAACAGAGAACACTCTGGACAGTTTTCCCTGGAATGCCTATGAATTACTTGTCTCACAATCATAGCCTATAGAGTTGTCCGTTTGTTGGCTTCTCTATATTTTTATTGATACAATTGCCACTTCCATACCAAGATCACACCCTGGAAAAATCTTTAGCTGTCTTCACATCAACTTCCTGGGAGCTTACATGATCTTCTAGAAAATTTCCAAAGCATATTTTTGTCACTAGGTCCTAAGAATTATAGAATTTCATCTCTTTTGATTAAAATGGACCCCTGGTGCTGTAGTGTTTAAGAGCTCAGCTGCTAACCAAAAGGTTGGCAGTTCAAATCCACCAGCCACACCTTGGAAATCCTATGGGACAGTTCTACTCTGTCTTATAAGGTCGCTATGAGTCAGAATTGACTCGATGGAAAGGGTTTGGTCTTGGTTGATTAAAATAGTGATTTTGTGTGTTTCGTTAACAAAAGTGTATGTGTAGACAAGCATGTATGTTACCTGATCCACTTTGGAGTTTAAGGGGGTGAAGAGTTTACTCTGAGTTTCTGGTATACTAGATAGTAAATTCATTGAGAATGTGATATCAACTTTTAATGGTATTTTATAAAGCTCATGATCTGCAAGCCAAGACAGAGGGGTGACAGATGTTCCTAATTCATCTGCCAATATAGTTTAGATAATATGCTTCATGATGTATATATTCTTATTGAGCGTTTTTAATTTTGCACAAGAATACACAAAACTATTTAAAGTTAACATCCATTCACATATTGCATTGTGCTGTGGACATCACCAATGGAATTTTTCAGGAGTATTTCAATTTTTCTGTCAACTTGAGTTTCTGTTAAAAAAGTAGCAGGTTCAGGGGACATCTAGGTCAATTGGCATAACAAAACTTATTAAGAAAATGTTCCACGTCCTACTTTGGTGAGTGGTGTCTGGGGTCTCAAAAGCTTGCAAGTGGCCATCTAAGATGCATCAATTGGTCCCAACCACCTAGAGTAAAGGAGAATGAAGAACACAAAAGACACAAGGAAAGTATTAGCCCAAGAGACAGAAACGGCCACATAAAGTAGAGGCTTCATCAGCCTGAGACCAGAAGAACTACATGGTGCCCAGCTACCACCAATGATCACCCTAACAAGGAACAAAACAGAGTCCTGGATGGAGCAGGAGAAAGGTAAGGTGCAGAACTAAAATTCTAGTGAGAATACCAGACTTAATGGTCTGACTGAGACTGGAGGAACCCCAGAAAGCACGTCCCCTGGATTCTCTAGCAGCCCAGAACTAAAACAATTTCTGAGGCTAACTCTTCAGACAAAGATTGGACTGGACTGTGGGACATAAAGTGATACTCCTGAGGAATGTGCCTCTTAGCCCAAGTAGATACAAGAGACTAAATGGGCAGCTTCTGTCCAGAGGTGAGATGGGAAGGCAGAGAGGGTTAGGAGCTGGTCGAATGGACATGGGCAATAAGGAGTGGAAAGGAGGAGTGTGCTGTCACAGTATGGGGAGAGCAATTAGAGTCACATAACAATGGATGCATAAATTTTTGTATGGGAAAAAATTTTAAAAAGTAGCAGGATATTTCATATCCTGGGAATACTTCGTTTTATTTTGTAAGGTCCTAATAAGTATTTAACCATTGTGAGCTCTATTTTCTAACTTATGGTTAAGAGCTTGAGCTCCATAGAGACACGGGTAGAATCACCTGCAAGGGACAAAACCCCTGTGTTCTCTGGCAGAGAAGAAGAGGAGCACCTTAAATCGCCTATCCAATACCCTTCAGGAATTCCCAGCTGGAACAGCAGAGCCTGTATGATGCTGGCTGCTCATATTTCCACACATTCTGCTGGTGCTAACAGTTGATCTTGGCTGTGTTAGTTCTCTATTACTACCATAACAGATGCCACAAACTCACTGGCTTACATCACACAGATTTATTATCTTATAGTTCTATAGTTTATAAGGCTGACACAAGTCTCAATGGGCTACATGCCTTTCTAGAGGCTTTAAGGAAGAATCCATTTTCATGCCTTTTCCAGCTTCTAGAGCTCACTTTGATTCCTTGGCTTTGGTCGCCTTCCTCCATCCATCCAGCAACAGTAGGTTGAGTTGCCTCACATCTCTCTCTTTCTCACAGACTACAGCTGAGAAAGCCTTTCTGCTTTTAAGGACTTATATGATTAGATTGATCTCACTGGAGAATCCAGACTAATCTCCCCATATCAACGTCTGGACTCTAAATCACATCTTCAATGTCCTTTTACCACAAAAAAATAATATATTCACAAATTCCAGGGATTAGAGCGTGCACATCTTTGAAAAGTCATTATTCTGCCTACCATACCATATTACCTCCTCAGAAACTTCTTTATACAGCATTCTAGGGTTATAGATGGACACTCAGTTGCAATTGAGAGAAAATCTTTTTGATTTTCACTTAACAGTGTTAGAAGAAGATGTATGATTTAAAGAGACATAAAAATTTTCTCTGGATTCCCAAAACATCACCTGCCTCTGGCCTGTCATCCATTATTCCAGTATGAAAGATCCATGATTCAGTTCTAAAAGTGGTTTGCTCTCAAGAACACTATCTTAAAAGGGAAATACTACTTAGAGGGGTTCCTACTGCAAGGATGCATCAACCAACATTTTAGCAGGGCTTAGTTTATGACACAGGCCAAATGGGAAAAGGACAAGGGAGGCTAAATGGAGGAATAGGAGTTTGCTTATATCAGAGAGACGGTCCAAAGTGCCACTAACACCCACAGCTCCCTTCTCATGAAAAAACCTAGCCACAGATTTCCCTGCCTTGCAACATATGCTCTATTGCCTCGACTGACCACAGATGACGAGACTGAAATTGAAGCCCAAACCAAACCTAGTCATTGGGACATAGACCTGAGATTTTCACACTGCATGTTTGACCTGTTTGTGGGTCATGAATTAATTTATCAACATTTTAAGTGAAATAGAATGAATGAGAATAAAATGAAATGGAATGGAACGGAACTGAACAAATAGAATAGAGTGGAATGGAATAGAATAGAATGCATCTAACTAGAGAGGGTCAATCTTATTTCATGAAATGTTCATTTCAGTTGTATATGTGAATGTGTGTGTGTTTATTTGTGTGTGTGTGTGTGTGTGTGTGTGTGTGTGTGTGTGTACTGGGTCTAATGTAAATTTTTTTTTCTTACTGTGGGCAAATTTGAAAGCCACACAGCTTAATAGGGATCTGTGAGGTAGCCTAACATGAGAACTATGCCCTGTCAGGATATTTTTGTATTGGGTAGTAACCAGCTAACTAGCCAATTAAATTCTCTCTCTTATAGCATGTGAACAAAAGACTTCAAATAGAGTCACAGGTTGTGGAGTGTTGCAAAACCAAGATAAACACCTTGACAAGGCGGAAAGCAGAAACCACAAACTAGTCACAAGCTTGAATAATATGCAGAGACCGTGGGAGTAGAGAGCAGCAGGGTGGAGGGTTGGTGATTGCCGGTGGCAATAAAAAAGACAGAGAAAGAAGCAGAATAAGGGAAAGGCTGGTCACAGGAATGACAGAATCACAAGATTAAGAAGTATTGCTGTTGTTGTTGTTGGCTGCCGTCAAGTGAATTTCAACTCACACCAACCTCGTGTGTGCAAAAGAAAACCACTCCATAAGGCTTTCAGGCTGTGATCTTTCAGAAGCAGGTCACCAGGCCTGTCTTCCAAGGTGCCCACCAACCTTTTGGCTAGTAGTTGAGTGCCTGTTTGCTCCACCCAGGGACTCCCATTTTAAGAGCAAGGCATGGTGAGCTATTATTCATTCCATTTAGCAAATATTTTTTGAGTGCCTATTATGTGCCAAGCACTGTTCTAGAAGCCTAGAGGTATTGCACTAAACAAAACAGACACAAATCCATGCCTTCATGGAGCGAGCATTCTAATGGAAGTATCCTAGAGATTTATCCCAAACAATGTTTGAATTCTTTCTGATTGTACAAATGCCATGGTGAGTTCCTGTGCTCCCTCACTTTTTTTTTCTTATTCTTTCAACACACCCTGAACCTTGCAGCCAAGATAAAAGTTGATTACTTAGAGTTTTGCCTAAAACTCCTTTTAAATGCACAGAAGTCTCATCCTGGAGGGAATCGAGTAAGAGCTTTTCTCTTCTTTGCAGATGGCATTGGAACCAAAAAGGAAGAAAGAGGTAAATTAATTATAATAAAGGCTTCATCATTGTATCATGCTTACTCATTGTATATTTGTATTTATTTATTTTGGTGTTCTGTTCCAGTAAATTATTCTCCTTATGAAGATTCAAGAACTATTTGTTAGTCAAAATTTTCCTGTTAGCAGTTCTCCAAGCATGTCCCTCCTGACTTTTCAAAAAATGTTCCCCATCAGTTAGCTCTTTTTTTTTAATTTTGTATACTCTACCACTTCCTCTCGTCTGAATCGTTTTTATCCACACATCACTCAAGTCACTCCCATCTTATAAAAACAACAAACTTTCATATCTCTCTCAAACAACCATGATAACCTTTGCCCCTTCACAGATAAGCTTTTTGATAGAATCTTTCCATCTATACTTCCTATCAGTTCCCTTACCTTCTTCTCAGTCCTCAACCCATTTAATCTGACATATGCCTCCATCAAACTCTCCTTATGGCCATTTTTCTAAATCTATTTCTGAAAATCTAATGTATTATTTATATTTTTAATCTTCATATTTCTTGATCTCTCCACAGAGTTAGATATTTTCATCAGTCAGGGTGGTCTAAGTTATACTTCAGTTATGAAAAAAGAAAAAGAAAAATGACTAAAAAATCTTAGGCTCACAGCAACAAAGTTTGCTTTCTTACTCATTCTACCTGCCCACTGAGGGTGAGTAGGAGGAGTATGTTCACCTAAACCACTCAGGGAATTAGGCCTTTAGTACAACCTCCGTTTTGAACCTTGCCTCTTCTCCTGGTATGGATAGAATTTTGGTAGACTTCAGATTGGCAATTATATGTTGGGTTCAGAATTGACATACATCTTTTTCACTCATAATTCTTCAGCCAAAACTAAATAGGTGGTCATGCCCATCCACAATGGGCCAAGAAGTAGATGGTGACACGTAGTCATGAACCATGTTCCTGGAGGCACAGAATTGGAAAACTCTGATGAGCTGGATGTGGTTCCTACAGTGTAGTTCACTAATCCCTTCTTGGAACTTACTCTTCCTCAGTGTCTGAGTGACCACATTCTTGATGCTTCTCCTCTCTTTCTAGATGCTCTTTTTCTTTACTTTACAGGCTTGTTCTCCTCTACGCAACCTGTCCTACCATCTCATCTCTTTCCTGGGCAATCTCATCCTTGCCATTGTTCCTATTAACTTCTATGCATTAATGATTTTAAATCAGACATCTCCTCTGCGTTCCAAACCCAGATATTCTGTTCCCCACTCATTCTCAGTTCTATCTCTGCATTTTGATCGAAATTTAAGCTCACGTATTTATCCCCAAATGGTTTCTTTTCCTGTATTTCCTACCTCAGGGAATGGCACCATGAGTCATTCAGTCTTGAAAGTCAAAACTCCAGGAAATACTTTGATACCAGCATCTCTCACCCTCTATATCTAAATCTATCAGGTTTACTTCCTGAATAGATCTCATTCTGTTTTCCTTTTTCTGTGTTCTCTGTCACTATACTACACTCACTCCTCACTTATTGACATGGTTAGGTTCCAAAGACCAGGTCATTATGCAAAAATTGGCATTATGTGAAAATGGAGGATGACATCAGATCACAAAATGGAGGATGACTACATCTTTACACAATTGCAAAATTACACCCTTACATTACATCATTACGTAACTGCCAAATTACATCATTACATAACTGCTAAACCACTGAGAACCATGGTCCAACCAAGTTGACACATAACCTTAACCATCACAACAAGCATTACTCTCATCTCTCACCTTGGCATTCATTACTTCCAGATGTACCTCAATCATGTGCAAAATAGTTGGAGAGTAGATTTTTCGCTATTGTTGTAACTGTGAAATGTTGGCGAACAAGATCATCGACAAGTGAGGAGTGAGTATATTTCAAACCACCTCTGTCCCTTGTCTGGAATACTTACCACAACCAGTGGCTGTTGAGTCAACCCTGACTAATGGTGACACCATGTGTGTCAAAGTAGAAATGTGCTCCACAGAGTTTTCAATGGCTAGTTTTTCAGAAGTACTTTGCCAGGTCTTTTTTCTGAGGTGCCTCTGGGAGAACTCTGACCTCCACCCTTTCGGTTAGTAGCTGAGTGCGTTCACTGTTTGCACAACCCAGGGACTCCTGCCTGGAATACTACAACAGGCTAATTGGTCTCTCTCCTTATATTTCCACTTTTGAAGCTCTTTAACCCATTCTTTACATCGAAATCAGAATGGTCTTTCAAAAATGCAGATGCAGTGCCCCCCACCTTAAAATTCTTAAACAGCTTTCTCTCGCTCTCGGGGTAAAGCTAAAATCCCTGGTTGTTCTACAAGGCCTTTCATGGTCTCTTGAGTCCCTTCCTATCTCTACACTCTCATAATACTGTGCATCACTATCAACAGTTCATTCTGCTCCAGACAGAGGGGACTCCTTTTAGTCCCTTGAATTTTCCAAGCTTTCTCCACAAATGAGTCTTTGCACATTCCTTCTAACTGGAATACTCTCCTCCCCTCCTTCACTTCAGTTCCTACCATCCAAAGACAACTCTTCCCTAGAGTACCTAGGTAAAACTTTTAATTCCATGATAATTCTTGTAAAAAATTCGTGTTTGTTGTTCAGGTAAGTTCCATGAGGAAAGGGCATATGCTAGATTTTCTTTCATTTTATTATTTTCCCAGCTTCTAACATGATGTCTGGGATACATTGTATGTTTGATAATTCTAGTTTGAATGAATGATTGAATGGTGAGATATTAAATTCCTTTTATATACTAAATTTTAGTGAAAATAAAATTTATATACTTGTTTAAAATTGTTCAAAAGAAAGTGATTCTTATCACTAGAGAAATTTCTAAAGAATTTCTTTTTAGGAATAAATGAGATTTTGGCCAAGATGCACTTGTTAATAAGATTGTTAGTGATAATCTCACTAACAAAAGAGGCATAGTCGCTCATTTTTTCCCAATTATATGTCACGAACGTTCTTCTTACATGATATTTAGGGTAGTGACTAGACACATACCCAGATGGCCAGTGCTGAAAAAGAGCAATCAACTGGGAAACTGTCAGTGATTTCCCCACTCGTGATTCGGGAGAAACTTCTGAGTGAGTTGCCAATGTCAGAGTTTAAATAAATACGGACTTGCAGATTTTACTGAATTTCTGGGAAATGAATTTAACCAGCCCCATATATAAGGCAACATGTTGTCCAAATTTCAAGCTGATAATTTTCTGCAGTCATCCTAAGGACTAACACTGACATAAAAAGAAAATAATTTTTCTCAATTTAGTCATATATTAACTCTTCTAAGCTAATAAGTTTCCTCTGATGCAATTTTAAAAGCTGTTCAACAAATATGTGTTTCTTCTCACTTAAAGGGCAAAATTCGCATCACAGTATTAAGTAATCAGTGTCTTGATACTGGAAAAAGCATTGGTAATTTTACATTTTTTAAATTGAAACTTATGT
Organism: Trichechus manatus latirostris; assembly: GCF_000243295.1. Classification (NCBI taxonomy): domain Eukaryota; kingdom Metazoa; phylum Chordata; class Mammalia; order Sirenia; family Trichechidae; genus Trichechus; species Trichechus manatus. The sequence goes on from NW_004443986.1 coordinate 6,722,112, forward strand.
TTAAGGTCCACGTGTAAGCAATCAGAGGGAGCCCTGGTGAACAGTGCTTAAGCCCTCGACTGCTAACCAAAAGGTAGGCGGTTGGAACCTACCAGCCACTCCATTGGAGAAGGATGTTGCAATCTGCTTCCTTAAAGATTTATAGTCTTGGAAACTCTATGGGGCAGTTCTACTCTGTCCTATAGGGTTACTGTGATTCGGAATCAACTTGATGGCCGTGGGTTTGGTATGGTTTGGGGTAATCAATCAGACTTTTCATAAAGAACATGACTAAAAGAATTTCAACATACATAAGAAAAGATTAAATAGTAAATGTTTGAGGTTAAAATCAGATAGATATTATTCACATCAATTACTGTGTGTAATTAAATTATTTGAACTTTCCTTAACACTTTAAATCATTAACTTCTTGGAGCCACATAGAGAGTGAATTTTGTTGCTATTTTAAGAAATGTATTTACAGAAGATGATAGATTTGCTCCTAATCCACCCATTATTGCAGAAGAATAATAATTTACTAATATCTGTGAAAGGTCCTGCTGGCTGAGATTTTAATGATGCCTGAACCATGAAAGTGGTTCGTGGAATGTGAATTGTGGAAAGTGGGAAGGGGTATCGTGAAAGTGATTAGAAAGATAGTAAGCAGAATGAAAAGATACCTATCATTGAAAGGTTACTTAGAATTTTGCAAGTGTAAGATACCCTTTATTTTGCAAATGCATGTAACATCTATTTATTGTGCGCCTGCAATGTATGAGGCACTGCAACAAACTGGGACTTAAAGTACTTCAGTGAATCTTCTCAGTGGATGAGCTGAGCTAGAGCCTGGGTCTCTGGGCTCTTGGTCCATTGTTCTTTCCACTTCACCATGATTACATTTAATACAATCATCTTTCTGGAATCATCAATGTTGCAACACTCTGGAAACTATGATTCTGCATATTTTGAAATGGGTGCTTTGTATAAGTGGTTACAAGGAATCATATAGTAAAAGGGAAAAAAGAAATTTTCAGAAAGTATTTAAAGACCAAAAAAAATTTTAGGGAAATGTTTCAGGGTTCCAAAGAAAAAAATTAAACAGAGAAAAGTCCCTTTCATTTTCACTGGTGGGTAGATGAAAGTAAAAGTTCTGAAATGTGAAAGAACTCTGGGACTCATTTGGATATATTTGTTTGTATTTCCAAAAGGTAAATCACATGACATAAAAGATTTCTGGTCAATTTAAGGGCCTTAAGAGGATAGTTTGTGGTATTACCACACAATTCCCTTTCATATTCATGCTGCTGATATTGATTGCCTATTGGTCTCTCCCTGGGCAAATTTTTCCAACATCACTGAGAATGTGGGAGTATCAGAGAAATACTGGATTGGAAAGTGATTTCCAGAGAAACTTTCTGTACCAAATGTCTCTCTCTCTTTTTCTTTTTTTTGATTTGGTAGATCACTGTCTGAATACACTAATGACCTGAAGAGTCATACTATTTAACAATTAAAAACTGTTAAGGGATTGTTCCAGAAGAATGAAAATGTAGACCTTCCCTCGCTAATGAATGACCCATTGGGTGATAGTTTCTCTCTGTAATCCCCTTCCCTTCTTCCTCTCCCAACTGGGCACTGCTCAGAGTGCTTCAATGGAGATTGCCCTAGAAAGGAAACTCCGCTGCTGTAAATCCAGAGAACTAACAAATGATTAGGATCTAGTGGCTTCTATTAGCATTGTCTTTCCATGTCCCTAAATGTTGAGACTTTTGTGGGGTGGTCTAAAAGACTAACCACAATTTCAAACATTTTATCTTTGGGAAATTGCATTCTTGTTCCAAACAATTGACTTGCACATACAGTTGATATGGATTTTTTTTTTTTTTTAATTATACATGGTTTAAGCTATAGCATGGTAGAAATAATAACAGCAAAGTCTGAGCATGGTTTGAGGATCTAGGTAGTGTTGCCAACAATTCCTCAAATGTTTGGGAGAGTTTTCCAATGTTGCTGTAATAGAAAAACTTTGAAAATAAGAATGCAAAAGCCTGGAATCAAGCGCCTGCTCTTCCACTTATTAAGCTATATGACATTGACCCAAGACACTGGACCTGAGTCATGCTTTCAAGTGAGACAAATGGGGATTTGGGTTTTTCCTCTATCACTTACCAAGTTACTGAATTTTTCTGACTCTCAACTTCTTACCTTTTGGAATTTGGGTGGGGAGGCGGATTAAAAATAATATGTGCTTAGTAAGTACTGAGCCAGTGAATATTTGCAATTATAAGATCTGTGGAAGGTGCTTAAAAACTGTAGAATGTTATCTTATATAAGGTATTATATTGTTGAATAGGTACAGTCATTATGCAATTTAGATCACAATCTGAAATCATAGTGTATATATAACTTGATGCTTGCTTGTTATCTGTCTTCTTGACTAGAATGATTAAATACAGGTCATATGAGGTTAGGGGTTTTGTCCATCTTCTTTGTCACTCTATTTCCAGTCCCTAGAACAGTGCCTGGCACATAGTAGGCTCTCAATAATATATGAACCACTGTCATAGCACCTATGTGCCAGGCATCTCATCTACATAACAACCCTGTGACCTAGGTAATATTACTATATATAATTTGTAGATAAGGAAACTGTGACCTTAATCAGTCCCACAACCAGTAAAGGGAAGAGGTAGGATTTGAACTTGGTCTGGCCCCAGAATCCATTCTCTTATATGCTGTACGTCCCTGGCAATAAATACTGATTGAATAGATGAGTAAACATCCATCTTCTTCCACAATTGTTTGGCAATAACAAAAACATAATAACATTAAAGATGTAATGTTAGATAAACCCTTTGTATGAAGAACAATGGCCATTTCCTTCTGTCTTCATTCTCAGTGTCTTAGTTTCCTCGTGCTGCTGTAACACACATACCACAAGAGAGTGGCTTCAAAGAACCAAAATTTATTTTCTCACATTTCTGGAGGCTAAAAGTCCAAATCAGGGTCTCGACTTTTTTGATTCCTTTCTTGTTGGTAGCCTGGGCATTTCCCGGTTGCATCTATCTTTCCCAGCTGTGCTTACTTTTGTGTCTAATCTGCTCTTTTTATAACTCAGAAGTGATTAAGATTATGACACACCCTACACTGATATGACCTTATTAACATACAAAGAAAACCTTTTTCCCAAAGAGGATTACATCCACAGGTATAAAGGTTAGGATTCCAACACATACTTTGGGGGAACGCAATTCAATCCATAACACATAGTGACCAAGAAAAACTCCTTGGAGCAAAAAAGGGAAAACAGTCCCATATTCGGACAATAACTGAGGTGAGGTTACACAGAGCTGTGAGTGGCAAAGGATTGCCCTCTAAATCTTTGTGGCCTTTGGGTAAAATGATCTGTAACTTTTCTCTTCCCGTTCTATTGCACCAAGTACCTTTATCCTCCTGGTAAACCACGGAGCAGAATGACGTGTTCAGTGGAGAAGTCTGGCACTTGGGTCGCTCCATCCCAAAGAACAGTCACTAAGGAAGCTGCTGGGGCTAATGTCTAATCTAGGAAGTTAAAATAACACTTCTTAGATTATAATCTGGCTTCATTATCCTGAGGGGTCACTTAGCTTTTGATTTTTGATTTTTTCTACTCAGAAGTAAGCACTTTGTAGATTTGACTTATTTGTCCTCAAAGTTAGCTCATGCTATAAAAAAGATCTGTGAAATAGATGTGTAACCTTGCAGAATATAAACTTTCTGAGCCTCAATTTCTTTAATAATACTTGGCGTGTCTATTTCATAGGTCTGCTGTGTATCGGCATGAAATAATGCTTCAAGAACTATAGAGTGCTATACACACATAAGGAACATTCTTGCTCTTATAGAACTGAGGAGGTAAAATGGTTAATGGCTCTGATGCCATATTGCCTGGATGGAAGTCTGGTTCATCACTCACATGATCTTGAACTTTCTGTTCGCCAGTTCCCTAATCTCTAAAGCTAATAATAAAAATAGCTATGTCATGAGGATTTGGTAAAGATTAAATGAGCTAACATATGTAAAGTTCCTAAAATAGTTTCTGGAAAGTGGTAATGATGTCTTAATAACTGTTGGTTGTTATTATTTCTAAAAATTGTAACACATTACTTAAATATATATGAGGCTTTCTTCCCACCCTAATAAACTTTTTGCTCTTCAAACTCTCTCTAGTCTATTTCTTCATCACTTCGCTTTCTTTCATCATCTGAATATGAAGTCTTTTACATTTATAACTCTTAATAGCTCTAATTTTGAATATTCATTGTATTAGTTTCCTAGGGCTGCCATAACAAATTGCCACAAAGTTGGTGGCTTAAAACAACAGAAATTTGGTGTCTCGCAGCTCTGGAGGCCAGAAGTACCAAAGCAGGATTCCAAGAGGGCCATACTCCCTCCGAAGGCTCTAGGGAAAACTCTTTTCTTGCCTCTTGCAGCTTCTGGTGGCTCTGGGCAGTCTTTGGATCGGAGCTGCATAACTTCAATCTCTATCTCCATCTTTACATGGCCTTCTCCCCAGGTGTCTCCTCTTCTTTTAAGGACACTTGTCATTGGATTTAGGGCACACCTGGATAACCCAGGATGATCTCTTCCGAATGTTCTTAACCTAGTTACATCTGAAAAGACTTGTTTTACAAATAAGATAGCATTTAAATGTCCCTGTGGGTATATCTTTGTAGGACGGAGACAGATACCATTTAGCCCTCTACATTATGAATGACCCTGAAGGTCTCTAAGACAATGATTTTTAATTCTTCTGAGGCCCATATCAGGTTCCTCTATAAAGTACCCAGATGCTCAAGGCAGAGTCATGAACTAGTGAGTTTACATCTCAATTCAGTTGTTTGTTCTCTATCCCTCATTACATAAGGATTCATCCTTATTCATGTTTACTAGAGCTACCTATTATAGTTTAATGCATTTTGTGAGATTGGATTACATGGTAAATTTATACAACTTTGATTATTCTAAGACGTCTTGAAATCTATTCCTAGTGCATGTCAGCAGTCTGCTTTCTCTGTAAAGTCGCAACACTCTTTAGGTCTGAATCTGTATTTCCAGCTGCTTCTAGGAATTTTTACCTAGATGTTCATCAGGAAACTACATTATGTATAAAATTAGCTTCTTCCTCAAAATTGCTTCTTCCGCTCTTGGTAAATGAAAACATCATTCACTCAGCTACAGCTAAACATCTGAGCATCATCACTGAGTCTCTCTCACCCTCCACATGCAAAGTTTTGCCATGTTCTGTTGCTTCTATCTCTAAAACATCTGTAGTATTTATTCTTCACTCTCCAGTTCTGTGACTTTCTTAGATTGCACCTTGATATTTTCTCATCTCACCTGAGGTAAACAGCCACCTGAGTAAGCTATTTGCCTCCAACATCTTCCATAGTGATAGTACCTCCCTACTCAAAACCTTTGAAAGCTCCCTTCCACCTACAGTATAATTTCAAACTTTCTTCTTAGCATGGCATCCAGGGTCCTCACAACCTTAATCACGTATACACTTCCAGCTCACCCATACCGCTCCCTCCACATACCCTCAGTTCAGGTTATACGGGCTCATTATTATTTCCATACAAGTTTGCCTTTTTAATCCACCTTTGCTTTCGCCCAATTTCTTCTCTCTGCCTTTTTTGCCAATTTCTATTCATTCTTCATAAATTGTTTATCTGTCAAAAGACTCTCCTCAGGGAATATTCCCTGATAATCCCTGACATTTCCTCCCTTTCTTCTTTCCTTCCTGAGGAATATATCTCTCTGTCCTCTGTGTTCCCATGGCACTCAAGTAACCATTTCTATATTGTTTTAAAATTACTGTTAATGTATTAATGTTTCTTAAGATAAACTATCAGCTTGTTGTGGACAAATGGTGTGTTTTGCCTCTCTTATTAGCCCTAGATCCCTAGAAAACAGTGCCTGAGACAAAGCTAACCTGCTAACATTTTATTGGCATGTACAATCCCAGGGAAGCAAGAGTGAGGGAGAAAAATGAAAGTGAGGTAGAAAAGGAGTGAAATAAAATACTAGGTGATTTGTTACTGAAATAGCCACAGCTTCTTAATAAACACAGCATGTTGCTTGAATGACATGAAGTGTCTCTAACAAGGTCACATAAACCCACTGTATCTCAGACCAGTTCTTCTGTGAAAGAAAGGTGGGTAATTTATCCGTGTATTCTCCGCTTTTCCTGTCTTTCATTGGTCAATACTCACCCCATAGAACATTAATTCCCCATACCTCTAAAATGTGTTGCCCAGCCCCTTGGAAGCCGTTAGAAAAATCTGAGTCTCTGTAGGTCCAGTCAAGCTGAATTTAGATGCTAGAGATGAGCTTCTATGATTCCCTTCAGCCTAGTCCTCATCTCTTCTCAGGCAAGGCAGAGAAATAAGATCATGGCTGTTCAGAAATAAGATCATGGCTGTGATGACTTTTACAATGATAGGAAAAGTGGAAGCCATCAGAGACCAGGCAATGCCAAGCAGATTAAGGTGGTAGGGACATATACCAGGTCTAGATCACTTCTCTTTGTTCCCTGATGTGTATCAAGCTTAATGTGTAATAAGTGTTTACTGTAAGGGGAAGTCATCCTCATCACCATTATCAAATGTGACCTGAGGTTAAATCTAACTTACTTACATGTTATTGGAGATACAAAGCCAGGGAAGTAACATGTACTGGGTACTTCAGTTCCAGCTGCGGTCAAGTTGATTCTGACTCATGACAACCCCATGTGTGTCAGAGTAGAACTGTGCTCTATACTGTTTTCAATAGCTGATTTTTCAGAAGAAGATTGCCAGATCTTTCTTCTATGGTGCCACTGGGTGGACTCGAACCTCCAACCTTTCAGTTAGCAGCCGATCTCTTTAACCATTTGCACTACCCAGGGACGCCATTGAGTGCTTACTAAGTGCCAAAAACTATATGAAGCCATTTGCCTTCTTCATATGCGTTTTTTAGTCTGATCCTCCCAATAGCCTGTAAGACAGGTGCTTCTGATATCTTCATTTTATAGGTAAAGAAATGAGGTGAGTAAATTACTTGTCCAAGGTCACATAGCTAGTAAGTTACAGAGTCAAGATTTTGTCTCAGGTAGCCTAAGTCCAGAGCCTCAGCTTTTCCAAATGTCATGCTATACAGTCTCCGAAAATATCCTTCAATATCCACCTGCAATTGTTCTGAAGAAGAAAGTCAGATTTAAAATTGGAGCATAGCTTGCATTATCCTTTATTTAAAAAATGCGCAGTCCCTCCAGCAAACTCCTCTACAACGCCTCCAACAACCACAGAACTTCATATGACCCTCAAATCCATGGTTGTGTGAACACACCCTGACATCTACCGTCTGTAAGAATTCACCACTGCAGAGATCAGTTGTGCTTTCCATTAACAGATTTGCAGAGGTCAAACAAGCTATCAAGCTATTTCTTCAGAATTCAAAAGTTTTGGAGTTTCTGTAGAGTGACTCACTGTTGAAGTCACAGTTGGCTGTTATACCTCTTCCTGAGAAGGTTGGTGAGATGGGCTCTGCACATGGGTTTCTCTTCTGTGGTTGAATTACTAAAATGATCAGTTACTGCAGATGACCAGCTGGTGTGACCCCCATATAGGCCTCCATCCTGGCTGCAGGGAAGGAAAGTGTGAAGTTTATTTCAATGTTCACCAAGTATGTAATCATCCAAGGAATCTAGTTGCAATCATGTCTTCATATCACTCTCCAGGGGAAACATTTTGATCTTAAAAACATTGTCTGGAGGAAGCCATCTGGTGTACCCTGAGCCTGATTATAGTATTGTTTGGGTTATAAAACATACCTTTCTCAGCTGTCTTAGTGAATTCCAAATTTCCACCCCCTAAACTACATAGCAAAAAATTTGTCCAGTCACTTCTGAGTGCTATTCCTATCCTTCGCAGTTGTAAAAATGTTGTAGCATATGCAAGGCATACAAAAGGGTTATGAATTAATTCAGAGATAAATGCTTCTTATGAATAGCTGCTCATTAATCTGACAAGAGAGTAAAAGGCTGGATACAAGCCCCAACTGCTAAATGGCCAGCAGGAATTTCAGATCTATTGCATTCCTAGATTTCCTTGAAAGATAACTATAGAATGAACAATTGAAGTGGCTCAGAGTTGTAATAATATTTAATGTTTAAAGCATACTATGTGTCCTTTGGGCCTACTGGTTGAATGTTGAACCAGACAGATGGGAGTTAGAATCCAGGTTCCAGGTTGCACTGACTGGTGGCTGAGAGCAAACTACCTCTCTCTCTAAGCCTCATTTGACCCATCTGGAAAATGTAAATAATAAAAGTACATACCTAATAAGACCCTTGTGAAGGTTAAATGACTAATACTTATAAAGTACTTGACATGTCTGACTCATGTTGCTGCTGTTAGGTGTCCTTGAGTGGGTTCTGACCCATAGCTACTCTATGTCCAACAGAAGGAAACACTGCCTGGTCCTGCGCCATCCTCACAAACGTTATGCTAGAGTCCATTGTTGCAGCCACTGTGTCAATCCATATCTTTGAGGGACCTTCTCTTTTTCTCTAACTCTCTACTTTACCAAAGATGATGTCCTTCAGGGACTGGTCCTTACTGATAACATGTCCAAAGTAAGTGAGTCGAAGTCTCACCATCCTCACTTCTAAGGAGCATTCTGGCTTTACTTCTTCTAAGAAAGACTTGTTCATTCTTCTGGCAATCCATGGTATATTCAATATTCTTCACCAACATCATAATTCAAGGGTACCAATTCTTTCTTTGTCTTCCTTATTCATTGTCCAGTTTTCACATGCATATGAGGAGATTGAAAACACCATGGCTTGGGCCAGGTGCACCTCAGTCCTCAAAGTGACATCTTGGTTTTGAACACTTTTGCAGGAGATTTGTCCAATGCAATACGTCTTTTGATTTCTTGACTGCTGCTTCCATGGGCGTTGATTGCTCATCCAAGTATAATGAAATCGTTGGAACTTCAATCTTTTCTCCATTTATCATGGTGTTGCTTGTCGGTCCAGTTGTAAGGATTTTTGTTTTCTTTATGTTGAGGTGTAATTCATATTGAAGGTTGTACTCTTTGATCTTCATCAGTAAGTGCTTCAAGTCCTTTTCACTTTCAGCAAGCAAGGCTGCATCATCTGCATAACATAGGTTGTTAATGAGTCTTCCTCCAATCCTGATTCCACATTCTTCTTCATAGAGTACAGCTTCTCAGATTATTTGTTCAGTATACAGATTGAATAAATATGGTGAAAAGATAAAACCCTGATGCACACCTTTCCTAGTCTTAAATGACACAGTATCCCCTTATTCTGTTCGAACGACTGCCTCCTGGTCTATATACAGATTCCACATGAGCACAATTAAGTGTTCTAGAATTTCCATTCTTTGCAATGTTATCCATAATTTCTTATGACCCATACAGTCAAATGCCTTTGCATAGACAATAAAACACAGGAAAACATCTTTCTGGTGTTCTCTGCTTTCAACCAAGATCCATCTGACATCAACAATGATATCTCTCATTCCACCTCTTCTGAATCTGGCTTGAATTTTCTGGCAGTTCCTTGTCAATGTACTGATGCAACCGTTTTTGAATACCAATTAAGATGCTTCCACAAACAGATGCAATGCTTGGAAGTGCTCACTCATCTATGCCAAGAAATTTGGAAGACATCTACCTGGCCAACTGACCAGAAGAGACCCATATCTGTGCCTTTTCCAAAGAAAGGTGGTCCAACAGAACTCAGAAATTATCAAACAATACTAATATCACAGGCGAGTCTGACTCATAGCTGTTTTAAAATCATCACACAAGTAGCTTCCAGGGAATCCTTGAAAATGCACACTGACATTGATTTTTTTTGCTACTATCTCTATGTTTTTTCTCTCTCAATAAGGTTTAAGACCATCAGGATAAGAAATAAAGAAATACAAATAAAATGAATAAGAATAAAAAAATTTAAATATAATTAGTTTCTTATGGAAAATAAAATGTTTTTAAATAATTAATACAGTCATGGTTGTTGAAGCTTTGACAATTCAAAGAATTTCTGAGATAGAAAGCTGTAAGTTTTGGACCCTAGAAAATTCTAAATATAGGATGAAAATGAGAAAAGAAAAAAAGGAATTCAGAGAGATTTTGAAAACAATTAGAACAGAGTGGTATCAAGGATTCTAAGAGAGGAGAGATTTTCAAAAGAGAGTTTTCTTCATCCATTTAAATAAATACTTACCGAGTGTGTCATATATGCCAGGGTAGTACAAGTGGTTTGCATCCAGCTGCTAACCTAGAGGTTAACTGTTCAAACCCACCCAGTAGATCCACGTAAGAAAGGCCTGGCTATTCTCTTCCTTAAAGATTACGGCCAAGAAAACCCTATAGAGTAGTTCTATTCTGTAACTCGTGGGGTTGCCATGAGTCGGGTCCATCTTGATAGCAAGGAAAAACAAAAACAACATATATGCTAGGCTCTGGAAAAACAAGGTGATACAACACAGTCTCTGCCTTTAGGAGAATCCAATATCATGACAAGTTTATTATAGTGGAAATGCGTGCAAGGGAAGGGTTATAATGCCGTTTGGGAATGGGTTGTCTTTGCTATGTTCATGAACATGATTAGTGTAGGGTGTGTCTTGAGTCAATCTCTTACAAGATATATAAAGACCAGATTAAAAGCAAGCAGAGATAGGGGAAGAGAGATGCCAAGCCACATGAAGATCACCCAGGAGCAGAAGCTCAGAAAAGACAACAACCTTCCTCTAGAGCTGACAGAGACTTCCCCTAGAGACAACACCTGAATTCAGACTTCTAGCCTCCTAAACTGTGAAAAAAATAAATTGTTGTTTGTTAAAGCCATTCACCTGTGGTGTTTCTGTTATAGCAGCACTAGATAACTAAGACAGTCGCTGAGTCCAAATTGACTCAATGGCAAAAGTTTTTTCTTTTTTTGTTTGTTTGTTTTTAAGGGTGAGAAGAAGGCCTGAGGGGGAGGAAAGAGACTAGTTTTATGACTCGTACAATGGGGTGAATGGTGATAATCAGGAAAAAGTTTGGAAAGATGATAATTTAGTTTTGTGAATTTTTAGGGAGTCGTTAGTCCCAAATGAATGAGAGTGCAAAAAAGTTAAAACAGTTTTGGCAATGAAGAAATCACTGGTGTCATAACAGAGCAGGGATGGGACATAGGCCTCATGTGCCACCAAGAGTAACTAAGTAGTGGTAACTGTTGATGGCTGCTTCTCTTCCCACCTTCCTCTCCATTCTGCACCATAAAGGGCCTGGCACAGACATGTGTAGACACCACAGTCCATAACGCCAAGTTTGGTCCACATCCCTCACAGAAAGCTGCCCCTGGCCACCTCTCAGACCTAGAAGTACCCACACCAGCAGCAGCATGGTGCTGTATCTCAGGAGACAGACCAGGGGGTTATTTCTGCACAGATCTGGGAAGCAGGCTTGCGGTCATTTGGACAGAGAATTCCAGAGTCCTGGAATCTTGGATAAGAGAATATCATAAGCTCTGGGTAGTGCATCCGTATGGCCTTGAAGAATCCTTGTCCAGTGTGAATAAAAACAGAGGGAGGGCAGCAAGAATAAGGATGGATTACAGGAGGAACTCCAGAATTCACATCCTCAAGTACCACAGAAAGAAAAGAAAGAGGCCTCCCTGCCCAGAAGTCCCAAGCAAGTCTGACTGTTTCTTATTCTATCTAAGTGGTCAAAGGCTCGTCCTATGCTGGGCATCAATCACTGCGGCCAGGAGGAATGTGATGAGCTATTTAACTTCACCTGATCATGTACACTAGCCTGGGGAGAAGATAAACCCCATGGTCTGAGAAAGAAGGAACAGGGGATGTTAAGCAAGGTAAGACGAAAGGATGCGGAGGAAAGGTAAGAGAAACACTAGCGATTCCGGGACAGCACTCTTCTTTGGACCCTGTAATAAACCACTTCCCCATCAGAGAGGCATATGGCAGCATTATGGAAGAATTTGGGGACATTCCAGTGTTCTTTGAAGGATACTAGAAAAATATTCTCACCAAGAGCTCTAGTGTAAGCATGAGGCAGGACTGCTGCTGGGCCTGGCACTGTTTGTCTTTCTTATGCCCGCTGAGCCCCTGGAATATTCCTGTGACAGCAATGTGCACGCTGAGGCTGCATTGTGCAGAGCCTGGGTGAGTAGCAGGAGGTTGTCCTGCTGTTGCAACTGGAGTGAGAGTATGGCTGTAGCGTGTGTGTGTGTGTGTGTGTGTGTGTGTGTGTGTGTTGGATTCTTTTGACAACCTATCAGTCAACCACAGAGTTTCAGTCACATTGTCAGTGGTTCCCTCCTGAGTTAATTTTTAATCAGTCATATAAATAAGGAAACTGAGTGAATTAGAGTTGCATGATGTCTCCTTTTTACACCTCAGAGACCTGAAAACCATATAGATTTGCCAAGTAATGAGGTGTCAGCATGTTAGGGTGACAGTAGTAAAAAGTACCTCTTTAAAATAAGGAAGTAATTATTAGTGAAAACGTAGTTCTGTAATTTTTGACCTGAAACAAAGTTTATATCATTTTTTCCATAGATATTGACTGCAGCACTGACTGTTCTGAAACATTAAGTATTGTCTCGAAAAACACATTCAACAAAGCCCTTTAACTGAAATTCCAAAATGCTTTTAGAAACAACTCCACTGTCCCCAGTGTCTCAATTTACTGTTGGAAAAGAACATATTTTTACAAGTATAGAACATGTATCTTAAGCCTGTACCTTGATATATTATTCTATAGAGAATTATTAATGTACTGAAAATACAATTTGTCCCATAGTATCCTGAAGTCCTATTAAAATTTGAGTGGAATATTTGCCTCTTACCACATCATGGCTTTTCAGTCCACTTAATTCTTATCCTACTGTCTTGAAAACATGGAAAGTATAATGCAAATCATAAAAATAAGTCTCAGAAAACCTAATTCAAGCTTGGCCCTGCAGATAACTTTTTTTTTTTTTTTTTAACTTTTATTAAGTCAGTAAATCCCTCTCCTCCTACTCCTCCTACTTCCTTCCCTAGAAACCCTCCACTTCCTTTGTCCAAACTTCTTTTTGAGTGGCTATATCCATGACTGTCTCCCTCTCATCTCTCCGGTCTCAGTTTATATGCCACCTCCTCAGAGAGGTTTTCTTCATTTCCGCTCCATAAAGTGGGGACATTCTGTTATTGTCTATCACAGCACCCTGTTTATTTCCTTCATAGCAATAATCGTAATCTATTTTTGTTTTGTTTACTTGTTTATTTTCCGTCTCCTCTTTAGAATGCCTAGTTTGTAAGCTCAGGTAAATTTTCTCATTTGTTTTCAGTTGTAAGCCAGAGCCAAGCAGTATATCATATATAATTTCTCTCACAATATGTATTGAATAGGAGCCATGATGGCACCATGGTTAAGCCTTCGGCTGCTAACTGAAAGGTTGGCAGTTTGAATCTACCAGGCACTCCTTGGAAACCGTATGGGGCAGTTCTACTCTGTCCTATAGGGTTGCTATGAGTCGGAATAGACTAAAGGCAATGGGTCAGGTTTTATGTGTTGAATGATTATAGGTAGGAAAGAAGGGATATAGGCTCATTTAAAGCAAAATTTAGCTCTTTAATTTCTATATATCACAACCCTGTAGCTCAGTACCTAACATAGAGTAGGTACCCAATAAATATTGGTTGAGTAAATGAATATGTGATCAGAGAAGTGTCTGAAAATGTCAATAATTTCCCTCCTAGCAACCACAGGAGACAGAAGAAGTAGCAAAGACCAGAAAGGGGGTAATAAAGTTGGCGTATTCACCAACCACAAGTACTCTTTTGATTTTGGTTGATATTTGTAACAGGGAAGTAATACCACCTAATGTGCACATGGCTGAAACTAAAGTCTGGTTTCATTTCTCCTCTCCAAGCAGCACAGTCTTAAGGCTTTTCCCTGGTCTTTCCAAACATACTGTACAGATGCATTCCCAAGATTACGTGTATAAAAAATTCTTGCAGTGAAAAAATTATCTAATTTTCTCCAAAGTTTCTGTTTGTATCAACCTGTGCTATTAGGCTCAACAACTTCTCTGTGGTACTCAGGGAGCACATCCTCAGGAAGAGCAGGCAGATACTTAGAAAAGCCTTGGTTTTTTTCATCACAATACACTACATACCTACTGACTGTGACTAATGACCACCCTCAGATATTTGACAATTTTTCCTCATGACATACAATTCATTTTTTCCACTTTTCATTTTGAACCAGATCCACAATTTTATTGTCACGATAAAAGGCACACACAGGTGGATTGTATTTAAAAGTTGAGGCCTTGGGCCCAATTTCTAGGGTCCGTGTCTGACTCCCCTGATTACATGTGTGATGCTGAGCAAGATGTTTAACCTCTTTAGGACTCCTACCCATAACATGAACATAATCATATTTACCTCGTGGGTTTTTTGTTTGAAATAAATGAAATAATTCATATAAAGTACTTTGTGTAGTGCCTAGAAAATAGAAATGGCTTTCTAGTACTGGATATGAGCTACCATTATTATTATCTACTTCATATTTGCTTTTCAGTTGATGAAGGAAATCCTCAGGTATTTGAAACAAATGGTAGAGATGGGAGAATACTTGCCTCTGGCCTCATGATAATTCAGGAACTAGGAATACCATTATTACTCTTTCCTGATAGACAGTTGTGATGAGAGGGAATGTAAGATGTTTCTTTCTTCTCCACAACACGTGGGAATTCCCCAAGAACGACGACAGGGTAAAATTGTCTTCCTTCCCCAACCAGGAAAAACTTATTCACAGTTATATTAAAGGAAACCCAGTGTCTCTTCTGTTTTTGCTAAGTCATTCTGCTGTACTTTTTTTTTCTATTATCTATTGGCCTTTCAAAACACATCTTGCATCAACAATTAGATGACAATGTCATCAAAATAAAGAGAGAATGACAACACAATTGAAAGAGATAAATCTGTGCATAAAGCTGCATTTTAACAATTCATTAGAAAAGTCATTGCTGTGTCAGTCGTACTAATACATGTGTGTGTGCGGACACATGTGCATGAATATAGTGAAGAAAGTCCAAAGGCCAAGATGGATAAAAGCATACTTCCATAATAGGTCCCAAAATGTCTCAATCCTGTTTTTGCTTGAAAAAGTAATACATCCAAGCAATGTATTTTTGAAATTACTATCCAAAATACTCTATCTCCTTACCCTGCTTGGAATATCTGTTATTATATTACAGATTTTTTAGCTTATTAATTATTTCTCTTACTAAATTTGAAGCCTTGTAAAGGCAAGGAATTTTCTCTCTCATGTGTAGATAGGAGCCCCAGTGGCGTAGTGGTTAAGAACTCAGCTGCTAACCAGAAGGCTGGCAGTTTGAGTACACCAGCCACTCCTTGGAAACCCTGTGGGGCAGTTCTACTCTGTTCTATAGGGTCACTCTGAGTCAGAATCAACTCGACAGCAACAGGTTTTATTATCAGACTCAGATTGTGTGAGGGGATAGGGATATGGGTGGGTGGGGGAAGGAGTTGGGTAGTAGGGTGACCCAGTCAGTATCTTTAAAGCTATTAGTAATGAGCAAGAAGGAAGACAAAATAAACACTGAGGTAATTTTTTTATTTGATTACTTCCTACAAAAAAGATGATTTTTTTCTTTTGATTCTCTGTTCTGTGAAATAAAAATTGTAAGAACTCAAAGCAAACTCTAACTCAAATTTTAGAACATAAATAATTTACAGAGCAAATAAGTATTCCAAATACTCAGTTATTAATTCATAATTTGAATGAAGTCTTCCAAATTTAGACTATTTTACTAAAGATTATGGAAACATAAAATTCATCATTTACAGATATGAACTTCCTCCCATTCATTATTCCATTGGTTCAGATTGCAATTTATTTTAATAACAGGCTTCCTTCATTCTAAAACTCAATGAAAAACACAAACTGCAATTTTGATAATTTTGCTTGCCTAAAAAAAATTTGCAACCATCTTACTCCCATGATAGATGTGTGACATTATAGTAAGTTTGTGATTAAGTGCTAATGAGTAAGTTGTCTGAGTATTTGGAAATCCAACAGTATTTAATGTGACCTGGAGAGAAATAATGGAAATCAGGGTAAAAGATGTAGTTTTTTAAAAAGAGGAATCCATTTTACACAGGATTCTACTGTTGAATGTATTTGAATGCTTTGAAAGAAAACTATAATGTAAACTTTCCAACTCAGTAAAAAAATAACAAACTTTATGTTAGTCCCAGAGCTAAGTATATTCTGCTCTAGAACTAACCTCCTTCACAGCCATCTCACATTGAGACAGCAAATTTCTTTCCATGATATACAAAAGCTGCACTATAGCACACTGTATCAGCAGAAAAGAATGTGACAGTTCTGAAAGCCTTAGTAACCACAAAACATACAACAATTAAAAAGAACCAGAAAAATTAGAAGAACAATTTTGCATTGGGGTCAAACAAGGCAGAAAAAGTAATTTTTTTTCACTCCATATTCCCTTTTATACAACGAGAAAAATACATGTTTACTATACTGATGGCTGAAATAACTTTTTGAATTGTGATTTCTAGTTAGTAACTCTGTATATTCTGTACATTACATCATGAAAACCTAACTCTTAACGAGCTTGACAGGAGAGAGCTAGAATGAACTATAAATATTGAAAAACCAATCATAGTTTTTAACAGATAGAGTGTGTCACCGAAACAAATAGCAATAAGGTCAGGCCTGAAGTGGTATCATCACCAAGATGGAATATTTCAGCTCATTACCTTGAATAATATTATTCTTCACTGAACTTGAGCATTTACTTTAGAGGCAGCATTGTATAGTAGAAAGAGTATGGATGGACAATGGAGGCCTAAATTCAAATACAAACTCTGCCGATTACTAGTGAGGAAACTGGGACAAATTACTTCAATTCCCTTGATATATATTTTTCTCATTGGCAAAAATGGAAGTAATACCTCTTGTCCCAGGGTGTGCTGGGAAGGATTAAAGGAAAGTATCTGGCAGCATTCCAACTACATAACTGACATTCAATAAATATTAGTTGCCACATCCAAACTCCCTGAGGGACTGAATTACTGGGCTGAGGGCTGTGGGGACCATGCTTTCAGGGAACATCTATCTCAATTGGCATAACATAGTTTATAAAGAAAATGTTCAACATCCTACTTTGGTGAGTAGCATCTGGGGTCTTAAAAGCTTCTGAGTGGCCGTATAAGATACTCCACTGGTCTCACCCCATCTGTAGCAAGAGAGAATGATGAAAACCAAAGACGCAAGAGAAAGATTAGTCCAAAGGACTAATGGGCCACAAGTAACACAGCCTCCACCAGACTGAGTCCAGCACAACTAGATGGATCCTGGCTACCACCACTGACTGCTCTGACAGGGATCACAATAGATGGTCCCAGACAGAGCTGGAGAAAAATGTAGAACAAAATTCTAACTCACAGAAAAAACAACAACAAAAACAGACTTACTGGTCTGGCAGAGACTGGAGAAACCCCAAGAGTATGGCCCCCAGATTCCCTATTAACTTAGTGCTGAAGTCACTCCTGAGGTTCACCCTTTAGCCAAAGACTAGACAGGCCCATAAAACAAAATGAGACTAAATGGGCACACTAGCCCAGGGGCAAGGACAAGAAGTCAGGAGGGGACAGGAAAGCTGGTAACAGGGAACCCAAGGTCGAGAAGGAGAGAGTGTTGACATGTCGTGGGGGTGGCAACCAATGTCACAAAACAACATGTGTATTAATTGTTCAATGAGAAAAACTAATTTGTTCTGTAAACCTTCACCTAAAATACAATTTAAAAAATACTTTAATAAAGAAATAATCATTGCCATGTTCTTAGAATTAGTTACTAGGAATTCTACTGAAGTGGAGTTCACAGAGAAAAAATGGAAAAAAATTTAAATGTTTAGCAAAAGAATATTGTGAACTCTTAATATTTATATAGAAAAATATTAAATAGCATGAAAAAGATGTACACAATATACTGTTATGTGAGAAAACAATCTTATTATAAGATAGTATGCTCTCTAAGTATAATATGATCCAAATTTTTTTGCAAAAAATCTATATGGATAGACAGATGATTATTAAAAAAAAGACTAGAAAGATACAGACTGAGTTTTTGACAGTGGTTATCTCTGGGTTGTAGGCTTCTGAGTGGTTTTGTAGTTTCTTCCTGAATTATACCATTAATCATGTTTTACTTTTGTGAAATTAAAAAATGTTTAAAAATTATTTTTAAAAGTTACAAAATAAATAAATATTAGTTTCCCTTTATCCTTTTCTAAAAATATGAGACAGTCCAATAAAAGCCAAGTGTTTTTTATGCCTATTTCATAAAAATTTTAACATTTCAAGCATTAAATAACTTGGGTTTGCCGGCCATCACGGATCTTTAATCAGAGGAGATTTTGTTTGTTTTACTGTGAAATAATTAGCTCAGGACTTTCGATGGAAATGAAAATAATCCTCACTTTTTAATTCTCAGTTTAATGACCTACAGCCCTGTAAACCACTCCCCCAAAGTGGGTAAAAACCATTTTATTCATATACATACCTAATACATATGAAATACGAAAATTCCAAGTTCTCCTTAGAGTTGCCTTGACATAATGAAGACATCATAGAATTTTTAGATGGAAAATGAATTCTGGTTACAGTTTTGCAACATTCGAGCATACTCGTTCCAGGTGATACTGACATGGTAGATACATCCAAAAGTAAACGCAGGACTGTGAAGGCTTTAATCTTCCTTTCTTGAACTTTACCATCCATTCCAAGAAATTAGTGTTTTAAAAGCCAAAATGTAGTTTCTCTTCAACGGATTCATAATGTGTTAAGGCTGAAGACTATGCCATGGACAGCAGGCTTTAACAAAGAGAAATGGATCTCCCTGTTTTCTCCCTCTCCCTGCTTCTCTCCACTTGTCTGCCTAGCACACTATAGATTCTCCATAAATTCTTGTTGGATGAATGAATAAAATGGATGATCTAATTAAAAAAAACTTCCCAGACTTTAAATAAAAGTCTATGAAAGTAGATTACTTGGTTGGGACTTAGAAAGGGAACTACAGTAGGACATTACAGAATTGTGCAGAAAAGGGTAAGTGCATCTGTGCATTTGAGGAAAAGGATTAGCCTTTGTAAGAAATATATCCAGAAAAACAAAAGTTTCCTGAAATCATTATAAAAGGTATTAGTTGTTTAATTTGATCTAAGCACTCAGCTAGAGGCCAAAAATACAAAGATGAATATAATGATTGCCTTCCAGGAGTTCACAATCTGATGGGAGAGATTAAACCATAAACAATCTAAATAAATGTATATATAAAACAGAAAAACAAAACAGAACCCACTGCCGTTGAGTCAATTCCGACTCATAGTGACCCTATAGGACAGAGTAGAACTGCCCCATAGGGTTTCCAAGGAGTGGCTGGTGGATTTGAACTGCCGACCTTTTGGTTAGCAGCCAAGCTCTTAACCACTGCGCCACCAGGGCTCCATACAAAATGTTGTTGTTGTTAGGTGCTGTCGAGTCAGCTCCAACTCTTAGCAACCCTATGCACAACAGAACAAAACACTGTCCAGTCCTGTGCCATCCCCACAATCGATGCTATGCTTCAGCCCATTGTTGCCACCACTGGGTCAATCCATATCTTTGAAGGACCTCCTCTTTTCCCATGACCTTCCACTTTACCAAGCATGATGTCCTTCTCCAGGGACTGATCCCTCCGGATAACATGTCCAAAGTATGTGAGATGAAGTCTCACCATCTTTGCTTCTAAGAAGCATTCTGGTTGTACTTCTTCCAAGACAGATTTGTTCCTTCTTTTGGCAGTCTGTGGTATATTCAATATTCTTTGCCAACACTATAATTCAAAGGAGTCAATTCTTCTTCGGTCTTCCTTCTTCATTGTCCAGCTTTCGCATGCATATAGGTATATATAAAACATACAGAGGCATGTTAAAAATACTATGGTTTTCAGAAGCAAGAGTAAATAACGTTGCTGGGGGTAGGGGAGTGGGGATGAAGGGGAGCATTGAGATATGCCTCAGAGAGGAAAGTTCAACTGAGTCTCAAAGATGAGCCAGCTGTTACCAGCCAAATAAAGTGAGGAAGAAAATATGGGCAGCAGGTAGAGGAACAGCATAGAAGACCAGAACAAAGTGGGCAGTTTAGGGAAAGGCAAGAAGATCAACATGGTGGGGAGCAAACTGAAAGTGTGTGGGGCCAGAGAGAGGTAGGACAGGGAGGGCCTTGCTGGCCGTGTAAAAGAGTTTGGATTTGATTTTGCAGGCCAGTGGCTTTCAATTTTGCAGAATAGGGCATGTTGGGAAATAAAAGTTGTTTGGCTTTTATCTATTTAGGCTTTCACATAAGATGTCCTTCAAAAAATTTTAAAACTTCTTTTCTATAGACAACAAGTCTGTGAAATGTGTTAACTTGGAAGTAATGAGGCCATATTTCCATTTTAAGAAGTCACTGACTGGACCTTCAGTAGAGGTGGGAGAAGCCCTACACCAGATACTAGGAATAATTAGGTTGCCCAAGAGAGAGACCTGGGAGGCCTCTTCCAAGATGGCAGCAGGCGGGATGCAGAGCAGGCCATTGGTACATGACGTTGTAGTGGTGGTTGTTGTAAGTTACCTTAGAGTTGGCTCTATCTCATGACGGCCCGGTGCACATGGAATGAAATGCTGTCCAGTCCTGTTTCATCCACATGATCAGTTGCTGATTGGACTATTGTCATCCACATAGTTTTCACTGGCTAGATTTTTGGAAGTTGATTGCCAGGTCTTTCTCCCTAGTCCATGATACTCTGGAAGCTCTGCTGAAACACGCAAGCCTCCACTGACAGATGAGTGGTGGTCGTGCATGAGGTGCATTGGCTAGGATTCCTGTGTCTCTCACGTGGAAAGTGAGCATTTTACCACTGAGCCATCACTGCCCTCATTTTATAGGAAGTTAGTGGTCTGTATAGCTCATCCCCATCTCCCTGGACTAAATGACTGAACTCAAGATTAAGAAGAAATAGATCAGGATTAGTCCCAGGTATAGACTGTGTTTTGTATGTGTAAAGGCATTGCTTACCATAATAACAAATAAAACAGAAGAAGCAGGTTGGGGGGGGGGTGGTAGTTTAAGTTGAAGTGTCTGTGGTTCATCTAAATGAAATTGTGTATTAAAAGGTAGACATCAGAATGTGGGATGAGAAAGAAAGATCTGGAGTGAAGATACAGCTTTGAGAGTTGCTGGCATAGGAGTGTGTCTTTAGCTGTAAGTATGTATTAGATCACCAAGGGAAAGGGTAAGAACATGAACCATCCAAAAATAAGATTTGTTTTATTTCTTTTAACAGGTAAGCAGAAGGAAAAGTCTATAAAAGAAACTGAGTACAAAGAATAGGAAGAAGAAGAATTAGGATACTGTGGTTTCACATAAGGTAAGAGAAGTTTCAAAGAGAGGGTCAATGCTCCAGAAAGATCAAGTAATCCAAGGGATGAGAAGGAGCTATTGAATTTGGCAATAGCAGCTCTTTGGAGACCTCAGCTGAAGCAGATCCATCTGTGGAATGGTGAAAGCATAAACGGTGCTATAGTTGATAAAGTTTAGAAGTTCGTTGGATTAAAAGAAGGTAGTGGGATTCCATTTAGTGGGAACCACAGGAGCAAAAATATATGAGTGTGCCAAGCTTATTAGAATCTTCCAGAAAGTCAACATGGCTACTGATGGCTATAGGGAAATAGTAGTAAGTATAAATTTTCCACTTATCTGAGACCCGCACAGCCTTATAGGGAGGGAGTATTGGTTGTCTTTGCCTATTAATTCTGAATCTATTTCATACGTGTCCATGATTATAGAAAATTGGATCAAACTAATGAGAAAGTGCCACATGCTGGCCATAGGAAAGAGAGTTGTTGCCAGGAAGAGGTGAATCTTTTGTGCTCTTCTGTCTTGAAAGTAGAAGAGATGAAACACTGGAGCGTTCTGAAAGAAATAAAGCAGGCCAAAGAACATGTAAACAGCTCTTTCCCAACTAGGGAATAGATGAAGAACACCATGACCATTCTAGCATTAACAATGTGAATTTTTTTTAAAGGTCAAGGGCTAACATATTTAATTTGATGAGAAAAGCAACCACCTACTTTCTGTAACTGTGCTCATTGAGAGAAACAAGTGAACCTTTTCAAACACTTTTTTTTGCCTCAAGAAGGAAAGTGCTTATTCATAGAATACTTTTATTTTTCAAAACTAAAGCATACAATTTAAGGATTTACCTTTGGTTTAATTTCGATGAAAAGCTTATAATCTTTATTTTTGAACTAACACATTTCTAAATATATAGACTTAAAAAAAAAAAAGTTTAATTCTTCCAACTCTATTTTATTTAACAGGTTGCAGCCTCCCTTACCCCAATTCACAGTCCTATTACTGATTTGGTGAGAGTTGACTGACAGAGGTAGAGAAAGTCTGTAAGTTCCTAGAAAGCAGATGGCTGTATCTCCAGGGCTTCATAAATGCCCAATAAATGCTTACTGAACTAAATTAAGCCATATACAAAATGATACTGCCCAAAAGGTCACTTATTCTGGTCATGATGCCATCCTTAAAAAAAAAAATATCCACAGCACTTAATGAAGACTAAAGAACACAATACCTATCGCTCTTGAAAATATATTTTGCTTGGACATATTTCCTACAGCTGACAAAGTGGTCATTATTTACACAAACAGGAATAGTTCAGTCTAAATTTCATGAGCTCAATGCAAAGAGGGCAGGGTGGCAACATAAAAGAGACAAACCTGTGGGTGTAAGTGACTAGAGATACTTGTTGTGAGTAGAAGAGGCTAGGCAGCAGCTACACCGTTCCAGACTTTTATGCTGGGCAGACGCCTGATCCCAGATCACCTGATTTTTCAACAGAAGTCAAAAATATGGATTTTAAGGCTAAATCTCCCAATTTTTAAATGCTAACTCAATTGCTTTTTAAACATCATGTGATTGACAACCTCCACTCTAGGGGCTTAGCATTAAGGCCTTTAGACATTAAATCCATTAAAAAATGTGAACATTTATAATAATGGACTATATGTTCCACCTGTGCCATCTGATTTACAAATAAGCTTTTTCACTACCAAGAGTATAAGATAAACTCTGTGCAACTGTAACAACTATTGTCAAAATCTCTTATTTTCTCCTCCCAGCTACAGTGGTCTGTAATGCTACCACAACCTGAAAGTTGAACATCAAAATGATTAAGAAGGAAGGAAACCTTAGAGGCTCTTGCATAATCCTCATTGCAGCTGAGACTAAGGTAATTGTTATAAATGCATTACAAACTATAACACATAATGAAAATTAAGTTAAAATATACACAGCTCCAATGAAAGCATTTAAAATATAATTACTTTCATTGTTAGAAACACCACAAAACTGCTTCTTCTAACACAAATAGTCACTATGTTTTGGATACTTTTTATGGAATAACGTTATTAGAATTGAGGAGGACTTATTTGTGCAGTTCACCCATAATATATTCATTCCACATGGCTGGATTGCATGTTTTATTATTGTTTCATCACATGAGAACTGCATCAGGGCTCATTAGGGGCCAAAGCGCCCTGAGGAGAAATATACCATGTGTGTTGCCAGCTTTTGTCACACTTCAGTGGAAGGATTTAGGATAATTTACTTTAGCTGTGGGTCTTTTCCTAACAAAGCTTGTCCGTCTGTAGCATGCAATATTCTCAACAGGGGCAGATTAACCAGTAAAAGCGGTATGAACTAGCTTGCATTGAGCAAGAAATGCACAGGCTTAACTGTATTTACTTGCTAATCTGTGGTGAGCAATTTCACATGGGTTTCACCACATCTTTGACGTGGTGGTGGACAGGGGAAATTGTGCACTGCAGACTGATGGGAAGGCACAATTGGGCGTACCTTGCTTATTGGGTAATCTGGCCCTGATTCAAGACTAGATTTTAACAACTGTGTTTTGTTCAGTGTGTGTGTGTGTTTCCCAGCACAGCAGAAAGCAAATGCTTCATCGGCAAACAAACCTGTACTTGAATTCCAGCTCTGCCACTCATTACCTATGTAACTTTGGACAAATCACTTATCCTATCAGAACCACAGTTTTGTCTTTTATTTTAATCTGAATGAGAAAAGTAGCAAAAGCAAACTCAGAGATACTGTGGGAATTATATGGAGTAATTTATGTGAAGTATCTGGCACTGTAGGTTTGACCCATCCCCTTCCCTGCTTTTACATTTTAAAGGAATATGTACATTACTCCATTTTGGAAGGCCAAGTGCAATATTGGAAGGCACAAGCAATTGGAAACTACAAAGTCATGAGTTTTATCCAAAGATCTCCTTAAAGTATGTAAATTTGGGAAGTTACCTTACGTCCTGGAACCTCATTTATAAAATGGGTAAAATTTACCTCATGGGATTGTTGTGAACATTATATGGGAGGAAATGTTCAAAGTGCCAAGTTCAATGCTGGACTCAGTAGATTTTAATTTCCTTCTCTCTCGCTCTCAACCCACCCCACTGATATGAAACTTAGAAGCCTTTTAGGTTAAATCATGTTTTTAAAAATTATCCATGAAGCTCCATAGACACATCCAAACTCCCTGAGGGACTGAATTGCTGGGCAGAGGGCTGTGGGGACCATGGTCTCGGGGAACATCTAGCTCAATTG